>NW_016807982.1:280226-283046 GCF_001698545.2 Rhinopithecus bieti | reverse complement strand
TAAAAAAAAAAAAATACAAAAAAAACTAGCCAGGCGAGGTGGCGAGCACCTGTAGTCCTAGCTACTCGGGAGGCTGAGGCAGGAGAATGGCGTAAACCTGGGAGGCAGAGCTTGCAGTGAGCTGAGATCTGGCCACTGCACTCCAGCCTGAGTGACAGAGCGAGACTTCGTCTCAAAAAAAAGAAAGAAAGGCCAGGTGCGGTGGCTCATGTCTGTAATCCCAGAACTTTGGGAGTCCAAGGCGGGCAAATTACGAGGTCAGGCGATCGAGACTATCCTGGCTAACACAGTGAAACCCCGTCTCTACTAAAAATACAAAAAATTAGTCGGGTGTGGTGGCGGGCGCCTGTAGTCCCAGCTACTCAGGAGGCTGAGGCAGGAGAAAGGCGAGAACCTGGGAGGCGGAGCTTGCAGTGAGCCGAGATTGTGCCACTGTACTCCAGTCTGGCCAACAGCGTGAGAGTCCGTCTCAAAAAAAAACAAAAAAACACTCTACCTTTAAGAGGGAGAGTGGGATGAAGAGATTAGAGAAGGAATTGTCCAAAAGATAGAAGGGAAACCAGCAGGGTGATATTTGAGGTGAAGAAAAGAGTTCCAAGAAGATGCCAGGCGTGGTGACTCGGGTCTATAATCCCAGCACTTTGGGAGGCCGAGGCAGGCAGATCACCTGAGGTCAGGAGTTCAAGACCAGCCTGGACAACATGGTGAAACCCCATCTCTACTAAAAATTCAAAAATTAGCCAGCCATGGTGACACGTACCTGTAATCCCAGCTACTTGGGAGGCTGAAGCAGGAGAATCACTTGAACCTGGGAGGCGGAGGTTGCAGTGAGCTGAGATCACACAATTGCACTCCAACCTGGGTGACAGAGAGAGACTCCGTCTCAAAAAAAAGAAGCTCCAAGAAGGTCCAGAAGGACCAGGTCAACCATGCTTACTGTCCCTGACAGATTCAGCTGTCAGGGTGAGGGATTAGGCAATAGAGGACAACCTTCCACAGAGCGTGGACACCGAGGAGTTAGTAACAGGTCCAGTGGAGTGGGAGATGGGGAAGTGGAGGTGGTTGGCTGGGAAGAGGAGAGGAAAGGGAAGGAAGGGAGCATCATGTGGGTATGTGGCCCAGGAGGGCAGGACAAATGGGTTTGGGCTGGCCTGGAAATACTGGGGCTAGGATGTATGCAGGTGGGAGGAGGAAGGGGTGAGCTTTCCTCCTCCCACCTGGTCATTTTAGGTTGACTAGACAGACAAGGACACCCTCAACCTAGCTTTTCCTTGACAGTCTCGGAAGTGTCCCACTTCCTTCATCCCATCCCCATCTTGCAGGCCAAGGCACACTATTCTCATTCCTCCTTCCTTCTCCCTTCCTGCCCCCATGACTCCCCTGAGGTTTTTCAGAACCAGCCACTCCCACCCCCAGTCTGCTGTCTCACCCTCCCTGGCCCAGCCTGGTGAGACAAACAGGGAGGAGTTTCCAGGCAGGAAAGCGCTGAGTCACTTACCAACACATCTGGTCTCAGATCTTGATACCCAGTTGGAAGGGGCAGGAAGGAAGAGGGCTCCTCCCCCACAAGCTCTCCTGGCCAGTCCCCACCATTGCCAGCTGTGTGGGGCAGGCTGGGAGAGGAGCGCCTCTGCCACTGTAACAACTAGCCTTTGCTGGACTGCCTCGCCCACTCCAGCTGGGGTCCTTCACTTCTGTGATTGCCTTAAATGGTCCGAACAGCCCTGGGAAGTAGGCCGATTATCTCCAATTGACAGGTGAGGAGACTAAGTGGCTTGCACGAGGTCACACAGATTTGGCCTGCTGGTGCATTGGTGTCCCCATCCTATGCTCTGGGCACACAGGAGGGAGTGATGTGTAGAGACAGTGAATGAAGTTGCCCGGAGGCTCATGCATACTAGTAGGCAGACTGGGCCCATCCTCCTGCCAAAATGGCCCCTTCTCAAAGTCCCAGTGGAGAGAGGGCCATCGCCCCACTCCATGCCCTGCCCATTTGTTGCTGGCTCCGTTTGGAGTCCCCCACACCCCTCATTCCACAGCCTCTTTCATTGTCTCCTCACTCCTCCCCGCTGAGAGGAATAGCAGTGGCTTTGGCAGGAGGCGTTCCCATTGTCCTGAGTGGAGAGGGGCATTCAGGTCCTGGAGAGGGCAGGGCAGATCATGCCAGGGCCTGTCACCTCTTCCCAGGCTGCAAAGCAGCCTTCTCTGGGGCCCAGGCTGGTTTTTCACACAACATACAGTGTGACGTTGGGCAAGTCACTTCACTCCCCACAGGATGGGATATTGCACATACATCATACATGAGAGCGTGCAAATCACTGTTCTTCTCTAGGCCAGATTAGCCCCAATAGTAATTTTTTTTTTTTTAGACAGAGTCTCACTCTGTCACCTAGACTGGAGTGCAGTGGTGTGATCTTGGCTCACTGCAACCTCTGCCTCCCGGGTTCAAGGTTCAAGCAATTCTCTGCCTCGGCCTCCCAAGTAGCTAGGATTACAGGAGCCTGCCACCACGCCAGGCTAATTTTTGTATTTTTAGTAGAGATGGGTTTTCACTACCTTGGCCAGGCTGGTCTTGAACTCTTGACTTCGTGATCCACCTGCCTCAGCCTCCCAAAGTGCTGGAATTACAGGCATGAGCCACCGCACCTGGGCTTTTTTTTTTTTGTTTTTTTTCTGAGATGGAGTTTTGCTCCAGGCTGGAGCGCGATTTCAGCTCGCTGCAACCTCTGCCTCCCAGGTTCAAGTGATTCTCCTGCCTCAGCCTCCCAAGTAGCTGGGATTACAGGTGTGTACCACCACACCCAGTTAATTTTGTAATTT
>NW_016807982.1:269626-278470 GCF_001698545.2 Rhinopithecus bieti | reverse complement strand
TAGCCAGGATGGTCTCGATCTCCTGACCTCGTGATCCACCCGTCTCGGCCTCCCAAAGTGCTGGGATTACAGGCTTGAGCCGCCGCGCCCGGCCGTGATTTTTTTCTATCTCTTTCTTTCCTTCTCTCTCTTTTTCTTTCTTTCTTTCTTTCTTTCTTTCTTTCTTTCTTTCTTTCTTTCTTTCTTTCTTTCTTTCTTTCTTTCTTTCTTTTCTTTTCTTTCTTTCCTTCCTTCCTTCTCTCTCTCTCTCTTTCCTTCCTTCCTTCCTTTCTTTCTTCCTTCCTTCCTTCCCTCTCTCTCTCTCTCTCTTTCTTTCTTTCTTTCTTTCTTTCTTCTTTCTTTCTTTTATGTATATATTTGAGACAGGGCCTCGTTTTGTCACCCAGGCTGGAGTGCAGTGTCATGCACGGCTCACTGCAGGCTTAACCTCCCAAGTTCAGCCTCCTGGCTAGCTGGGACTATCATGCCCAGCTATGCCATCATGCCCAGTTAATTTTTGTATCTTTTGTAGAAATGAGGTTACACCATGTTGCCCAGGCTAGTCTAGAACTCCTCAGCTCAAACAATCCACCCACCTTGGCCTCCTAAAGTGCTGGTATTACAGGCATGAGCCACCACATCTAGCCTAGGAGAAATTTTATTTATTTCCTTTTTTCTTCCCTTTCTTCCCTTCCTTCCCTTCCTTTCCTTTCTCCTTCCTTCTTTCCTTCCTTCCTTCCTTTCTTCTTTCCTTCCTTCCTTCCTCCTTCCCTTCCCTTGCATTCCTTCCATTCTCTCTCTCCTTTCCTTCCTTTCTCTCTCTTTCTCTCTTTTTCTCTTTATCTCTCTCTCTTTCTCTCTTTTTCTCTTTCTCTCTTTCTTTCTTCTTATTTGAGAGGGGTGTCTCACTCTGTGACCCAAGCAGAAGTGCAGTGGTGAGATCATAGCTCACTGTGGCCTTGAACTCCTGGCCTCAAGCAATCCTCCCACCTCGCTGGGATTATAGGCATGAGCCACTGTGCTGACACAGGAGATTTTATTACACCGAGTAGAACTGCCCTCCCCCATCCACCAAGGGAATGGCCCATATGTTTCCAGGCTGGAAAGTGGCAGTGATGGTGGATATGATCTGTATTTTCTGCAGCTTCTCTGGGCCTCAGTTTCCCTGTCTGGAAAGGAAATGGTTGGACTAATCAGGGGAGACGAATAGATTTAATCTCACATGCCAATTGATGCCCCTAAAATGGTTCTGGGTTAGAGGGAGAGAGTGCCATGATCCGTTAATCTTGTCTGCCGTGAATACAGGAATGAGTAGTGGTAGCACACATATGCTGCGTAGCTACCATGTTCTCAGTGCACTTCTGGGTTCTGAACACAAACTAGCTCCCATGAAACATTGTGCACTGTTGTACTTTCTCTGCGGAGCCCAACAAGGATCTCCTCAACTCAGACTCTAAGCAGGGTGACCTTGGGGAGCTGCGGAGGGAAGAGGGTTTGAGCATTTTCTCACTAAAAGGGAATATACAAATAGCATGCATATGTGCAGCCATTCCTCACCAGTCCAGGCTTGGGTATTTGAATGTTAAAACGATCAGACGTAAATGAATGCAAATGAGCAGTGAGTTCTTTGGGTAATAAGGCCTTAGCCCAATCAGAATTTCTGGGACGAGTGTAGACAGCCCTCACTGAAGGTGAGATAGAGCAGTGCCTGAACATTTCAGCTGAAAGACAGTCTCAGTTCTGGTCTGAGGGTTCTTCGAGGGGCACCTTGGCTCAGTAAGAGGACAGAGACAGAGAGAGTGGGGACTCTATGGTAGAGGGTGGGCTCAATCAAGGGGAGGTTATTAGTAAAAAGAGATGGGGGCTGGCTGGGTGCGGTGGATCACCCCTGTAATCCCAGCACTTTGGGAGGCTGAGGCGGGTGGATCACTTGAGGCCAGGAGTTAGAGACCAGCCTGGCCAACATGGGGAAACTCTGTCTGTACTAAAGTACAAAAAATATATATATATTTGCCAGGTGTGGTGGCACTTGCCTGTAGTCCCAGCTACTCCAGAGGCCGAGACAGGAGAATCGCTTGAACCCGGGAGGCAGAGGTTGCCGTGAGCCGAGATCATGCCACTGCACTCCAGCCTGGGTGACACAGCGAGACTGTCTCAAAAAAAAAAAAAAAAAAAAAAAAAAAAAAGAGATGGAGGCTTAGTGATGAGGAGGGAAGGGGCGTCCCAAGAACCAGGATAGGGCCACCTCTGTTCCCAGCATTCCAAATGCCTCTCTGGAAGCTGCCTCCAGTCTACAGGACCCTAGAGGTGGGAGGAACCTTTTGGGAAATAAGAGGTTCCTTGCCCTCCAGGACCCAAGACCAGGCCTCCCTCTCACTGGTTTCCGTGGCTCCCTCCCAGCCCTGGTCCCCTAACCCCTAAAGTCTTGCAGTTTGCCACTCAGGACTGTTTGGTGTTGCCTGTCTTGGTCCCAGATACAGGTCACTTATACCAAGGTGCACAGCCATGTCCGTCTTGGGTCAAGCTGAATATAGACCAGGGTAGGCTCCAGCACCAGAGCTGGGGTAGGAAGAGATCTTTAGGGTAATGAGTTCCAGAGGCTTGTCTACCTTCTCTAATTCAAGCTTTCACTGAGCTCCATCCCCTCACTGAGTCTGTCTCCTCACTGAGCCCCAGTCCCTCACTGAGCCCCATCCCCTCACTGAGCCCCATCCCCTCACTGAGCCTCCATCTCCTCGCCAAACCCCTATCCCCTCACTGAGCCTCCATCTCCTCGCCAAACCCCTATCCCCTCACTGAGACCCAACCCCTCACTGAGCCTCCATCTCCTCACCAAACCCCTATCCCCTCACTGAGACCCAACCCCTCACTGAGCCCCAACCCCTCACTGAGCCCCATCCCCTCACTGAACCTCCATCTCCTCACCAAACCCCTATCCCCTCACTGAGCCCCATCCCCTCACTGAGCTTCCAACTCCGCACTGAACCCCCATCGCCTCACTGAGCCCCATCTCTTCACTCAGCCCCCAACGCTGCACTGAACCTCCAACTCCTCACTCAGCCCCATCCCCTCACTCAGCCCCATCCCCTCACTCAGCCCCATCCCCTCACTCAGCCCCATCCCCTCACTCAGCCCCATCCCCTCACTCAGCCCCATCCCCTCACTCAGCCCCATCCCCTCACTCAGCCCCATCCCCTCACTCAGCCCCATCCCCTCACTCAGCCCCATCCCCTCACTCAGCCCCATCCCCTCACTCAGCCCCATCCCCTCACTCAGCCCCATCCCCTCACTCAGCCCCATCCCCTCACTCAGCCCCATCCCCTCACTCAGCCCCATCCCCTCACTCAGCCCCATCCCCTCACTCAGCCCCATCCCCTCACTCAGCCCCATCCCCTCACTCAGCCCCATCCCCTCACTCAGGCCCATCCCCTCACTCAGGCCCATCTCCTCACTCAGCCCCATCCCCTCACTCAGCCCCATCCCCTCACTCAGCCCCATCTCCTCACTCAGCCCCATCCCCTCACTCAGCCCCATCCCCTCACTCAGCCCCATCTCCTCACTCAGCCCCATCCCCTCACTCAGCCCCATCTCCTCACTCAGCCCCATCCCCTCACTCAGCCCCATCCCCTCACTCAGCCCCATCCCCTCACTCAGGCCCATCCCCTCACTCAGCCCCATCCCCTCACTCAGCCCCATCCCCTCACTCAGCCCCATCCCCTCACTCAGCCCCATCCACTCACTCAGGCCCATCCCCTCACTAGGTCCCCATCTCCTGACTGAGTCCCCATCCCCTCACTCAGCCCCATCCCCTCACTCAGCCCCATCCCCTCACTCAGCCCCATCCCCTCACTCAGCCCCATCCCCTCACTCAGCCCCATCCACTCACTCAGCCCCATCCACTCACTCAGGCCCATCCCCTCACTAGGTCCCCATCTCCTGACTGAGTCCTCATCCACTCACTCAGCCCCAATCCCCTCACTCAGCCCCATCCCCTCACTAGGCCCCCATCCCCTCACTCCGTCTGGTCCCTTCAGCTAGCCCTGTCCCCACGCTGCTTCCCCACCTCCCTCATCAAGCCTCATTGGTATTAACCTCAGTTCCCAGATGAAGCATTTTGAACTGCAGCCCTGAACCAGCATTGTGTTCACATGCTGGTATGGCCGGTCATAGCCATACCAGTCACATCCTTGTCATTGTCATGGCCCAGGGCACAGGCTGAGAGATGGAGGAGCCAGAGGCAAAGGGATCAGTAATAACCTGGCAGGAGAGCCCAGCCAAGGGCTTTCTTGGGCAGCTTCCATAGCAGCTCCAGAAACATTCAGCAGAACGGATGTTGAAATGATGCCGTGGGCAGAGCAGCGAGCAGCAGCTCACCCTCTGGCCTGCCAGAACTCAAGCCAGGCTGGAACACAGAGCAGGGACTGGCCCCACCCTGATCCCCTGCACAAGAGTTGCACTGTGCACCCTCCTTCCACCACCCACCCCGCCCCTGAGGCCTGGCCATGGGTCGGGGGGTCAGGCAGGGTCACCCATAAAGGCCAGAAACAGAAGGACACCCAGGCAGTGAGGGAGCAAGGCAGAGAGGCTGTGAGATCCAGGGTCAGGGATGTATAGTATAGTCAGACCTGCAAGCAGAGAGAGGCTGTGTGTTTACACCCCAGAGTTTGGCATGGCAAGAGTGGCACCAGAGAACTCCAGTGCCCTGGCATCTCCAGGACACAGAGAGGCAGACCCACGTGAGGGACCCAAGCCCACAGGCCTGGAGGCAGGAAGATTCAGGATGATGGTGATCCTGGAGAGCCCTGGACAAGGACACTGGAGCCCCAGGCCCCACTGCATGGCCTTGACCTTCAAGAGAACCTCAGGGCTCCTTGGCAGACTTCACTCACCTGGTTGTTCACGAACACAGTCACTGACGCTTAACTCTGCCAGCCTTGTGTTGGGCATAGGGGCAAAGATACCAAAAGATACTTCACGGAAATGGCTGAAATCGGGGTCTGGATTCAAGGGAGTGGTTTCTGCTCTAAGTGCCTGCCTTGCCCACCATCCTTTCTAAGGATTTCTTAGGTCGCCAGGTGACCCAGCTGGCCTGCCACTAACTAGATTAGAGGTGGGCCCGACCTAGGGCCTGGCCCTCTCTCAGCTGGCCAGTGGCCCATGACATGGTCTGGCTTGAAGCTGCCCCCTAAGAATCAGATCCACTGGGTCCTCTTCCCCAACAGTAGATCCTCCTCCCCAACAGTAGATCCTCTGTCAGGGAGGAGGGAGGGGAGTATCCAGAGAAGGCTGTGGGTAGGACCATGAGGCCGCAGGAGCCGAGGGCAGCAAGGACGCTGGTCAGGCAAGATGTGCAGGAAGGACAGAAGCAACGTCTCAGAGTGACAGTCTCTGTGACCGCTAATCCTCAGATTCAGGAGCATCAGGCGCCTGCAGCCGAGGCAAAGAGGAGACATCCAGATTGGTAGAGCTATTCTGTTTTGTGAACATCCATGAAGACTCCCTAAGGCTTGGAGGTGAGGGGCACCATCCCTGCCTGCCTCCAAACATCCTCAAAACAAGGCCCTGTCTCCCGAAGCCCTTGGGTGAGCATTTCTTTGGTCCTTGTCACCCAGAAGAGCCAAATGAACTCTGGCTCTCACATCCTTGCTTCTCTGGTCTCTTCCACCAGCCAAAGTCAGCCCTGGTATCTAGTGGAAGCCACATATGGTAACAAGAACCCTGGACCTGAAGTCCAAAGGTAAGATTCAAGACCTGGTTTTGCTGTGATCTGCCTCCCAGAGGCCTGCCCTTACCACTCCCTGCTGGCACCCTGTCCCTTCGCCACTGCCTCCACCCTTATTCCAGAAGAGCATCCAGTACTTCCATCAATCTGGTGCCCCCTGCTCTAGCCAGACTTCTCCAGGCGGGGGCTGGAGACTAGACACATCCCGGGAGCCTGTGGTTCTGAAAGAAGACTGAAAGGGGACAAAGGTCACTGGAGTGGTGGAATTCCAAACACTTGCGACTAGCCAGTAGAGAGGCTGTTCAAGCCTGGGCTGATTTAGTCACGTTTTTCCCCAACCCAGCCCCCTCCGTCTAGGGGAGAGGGGCAATGGACAGGTAGCTGGATTCTGGTTAGAACAGGAAGTCCTGCTGGGGCTGCTGAAGAGGCTCACATGAGACTGTGTCACCTCAGCCTTCTCTGCATTTCCACCCATGTCTCGTCACACTTTCCTCTTTTCTCTCTGCAACTAGAGGTCAGTCAGCCCTGGACCAGCCCATCCCCAACCTCCCCCCACACCTAATAGCATGAGCTCCAGAGCCAGAAAGACCTGGGTTCAATTCCTAGCTCGGCTACTTTCTGACCATGTGACCCTAGGCAAGCTGCCTCCCTCTCTGAGCAAGCCTGAAGGGAATAAAATGACAACATGGAAAAGGCCAAGCAAGCGGCTGAGGGGCTCACTAAATGTCAGTTTCCTTTCTCTTTCCAAAGTTCAAAGTCCCTGAGCTGGGGACACTGATGGGGCTGGACATGGCCAGGGATCCTACCAGGGACTTTAAGAGTCATGGAGGCCGGGCGCGGTGGCTCAAGCCTGTAATCCCAGCACTTTGGGAGGCCGAGACGGGCGGATCACGAGGTCAGGAGATCGAGACCATCCTGGCTAACACGGTGAAACCCTGTCTCTACTAAAAAATACAAAAAACTAGCCGGGCGAGGTGGCGGGCGCCTGTAGTCCCAGCTACTCGGGAGGCTGAGGCAGGAGAATGGCGTAAACCCGGGAGGCGGAGCTTGCAGTGAGCTGAGATCCCGCCACTGCACTCCAGCTCCGGCGACAGAGCAAGACTCCGTCTCAAAAAAAAAAAAAAAAAAAAAAAGAGTCATGGAATTGCCAGGCGCTGTGGCTCACACCTGTAATCCCAGGAGTTTGGGAGGCTGAGGCGGGAGGATCACTTGAGCCCAGAAGTTTGAGACCAGCCTAGACAACAATGTGAGACCCTGTCTCTACAAAAAAATAAAATTAGCTGGGTGTGGTGGTGCACACATGTGGTCCCAGCTACATGGGAGACTGAGGCAGGAGGATCACTTGATCCCAGGAGGCTGAGGCTGCAATGAGCCAACACTGCACCACTGCACTCCAGCCTAGGTGACAGAGCGTGACCCTGTCTCAAAAAAAAAAAAAAAAAAAGAGTCATGGAATCAAACACAGGTGCCCACCTGCAGCAGGTCACTGCATTGCTTTGGGCTGTGTGTCATCATCTGTCAAATGGGGGGACAATAGAAGATGCCTAGCAAATAATGCTAGATCCCCCTTCCCTGGTCACAGAAGTCCACCTAGAGGACGGGACTGAGACTTCCTTTGAGTGTTGAGAGGACAAGCTGGGCAAGAGAGGGACTGCTCTTTAAGGCAGGAGGCTCTGGAGGTTGGGGGCAGGTGCGGGGGGTGGCGAGTCACCAGGAAGGGAGACAGGGCACAGGAGCTGTGCTTTTCTAAAGGATGGGGCAGGCTTTATGTCTCCATCAGCCTGGGGCCATTTGGAGGGGCACTTCTAGATGTGTACTCACAAAAGCTCAGGGTTTTTTTTGTTTTTGTTTTTGTTTTTTTTTTGAGACGGAGCCTCGCTCTGTCGCCCGGGGCTGGAGTGCAGTGGCCAGATCTCAGCTCACTG
The DNA here is from genome assembly GCF_001698545.2 of Rhinopithecus bieti. Classification (NCBI taxonomy): domain Eukaryota; kingdom Metazoa; phylum Chordata; class Mammalia; order Primates; family Cercopithecidae; genus Rhinopithecus; species Rhinopithecus bieti. Next base: position 270,844 of record NW_016807982.1, on the reverse strand, counting down.
CAAGCTCCGCCTCCCGGGTTCACGCCATTCTCCTGCCTCAGCCTCCGGAGTAGCTGGGACTACAGGCGCCCGCCACCTCGCCAGGCTAGTTTTTTGTATTTTTTAGTAGAGACGGGATTTCACCATGTTAGCCAGGATGGTCTCGATCTCCTGACCTCGTGATCCGCCCGTCTCGGCCTCCCAAAGTGCTGGGATTACGGGCTTGAGCCACCGTGCCCGGCCAAAAGTTCAGGTTTATTCTGAGACTTACTCAGAGGGTCACACACACATTTGGCTACACAAAGGCACCCTGGAGGCACACAAACACATTCATACTTACTCCTGCACACCCAGGGACAGCCACACAGAAAGGCACACGAAAGAGGTATTCGAGATATTCATGCAGTCTCGCATATAACCTTATATCCTCACAGTCAAAGTGCATGTTTATTTTGTACATACTCCTGTGCACTCTGGAACATTCACAGACACCCTCACAGACACACGGAGGCTAGCACAGTCAGGTGTTCTCAACACTCAGGTGCCTTCAGTCACCCCAGGGCCTCCCCCTTCCCTCCAGCCAAGTAGGCTCCGCCTTTTCTCCCCACCCACTTCCCACCGTCCTCTGGGGCCTCTAGGGCCTCCCTCCGGAGCTGGGGGAGGGGACAGGGCAGGGTTCACTCAGCTGATGTGGCAACAGCGCTCACCTGCAGCCAGGGCCACACCCTCCACTGGGAAAGGCTTAAAGGAGCAGGAATCCCAGGTGTTGACCTCACAGGGTCTGTGCCCATGCTTTTCAGATGGGGTCAAATGGAGAATGGGACTTGAACCCAGGACTCCAGTGCCAAGAGCTGGGTGGGGAGTAGGCAAGGGACGCTCCTGCTGGGAATGGGGAAGCCTGGGTTCCAGACCCACCTCTTGCCTGCCCTGGTTGGCTGCTTGGCAACCTGCGCCTCTCCACTGCTCCTCAGCTCCCTGACAGACACTCCCACCCTCTTGCAGTCTCTGTCTCAGGAGCCAGCACTCTCCTGAAAGCCACCCAAGCCAGAAACCTGGGCATCCCGCCGCACACCTCTCTCTACCTGTGGAATCTATCCCTAAACATTTCCTGAACCTGGGTAGGAGATGCAGTAGGCAACCAGCCAGCTTTTTCCCAGCTCTGTGACTTAGGGCGAGTCACTCCTGTTCTCTGAGCCTCAGTTTCCTCATCTGTTCTTTTTTTTTTTTTTTTTTTTTTTT
>NW_016807982.1:264205-266058 GCF_001698545.2 Rhinopithecus bieti | reverse complement strand
AAAAAAAAAAAAAAAAAAAAAGACCAGTTTAGCATCTGGCATGCAGTAGGGGCTCAAGAATATTGCTAACATCATTTACTAATTTGGCCACTATTTGTTTTTTCTTTTCATTCTTTATTCTCTTCTATTTGTCTTGTTCGTTACTATATACTATGAACACATCATTTGGCCACTATTTGTTGAAAACCTAGGGAGGTTTTACTTTAATGACTTACTGTCTTTGTGTTCTTTTTTTTTTTTTTTTTTTTTTTTTTTTTTTTTTTTTTTTTTTTTTTTGAGACGGAGTTTCGCTTTTGTTGCCCAGGCTAGAGTGCAATGGTGCGATCTCGGCTCACCGCACCTCCGCCTCCCGGGTTCAAGCGATTCTTCTGCCCCAGCCTCCCGAGTAGCTGGGATTACAGGCATGCGCCACCACGCCCAGCTAATTTTGTATTTTTAGTAGAGATGGGGTTTCTCCATGTTGGTCAGGCTGGTCTCGAACTGCCAACCTCAGGTGATCCACCCACCCCGGCCTCCCAAAGTGCTGGGATTATAGGAGTGAGCCACCGCACCTGGCCATGTTATCTAATTTTACAGAGAAGAAAACAATTTCCATGAAGTGGAGTGACTTTCCTAAGGTCACACAGCAAGTAAGCACTCCAAAGCTTGGATTCACACCCTGGCTCTCTAGAAGTAGTAGGTCAAGCTGGGTGCAGTGGCTCATGCCTGTAATCCCAGCACTTTGGAAGGCCAAGGCTGGAGGATCATTTGAGTTCAGCAGTTCAAGACCAGCCTGGGCAACATGGTGAGATATCCCCCCATTCAGCTCTGATCTGTACAAAATATTAAAAAATTTAGCCGAGTGGGGTGGCACACACCTGTGGTCCCACTGATCAGACCACCGCACTCCAGCCTAGGCAAGATCAAGACTCTGTCTCAAAACAAAAAACAGAAGCGGTGGGTCTGAGGGCCCTGCCAGGGCATCTCTGTACCACCCTCCTCCCACCTCTAGATGGGTTGCTGGAGCTCTTGGCACAAAGAAAGTGAGCAGAGGCCAGGCACGGTGGCTCATACCTGTAATCCCAGCACTTTGGGAGGCCCAGGAGGGCAGATCACAAGGTCAAGAGTTCGAGACCAGCCTGGCCAATATGGAGAAACCCCTTCTCTACTAAAAATACAAATATTAGCCAGGTGTGGTGGTGGGTGTCTGTAATCCCAGCTACTCAGGAGGCTGAGGGAGGAGAATCTCTTGAACCCAGGAGGCAGAGGTTGCAGTGAGCCAAGATCGTGCCATTGCACTCCAGCCTGGGTGACAAGAGCAAGAATACCATCTCAAAAACAAACAAACAAACAAACAAAAAAAACTGTGAGCAGAATGCCCTCCACCTGCATCAGTAGTAATGGGGAATGTGCTTCTCTCAGCTTGGAGAGCAACTTCACTTCCAGTGGCTCATGTGTTGAGCCTCACATCTGATTGCATTTCACAACAATGCTGTGAAGAGGGTGTTAATTGCCCATTTTGCTGAGAGGGAGCTGAGGTTCAGGGAGGTTGACTTCCCAGGGTCCTATAGGATCTGCTCTGGGGTCTGATAGAGATAGCTGCCAAGGCCATGCCTCCCCTGCTGCCCTCTGGTGCCTCTCCACTTCCCAGCTCATCCATCCATTCCTCCCACACACATGTCCACTCACTCACAGCCCCCGACTGCCCCATTCTACAAGCCACAATAACTACAGTCCTAAGACAGAGGGACTCCTTGGGTGGGGACCCTGCCTAGAGTGGCACCCAGAAGTCTTCACTTGGGATGAAATTTGTTCACAACTTTTCTGATTCTGGTTTTTGGTGGGGATTTTTTTTTTTTTTTTTTTTTTTTTTT
>NW_016807982.1:258053-264160 GCF_001698545.2 Rhinopithecus bieti | reverse complement strand
TTTTTTTGACACAGAGTGTCGCTCTTGTTGCCCAGGCTGGAGCACAGTGGCACAATCTCGGCTCACTGCAACCTCTACCTCCCAGGTTCAAGCAATTCTCCTGCCTCTGCCCCCCAAGTAGCTGGGATTACAGGCATGAGCCACCACACCCAGCCAATTTTTGTATTTTTAGTAGAGATGGGGTTTTAGCAGGTTGGCCAGGCTGGTCTCAAACTCCTGACCTCAGGTGATCCACCTGCCTCAGCCTTCCAAAGTGCTGGGATTACAGGCATGAGCCACTGCACCTGGCCCTAGTTTTTGTAGTTTTAGTAAAGATGGGGTTTCACCATGTTGGCCAGGCTGGTCTTGAACTCCTGACCTCAGGTGATCCACCCGCCTTGGCCTTCCAAAATGCTGGGATTACGGCGTGAACCATGGAGCCCAGCCAGTGGGGATTTATTTATGTAGGTTTTTGGAGACAGGGTATCACTTTGTTGCCCAGGCAGTAGGGCATCATGCAGTGGTGTGATCATTGCTTACTGTAGCCTTGAACTCCTGGACCCAAGCAATATTCCTGCCTCGGCCTCCCTCACACCTGGAATTAAAGATGTGAGCCACCACACCCAGCCGTGGGGGGTATTCAGAAAGACAGTCTCCCTAAGTTACCTGTCCAAAGCTCAGCTTTCTTTTTTTTTTTTTTTTTTGAGACGGAGTCTCGCTCTGTCGCCCAGGCTGGAGTGCAGTGGCCAGATCTCAGCTCACTGCAAGCTCTGCCTCCCGGGTTCACGCCATTCTCCTGCCTCAGCCTCCTGAGTAGCTGGGACTACAGGCGCCCGCCACCTCGCCAGGCTAGTTTTTTGTATTTTTTAGTAGAGACGGGGTTTCACCGTGTTAGCCAGGATGGCCTCGATCTCCTGACCTCGTGATCCACCCGTCTCGGCCTCCCAGAGTGCTGGGATTACAGGCTTGAGCCACTGCGCCCGGCCTAAAGCCCAGCTTTCTAAGGTTCAGTTCTTATCTTAGGGGTCTCAGCAGGAAACAGGGGCACACTCAAACACTCAGTGTTTGCCAGAAGAGGATTTAATGAAGAGACCATTCACAGAGGTGTGGGCAGGAATGGCAGAGCACCTGGGACTCACAATGGTGGGATGGAATCATTACCCCTGGGCCTGGAGGAACAGGGGAGGGAGCCTTGTTAAGGAACTTGGCCCGAGCTGTACCCATGGGTACAAGCCACCCAACAGGAGCCAAGGCTTTTGGCGGAGGAATATAGTTACTGCTGCCAAAGTCACAGGCAGGGACGGAGCATAATAAATATCTTGATCTAGGCCGGGTGTGATGGCTCACACCTATAATCCCAGCACTTTGGGAGGCTGAGGTCGGTGGATCACCTGAGGTCAGGAGTTTGAGACTAGCCTGGGCAACATGGCAAAATCCTATCTCTACTAAAAATAGAAAAATTAGCTGGGTATGGTAGCACATGCTTGTAGTCCCAGCTACTTGGGAGGCTGAGGCACGAGAATCACTTGAACCCCGGAGGCAGAGGTTGCAGTGAGCTGAGATCATGGCACTACATTCCAGCCTGGGTGACAGAGTGAGACTCTGTCCCCCCAAAAATAAAAAATAAAATAAAAATAAATAAATATCTTGATCTCACTCTCCTCCCTCTCTAATCTCCTGCCAGGGTCCCCAGTTTGGCCAAACCCCAGCTGAAACCAGAAGGCAAGGGGGCCCAGGAGAGGCTGGCCATAGGAGTCAGCTCCAGGACATGCAGCTCTGAGAAGGAAGGTTAGGCAAAGAGTAGCCAGCCCAGGGGCCTCTCTCCTCCTCCGTGTTTGGCTTTGTGGAGGGGTTGAGAGATAAGAGTGGCTGCGCTTGTCCTTCAAAGCAGAGTCTCTGCCTGATTCCTGATTCCAGAACAGCTTTTCTCATCCTTCCAGGCCCAGGTACTTCGTTCAAGAGGCCATCCCCAGTCCTGGAGTTAATTTCTCCCATCCATCCCTGACTTCCCTGGTTCTCAATGTCTATCACATCACTCAGCCCAGTGATTTGGCATTATTCTCTGCATAGGTTTTTCTCCCCAGAAGATGGTTCTAGCTTCCTCTACACTGAAAGCTTCTTGCAGGCTTGGGCCAAATAAGGCTGTTTGCTCTGATACAGGGCCCAGCACAGCCCAAGTGCCAATGTTTGCCAAATGAGCTGAATCTTATGGGCTCAAATATACCTCATTCTGCCTTGCTATATGCAATCTGGGCACATGTGTGTCTGTCTCCCTGAGTAGACTGGGGCTCCTGAGAGGTGAGTGACCCAGGCCTAGCACACAGCAGGCATCAAATATTGCCTAAATTAGCCTAAGTAAAACCATCCTCCTTCCCTTCATTCATTCAACTATTTTTTTGGAGCTTCCAGATAGCTGAGCATATGGAGGTTCCTGGAGGATGGTGTGCCCAGGGAGGGCATGGAAGCTTCATGCCCCTTCCTCCATAACTCTGCCCTATTTATCTCTTCATCTGTATCCTTTTCAATATCCTTTATAACAAGCCACTAAAGCTAAATACGGCCATGTGACTGAGCTCTGGCAATGGGACACAATCATAAGTGGTAGGAGGTGAGCGACCCCTCCTTTTTACTTTCATTGGATAGAATGAGGCATTAGAAGGGAGCTTGGACTGCTCTTGGATGGGTGTGGATTAGGGCCACAATCTGGAGATGGTGGAAGACCAAGATGGGAGTCTGCATCTTTGGTAGATTGTATTTTCCCAAGATAGAGGCAATACTATATCCCATTCCACAAGCTCTTCTTACATACTGTGACTTTGACACACCCTTCCATTAAAAGGTGGCATCTATGTCCCCTCCCCATGAGCTAGAGGCCCGGGTCTTTGTGCCTGCCTTGAGCAACAGAATAGGTCAGCAGTGACAGTGCGTAGCTTCCAAGGCTAGCTCAAAATTGCCTTTCACTTCTGCCTTGATCTTTTGGGACATTTACTCTTGGGACTTAGCCACCATGCTGTAGGAAGCACAAGCAACCCATGGAAAAGCCCATGTGCATGAGAACCAAGACCCCCAGGCAAATCCCCTGCTGAGCTCCCAGCTGACAGACCGCATCAACTTGCCAGCCACATCAGTGAGCTGTCCTGGATGCAAGTTCTGCAGCCTCTGGGCAAGCCCCCTCAGCTGATGCCACGTGAAGCAGAAATAAGCTGCCTCCACCAAGCCATGCCCGAATCACAGATCTGTGGGTAAAATAGATGATTGTTATTGTTATATAAAACAAAAACAAACAACAATTTTTTTTTTTTTTTTGAGACGGAGTCTTGCTCTGTCGCCCAGGCTGGAGTGCAGTGGCCGGATCTCAGCTCACTGCAAGCTCCGCCTCCCGGGTTCACGCTATTCTCCTGCCTCAGCCTCCAGCGTAGCTGGGACTACAGGCGCCCGCCACCTCGCCCGGCTAGTTTTTTTGTATTTTTTAGTAGAGACGGGGTTTCACCGTGTTAGCCAGGATGGTCTCGATCTCCTGACCTCGTGATCCACCCGTCTCGGCCTCCCAAAGTGCTGGGATTACAGGCTTGAGCCACCGCGCCCGGCACAATTTTTTTTAAGGTCCTACTATGTGCCAGGCCTTGTGCTGGGCTCTGGGGACACAGCAGTAAACAAGACACAGAAAGTCTCTGCCCTCAGGGGGCTTCCATTCTAGTGGAGGAAGCAGAGAAGAAAAGAATTGAAAATGAACAGTATTGTTGCAGATTGATAAGTGCTACACAGAAAATAAACAGGGTGACAGGGATAAACAGTAAATGGGATGAGGCATGGTGGCTCATGCTTGTAATCCCAGCACTTTGGGAGGCTGAGTCTGGAGGGTACCTTGAGGCCAGGAGTTTGAGATCAGCCTGAACAACATAATGAGACCCCATCTCTATTAAATAAAATTTCACAAAACCCAACAAAATTAAAAAAAAAGCCCACAACAAAAAGTAAATGGATGGACATTATGGGCAGGGGGGGGGGAGGCATCAGAGAAGGCTCTGTGAGATGTGAGCTGAGACCTGAAGGAGAGTAAAAGGTGAGCTGGGAAGAGCTGGAAAGGGTTTTCTAGGCAGAGGGAGTAGCAGAAAAGGCCTGGCTGGGTGTGGTGGCTCACTCCTGTAACCCCAGCACTTTGGGAGGCTGAGGCAGGAGGACTGCTTGAGCCGAGGAGTTTGAGATGAGCCTAGGTAACACAGTGAGACCTCGTCTTTACAAAAAATACAAAAATTATCCAGGTGTGGTGGTGTGCATCTGTAGTACCAGCTACTCGGGACGCTGAGATGGGAGGATCACTGGATCCTGGGAGGTTGAGGCTGCAGTGAGCCATGATCACACCACTGCACTCCTGCCTGGATGACAGAGTGAGACCCTGACTGCAAGAAACAACAGCAGCAACAACAACAACAACAAAGGCCTGGAGGTGGGGAAATTTCTGGGACCCTGGGGAATTCAGGGTTTCAGCCTAAAGAAGCTCTGAGCAGGAGGGTAGGAGGGGGTCAGAAATTCAGTCCTGGGGAGAGCCCGAGACCAGGTCCTGGGCTGGGGGTTGGAGGGGCAGAGCCAGCTCCTCTGAACGCCACCCTTGCCTCCTGTTGCTTGGTACCACAGCAAACAGAGCCGCTGGCAGGCCTGCCCTTGCTGCCTTAGCTCTCCTCTGGCGGGCAGCAGATGTCAAACGCTCAGCAGCTGAGGCTTCGCCAGCCTCCTCCCCTGGAATAGTTCAGGGGTAAGTCAGAAAATGACCAACAGCCTTAAAACCTGGCTTTTTCTCGTGCATACCTTACAAGGGTATATTTGGCTGCCCTGGGTGTTAAATCTTCCACCCCCTTGCATTAGACAGAGAAATATAAATATACAGCCACAGGCGGCACACTCAGACACGAGGATGAATGAACATTCATCAACCCCCAGTCACACACAAGCACACAATCAGAGTTACATGCGGGATCATATGCATGCCCACCACACACAGTCACAACAGCCAGTCCCACAAAGACACTCCACCATGGCCCGATCACCACACACATTCACCCTGAGATCACAGAATCACACATCCACAGGCTCATACACAGACATGTACCCCACAATCACCGCAGAGTCACACAGGGGCACACAAGCCCACACACATTCAAGACCACAGCATGCTTCCCCCACCGGCCTCCCAGGCACCCCAGCCCCTGGGGCTTGTTGTGGTGCCGGCATTCTTCTGCGATTGAGTCAAAGACCTCCCCAGACAGGGTGGCTAAGTGGAAAAAGGAATCCGAAGGAAGAACGCCTGAAGCCCAGGTCTGGGAAGGGGCCCAGCAGCTTCTCTCTTGGGGAGAAAGACGTCAGTGCTGGTTTGACCCTGACACTAGAGGGCTGAGGACGTGGGGGGAGGTATGTCTTGAAGTTGACAGAAGTGGGCTGAGTGGGGTGACAGGTGGAGCAGGGGAGAGACCCCAGGAAGCCTCAAAGGGTGGGGCAGAAAGGGGGGTTAAATATGGACTCAATGTGATAGGCGTAAACTCCTCCGCAGTATTCCCTAACCCCAGCCACCCAGCCCGTCCCTAGGCTCCAGGCTGTCCCCAAATGCGCGGGGTGCGGCCGTGACCCCTCCTCCCCGGCCGCGCCCTGCCCCGCCCTTCACGACAGCTGCGGGGGACAGCCCGGAGTGCCCTGAGGGTGGCTGCGGTCCTTCCCCTCCTGGGTGGGGACCAGAGGGCGCTGAGCGGCGACGGACACCCCCAAACACTCGCGGGAGAGGGGTGCTGGATTCCTTTGAGCAGCCCGCCCAACCCTGCCCCCACCCTCCCAGGCTGGACAGTGGAGGTGCTCCTTGGGGCTTCAGACCCTTCTCCCTCCCCCTGCAACGGGACCCCACGAAAGGAAGGGTGGGGAAAAGGTTCGGGAAGACCAGGGGACTGGGAGGTTTGGAAAGGCCGCTCCAGGCCCCAGTTCCCACTCCCGCCTCAGGCTGGTCCGGGAGGGGCAGACTCTCCCCGCCCCCAGGTCCGCGCGGCCGCTCCCTCCTCCCCCCGGCAGGAGCCCCGGCCAAGTGGGCGCGCCCGGCCCGGGGCCGGCCGGGATCCGGTGTCGGCTGCAGCTGGCAGTGCGGCGAG
>NW_016807982.1:255161-257575 GCF_001698545.2 Rhinopithecus bieti | reverse complement strand
GGGGTCGCGCAGCCATGGCCAGCCCGGAGCCCCGGCGCGGCGGGGACGGCGCCGCCCAGGCCGCGAGGTAGGACCGTGCCGGGCCCGCGTCGCCGCCCCAGTGGGGAGGGAGTGCTGCTGGACGGGTTCCCTTTCCCCCGACCGCGAGCGTCTTTCGCCTGCCTAGGGGTAGTGGTCCAGCCGGGGTGGGGCACTGGAGCCGCCTCGTGAGGGGACATGGGGAGTCGGGGTCCTGGCACCTCCGTTTGTCTGTGGCTTTTTATAATACCCCTCCCCCTCCCGGGGCTGCATGAGAATTAACCCTTCCGGGCGAGTGGGCATCCACCGCCCAAGTGCCATTTGGCCAATAGCAGCCAAAGACACTTCTCGCTTGCCTTCATTCCTCCCTGCAAATGTCAGCTGGAGACGGAGGCCTCCCCTGCTGAATTGGCGGTGTGGAAGCCACTTGGTGCAAGGCTGGGCATTTGCCAGCTTGAAGTTAAGAGTCTGTCAGGACTTGTTCTCTCCGGTCTTGCCTGGGATAGATGGGGGAAGGGGCCAGGGGCACCGCTGATTAGTGGGGAAAGGGACCTGTGGCTGAGGGGTTTGGGGTGAGAGGCGAGTATTTCTGTCCCAGGTCATACTGTGGCTCTGGGACTTCCCAGTGTACCAAGAGGTGAGGGTGCATCACTGTCACACAGGGGCAAAAAGCTGAGCGGTCTTACACACACACACTCACCCATACTGCTGTCCACACCTACAGCTACACAGTCAGACACATGGATTCTTGCCTGCACAGTGTCACATGCACTCCCAGCCACATCCCTGAACAGGGTTGGAGAGCTCTGCGGTCCTCTGGGGACAGGGACAGAGTGGCAGAGGCAGGCTGCCCAGGGCCCAAGGAAGCCTGAGGTCAGGGGCCCCAGCTAAGCTGGCTTCCTCTCCTCTGAGCCTCCTGTCATCTGCTTCTTTCCCTCCTCTCTCTGTTTAAAAGAGGCGGCTGTGTGAGGGCAGCACCCAGCAGAGGCCTGGCACCATGGGTGGGGTGGCGGAAGCAACACGACGTGTGCTAGCAGCACAGCTTGGAGGTCAGGAGGCCTGGGTTCTACTTTCAGCTTTGCCATTCGACCTTGGGCAGATTTCCTCCTTGGAGTCCATCTGGTTTCTGCCTGTCTGCCGTTACAGAGCCCCACCCTAGGATATAGAGCAGAATGAGAACTCTGCTTGTCCTTAGGAAACTCACTATCAGGGAGACAGACACATGCACTTCTGTAACTGGAGCAGTAAGTGTGAAGATGTGCTGCATACAGAGTATCCTGAGAACACAGATGGGGTTATCTGGGAGATACTTTATGGAAGACATTAAGTTTGAGCAGGGCTTGAAGGATGAGTACAAATTTGTTAGGTAGATAGAAGTATATTGTAGGCTGGGCGCAGTGGTTCACACCTGTAATCCCAGCACTTTGGGAGGCCAAGGTGGGCAGATCACCTGAGATCAAGAGTTCAAGACCAGCCCGGCCAACATAGTGAAACCCCGGTTCTACTAAAAATACAAAAAATTAGCCAGGCGTGGTGGCGTGTGCCTGTAATCCCAGCTACTTGGGAAGCTGAGGCAGGAGAATTGCTTGAACCCAGGAGGCAGAGGATATATCGTGACTGCTGCGTGCCAGGCTCTATTATATGTGCTGTATTTATCTCTTTTGAACCTCACGCCTATCCTAGGAGGGTGATAAATACCGCAGGCCTCCTCCAACCTCCACCACTTACAACAGTTGTGGAACCTTGTATGAGTTATTTACTCTGTGCATTGGCTTCCTCATCTATTACATGGGAATAATAGATGAGGATTCTTTTTTTCTTTTTTCTTTTGAGATAGTCTTGCTCTTGTTGCTCAGGCTGGAGGGCAATGGCACAATCTCAGTTCACTGCAACCTCTGCCTCCCGGGTTCAAGCGATCCTCCTGCTTCAGCCTCCCGAGTAGCTGGGATTACAGGCACGCGCCACCATGCCCAGCTAATTTTTTTTTTTTTTTTTTTTTGAGACGGAGTCTTGCTCTGCCGCCCAGGCTGGAGTGCAGTGGCCGGATCTCAGCTCACTGCAAGCTCCGCCTCCCGGGTTCACGCTATTCTCCTGTCTCAGCCTCCCGAGTAGCTGGGACTACAGGCGCCCGCCTTGTCGCCCGGCTAGTTTTTTGTATTTTTTAGTAGAGACGGGGCTTCGCCGTATTAGCCAGGATGGTCTCGATCTCCTGACCTCGTGATCCGCCCGTCTCAGCCTCCCAAAGTGCTGGGATTACAGGCTTGAGCCACCGCACCCGGCATTTTTTTGTATTTTTAGTAGAGACGGAGTTTCACCATGTTGGCCAGGCTGGTCTCAAACTCCTGACCTCAGGTGATCCACCTGCCTCGGACTCCCAAAGTGCTGGGATTACAGGC
>NW_016807982.1:241018-251815 GCF_001698545.2 Rhinopithecus bieti | reverse complement strand
TTTTTTTTTTTAAGACAGGGTCTCTGTTGCCTAGGCTGGAGTGCAGAGGGGTGCAATCACGGCTTACCACGGCCTCAACCTCCCAAGCTCAGGTGATTCTCCCACCACAGCCTCCCGAGTATCTGGGACTACAGGTGTGCGCCATCATGCCCAGCTAATTTTTTGTATTTTTTTGTAGAGATGGGGTTTCGCCATGTTTTTTTGCCCACGCTGGCCTCAAACTCCTGGACTCAAGAGGTCTTGGTCTCCCAAAGTGCTGGGATTACAGACATGAGCCACTGCACTTAACCATGGTTATTTTTTATTTTATTTGTTTATTTTTTGAGATGGAGTCTTGCTCTGTCACCCAGGCTGGAGTGCAGTGGTGCGATCTCGGCTCACTGCAAGCTCGGCCTCCCAGGTTCACGCTATTCTCCTGCCTCAGCCTCTGGAGTAGCTGGGACTACAGGCGCCTGCCACTATGCCTGGCTAATTTTTTGTATTTTTTAGTAGAGACGGGGGTTTCACTGTGTTAGCCAGGATGGTCTCGATCTCCTGACCTCGTGATCCACCCTCCTAGGCCTCCCAGAGTGCTGGGATTACAGTTGTGAGCCACCGCGCCTGGCCTTTTTTTTTTTTTTTTTTTTTTTGAGATGGAGTTTCGCTCTTGTTGCTCAGGCTGGAGTGCAATGGTGTGATCTCATGTCACTGCAACCTCCGCCGCTCGGGTTCAAGAGATTCTCTTGCCTCAGCCTCCCGAATATCTGAGATTACAGGCATGCACCACCATGCCTGGCTAATTTTGTATTTTTAGTAGAGATGGGATTTCTCCATGTTGGTCAGGCTGGTCTTGAACTCCCAACCTCAGGTAATCCACCTGCTTTGGCCTCCCAGAGTGCTGAGATTACAGGTGTGAGCCACCGCACCTGGCTGACCATGGTTATCTTTAAGTGTTTAGATAAATTACATGGAAAAGAAGGTTGAAATATCTGATCCTAGAAGGAAGTATCAGGTAAATCCAGCGGCTAAAAGTTACAAGGAAGGACTGGGTGTAGTGGCTCAATGCCTGTAATCCCAACACTTTGGGGGGCTGAAGAGGGCGGATCACTTGAGGTCAGGAGTTTGAGACCAGCCTGGCCAACATGGTAAAACCCCATCTCTACTAAAAATACAAAAATTAGCTGAGTGTGGTGGCATATGTCTGTAGTCCCAGCTACTTGGGAGGCGGAGGCTGAAATGGCACCACTGTACTCCAGCCTGGGTGGCAGAGCAAGACTCCATCTGAAAGAAAAAAAAAGTTAAAAGGAAGGTTTTAATCTCAACGTTATAATTTTATTAGAACTGGGTTGGGTGCGGTGGCTTACGCCTATAATCCCAGCACTTTGGGAGGCCAAAGCGGGCAGATCACGAGGCCAGGAGTTTGAGACCAGCCTGACTAACATGGTGAAACCCCATCTGCACTAAAAATACAAAAATTAACCGGGCATGGTGGTGTGCACCTGTAATCCCAGCTACTCAGGAGGCTGAGGCAGGAGAATCACTTGAACCTGGGAGGCAGAAGTTGCAGTGAGCCAAGATCGCACCACTGCACTCCAGCCTGGAGACAGAGCAAGACTCCATCACCCACCAAAAAAAAAAAAAAAAAAATGGCATGGTGGTGCTACTTGGGAGGCGGAGGCAAGAGAATTGCATGAACCAGGGTGCAGAGGTTGCAGTGAGCCGAGATTGCACCACTGCCCTCCAGCCTTGGCAACAGAGTGGGACTCCATCTCAAAGAAAAAAAAATTATAATTGTGGAACAAACAGTGGTGCCTCAGGTATCTCGAGTCCTTGGAGCTGGATAAGCAGAGACCATATGGTGATGTCACTGGGAGGCTGGCAGGGGATCTACACGGTGGTTGGGTGTGTGAAGGGGTGGATTGACAGAGTGGAGGGAGCAGACGAGTGGCTGCTGACATCTAAGAACCTGGGGTAGTCTAGACCCGTGGCTGCTGGCTCCAGGATTGCACCATCCTGGGATTGTGGCTGCCTTTTCACTTTCAATCATTTCTTTTGCAGGAAAACAAGAGCAGAAGCCAATTCTCCTCTTCCAGAGAACTCTGAATCCCTAAATGAGGCAGAAGCCTTGAACCCAGAAGTTACTCTATCTTCAGAGGGGTACTTAAACCTCGAAGACATTCTCTACCTGGAGGACACAGGGGACTTTGATGAGACACTCTATGTGCAAGAGACTGAGAAGCCAGAGGAGGCCCTGTATATTGAAGAGGCCATGCAGCCAGATGAGGCTCTGCATGGGGAGGAGCCTGGGAATCCAGAGGAGACAGTGAGTATGGAGGAAACCATGGAGCCAGATTGGATGCAGTTTGTGGAGGGACCCGTGGAGCCAGGAAAGCCCACAAACCCAGAGCAGGTTGTTTATGAGGGAGAGACAGTCACAAAGGCGGAGAAATCTAACCCTGAGGAGAGCCTCAGAGCCGAGCCGAGCCCCAGCATAGAGGAGAACCTGAGCATAGAGGACCTGGAATTGCTAGAAGGGCGTTTCCAGCAGTGTGTCCAAGCTGTGGCCCAGCTGGAAGAGGAGAGGGATCAGCTCATCCATGAGCTTGTATTGCTCCGGGAACCAGCCCTGCAGGAGGTACAGCAGGTCCATCAGGACATCCTGGCTGCCTACAAGCTCCATGCCCAAGCAGAGCTGGAGAGAGATGGCCTAAGGGAGGAGATCCGGCTGGTCAAGCAGAAGCTTTTCAAGGTGATGAAGGAATGTGTGGCCTACCAATACCAGCTGGAGTGCCGCCAGCAGGACGTGGCTCAGTTTGCTGATTTCCGGGAAGTGCTGACTACGAGGGCAACCCAACTCTCAGAGGAACTGGCCCAGCTCCGGGATGCCTATCAGAAGCAGAAGGAGCAGTTGCGGCAACAACTAGAAGCCCCTCCAAGCCAGAGGGATGGGCACTTTCTCCAGGAAAGCCGGCGACTCTCTGCCCAGTTTGAAAATCTCATGGCAGAGAGCCGCCAGGGCCTGGAGGAGGAGTATGAGCCTCAGCTCCTGCGGCTCCTAGAGAGGAAAGAAGCTGGGACCAAAGCTCTGCAGAAAACCCAGGCTGAGATCCAGGAGATGAAGGAGGCTCTGAGACCCTTGCAAGCAGAGGCCCGGCAGCTCCACCTGCAAAACAGGAACCTGGAGGACCAGATCTCACTTGTGAGGCAAAAACGAGATGAAGAGGTTCAGCAGTACAGGGTAGGCCCATTGGACATGAAAGGAACTGACGTCTTTTAACCTGGGGAAAGAGCGGCCAGAGTCCAAGGTCTTTGGGGCTGAAGGATAGTGTCACATGTAGGAGCAAAAATTTGTTCTTTGGGGCCATGCAATTCTTTTCTCCATTCTTCATTCATTCAGGCCCATGCTAGGGACTAAAGGTTATCTGCACTCTGGTTTTTTTTTTTTTTTTTTTTTTTTTTGAGACGGAGTCTCAGTCTTGCTCTGTCTCCTAGGCTGGAGTGCAGTGGCGCGATCTCAGCTGACTACAAGTTCTGCCTCCCAGGTTCATGCCATTCTCCTGCCTCAGCCTTCTGAGTAGCTGGGACTACAGGCGCCTGCCACCACGCCCGGCTATTTTTTTGTATTTTTAGTAGAGACAGGGTTTCACCGTGTTAGCCAGATGGTCTCAATCTCCTGACCTCGTGATCCACCTGCCTCAGCCTCCCAAAGTGCTGGGATTACAGGCGTGAGCCACCGCGCCCGGCCAGCACTCTATGTTTTTATTTTGTTTGTTTGTTTTTTGAGACGGAGTCTCGCTCTGTCGCCCAGGCTGGAGTGCAGTGGCTGGATCTCTCAGCTCACTGCAAGCTCCGCCTCCCGGGTTTACGCCATTCTCCTCCCTCAGCCTCCCGAGTAGCTGGGACTACAGGCGCCCGCTACCTCGCCCGGCTAGTTTTTTTTTTTTTTTTTTTTTTTTTTTTTGTATATTTTAGTAGAGACGGGGTTTCACCGGGTTAGCCAGGATGGTCTCGATCTCCTGACCTTGTGATCCGCCCGTCTCGGCCTCCCAAAGTGCTGAGATTACAGGCTTGAGCCACCGCGCCTGGCCACTCTGTGTTTTTTTGTGACAGGGTCTTGCTGTCACTTAGGCTGATGCAGTGGCATGATCACAGCTCACTGCAGCCTCGACCTCTCAGGTTCAAGGGATCCTCCCACCTCACCCTCTTGAGTAGCTGGGACTACAATCGTGCACCACCATGCCCAGCTAATTTTTTCTATTTTGAGACAGGTGCAGTCTTGTGGGCTCACTGCTGCCTCAACCTCCTGGGCTCAAGCGATCTTCCTGCCTTAGCGCCCCCAAGCAGCTGGGACTACAAGTGTGTGCCACCACACCTGGCTAATTTTTTGTAGAGACAGGGTTTCACCATGTGCCCCAGGCTGAGTTTGAACTCCTGAGCTCAAGCTATCCGCCTGCCTTGGCCTCCCAAAGAGCTAGGATTATAGGTGTGAGCCACTGCGGCCGGCCAATTTTTGTATTTTTTTGTAGACAGGGTTTTGCTATGTTGCCCAGGCTGGTCTTGAAATTATGGGCTCAAGTACTTTTAATGGCAAAAGCTGCAATTAATTTTGCACCAACCTTAATAGAATCCTCTAATCTTCATTTTCCTTTTATGTGCATTTGTCCCCATCTCTCTTGCATTCAAGTTATTTCTGATTAAGTGTGAGCCAGTTTTAATCCGTTTTTAGAACAGAGTGGGATATAAATACTAAGTGAATAAACAATTACGTAGTCCCTCCTAGACTGTGGACTTTCAGAAGGTAGGGAATACATTTTACTTGTCGTTCTATTACTCTCTGCTACTCAAGGCTCAGAGCACATGTGCTGCTGGGCACTAATGAGAAAACTGTAGTGTGGTGCTCTAAGCAGTGTTTTAATCTTTTGAAATACTGATTCCTTTGGATAAACTTAAAAATCTATGTCCTCCCACAGATTTTGATATGCCCTTAAAGGAACAAGTTTCCCTGTTGAAATGGCTGCATTCACTTCACTGAAGATTTTGCCAAGCTTTCTGTAGTTTGTATTATGAAAACACTCTGGCCGGGAGCACACGCCTGTAATCCCAGCACTTTGGTTGGGAGGCTGAGGTGGGTGGATCACAAGGTCAGTAGTTTGAGACAAGCATAGCCAATATGGTGAAATTACATCTCTACTAAAAATACAAAAATTAGGGGGGCATGGTGGCATGTGCCTGTAGTCCCAGCTACTTGGGAGGCTGAGGCAGGAGAATCGCTTGAACCCGGGAGACAGAGGTTGCAGTGAGTTGAGATTGTGCCACTGCATTCCAGCCTGGGTGACAAAGTGAGACTCTGTCTCAAAAAAAAAAAAAAGAAAAGAAAAAAGAAAACACTGTGGTTTTGGGGGTCATAATACTGAATGTTTTTTATTTTATTCATTTATTTATTTTTGAGATGGAGGCCTGCTCTTTCACCTAGGCTGGAGTGCCCTGGAGCAATCTCAGCTTACTGCAAACTCTACCTTCTGGGTTCAAGTAATTCTCTTGTTTTTCTTTTCTTTTTTTTTTTTTGAGACGGAGTCTCGCTCTGTCACCCAGGCTGGAGTGCTGTGGCCGGATCTCAGCTCACTGCAAGCTCCGCCTCCCGGGTTTATGCCATTCTCCTGTCTCAGCCTCCCGGGTAGCTGGGACTACAGGCACTGCCACGTCGCCCGGCTAGTTTTTTGTAGTTTTAGTAGAGACGGGGTTTCACCGTGTTAGCCAGGATGGTCTCGATCTCCTGACCTCGTGATCCACCTGTCTCGGCCTCCCAAAGTGCTGGGATTACAGGCTTGAGCCACCGTGCCCGGCCAATTCTCTTGTTTCAGCCTCCTGAGTTGCTGGGACTACAGGTGCCTGCCACTGCGCCCGGCTAATTTTTTGTATGTTAGTAGAGATGGGGTTTCACCATGTCGCCCAGGGTGGTCTCAAACTCCTGAGCTTAGACAGTCCACCCGCCTTGGCCTCCCAATTATTTTTACAGAGTCTCACTCTGCCACACAGGCTAGAATGCAGTGGCACGATCTCAGCTCACTGCAACCTCTGCCTCCTGGGTTCAAGCAATCCTCCTGCGTCAGCCTCCCAAGTTGCTGGGATTACAGGCCTGTGCCACCATGCCCAGATAATTAGTGTATTTTAGTAGAGATGGGGTTTCACCATGTTGGTCAGGCTGGTCTCGAACTCCTGACCTCCGGTGATCCACCGGCCTTAGCCTCCCAAAGTGTTGGGATTACAGGGGTAAGCCACTGCGCCCGGCTGTAATACTGAATGTTTTTAAACTCTTCATACTCCCCTTACCCCATTTTAAAAAAATTGTTCGCAATCTAGTGAAAAGTAATTTATTTAGCATCAATACTATCCATAACACCCAGTACTCAGATAGAGTATTAATGTATTAATGAGATACAACATTAATAATTGTATCTCAGGGTAGAAAATAACAGGCGATTTATGAGAGGTGCAGGTAAAATGGCTGTGGGATAGATTATTATTATTATTATTATTGTTTTCTGAGACGGAGTCTCTCACTCTTGCCCAGGCTGGAGTGCAGTGGTGCGATCTCGGCTCACTGCAACCTTCAGCTCCTGGGTTCACACCATTCTCCTGCCTCAGCCTCCCGAGTAGATGGGATTGCAGGCGCCTGCCACCACACCCGGCTAATTTTTTTAATTTTTAGTAGAGATGGGGTTCACCATGTTAGCCAGGATGGTCTCGATCTCCTGACCTTGTGATCCGCCCATCTCGGCCTCCCAAAGTGCTGGGATTACAGGCATGAACCACCACACCCAGCCGGGATAGATTATTTTTAGCCACTGGTTAAATTAGAGAACTCTTCATTAAAAAAGAGGTGGAATTTGGGCTAGGTATGAAAGTATAGGGAGAATCTAGACCAGTGCTGCCCAACAGAAATATAGTGCAAGTCACATAAATAATCACAAACTTTCTAGTAGCCACATTAAAATAGGCAAAGATTCAGCTGAGCTAAGCCCGAGGGGAGCAGGGGAGAAAATATATAGGTAAAAAAATTTTTAATGTATTTTATCTAACTTAACATATCTGAAATATAATTAGTAACTTGGCTGCAGGTGAAAAACTTGAGTTTTGGACTTTATTCAGTAGACTGCTGCATCATTAAAGGGATTTAATCAGGGAAGTAACATGATTGCCTTACTACTTTTTTTTTTTTTCCTGAGATGGAGTCCGCCTCTGTCACCCATGCTGGAGTGCAGTGGCACAATCTCGGCTTGCTGCAACCACCGCTTCCCAGGTTCAAGTGATTCTCCTGCCTCAGCCTTCCAAGTAGCTGGGATTACAGGCGCCTGCCACCATACCTGGCTAATTTTTTTTTTTTTCTTTAGTCAGAGTCTTGCTCTATCGCCTAGGCTGGAGTGCAATAATGCAATCTTGGCTCACTGCAACCTCCACCTCCTGGGTTCAAGCAATTATCCTGCCTCAGTCTCCCGAGTAGCTGGGACTACAGGTGCACATGCCACCCCCTAAGTTTGTGTATTTTTTTTTTTTTTTTTTGAGAAAGGAGTCTTGCTCGTGTCACCCAGCTTGGAGTGCAGTGGTGTATCTGGCTAACTGCAACCTCTGCCTCCTGGGTTCAAAGCATTTTCCTGCCTCAGCCCTGGTACATGGACTACAGTGCTAACACCATGGCTGGCTAATTTTTTTTTTTTGTTTGTTGTTTTTTTTGAGACGGAAGTCTGGCTCTGTCGTCCAGGCGGAGTGCGGTGGCCGGCACATCTCAGCTCTGCAGCTCCGCCCCGGTTCCACGGCCATGTCTCCTGCCTTCCGCCTCCCAGTAGCTGGACTCCACGCTCATTTTTTGTATTCTTAGTAGAGATGGGGGTTTCACTGTATCCCCGCCCGCGGCGTTCAATCTCCTGCCTGCTCGCCATCTCGGCCTCCCCGCAAGCGCGGGATTACAGGATTGAGCCACTGCGCCACCGGCCCGTAAATTTTGGTATTTTTATAGAGGCGGGTCGCACCATAGTATACGCCAGGCTGGTCAGGATGGTCTCGATCTCCTGACCTCATGATCCACCTGCCTCGGCTTCCCAAAGTACTAGGATTATAGGTGTGAGGCACTGAGCCCGGCCAATTTTTTGTATTTTAGTAGGGACGGGGTTTCACCATGTTGCCCAGGCTGTTCTTGAACTCCTGAGCTCAGGTAGTCTGCCCGCCTCGGCCTCCCAAAGTGCTGGGATTACAGGCATGAGTCACCAGGCCTGGCCCTAATTTTTATATTTTTGGTAGAGATGAGGTCTTACCATGTTAGCCAGCTGGTCTCAAACTCCTGACCTCAGGTGATCATCCTGGCTCGGCCTCCCAAAGTGCTGGGATTACAGGCTTGAGCCACTGCCTGCCTCTCTACTGGCATGATCTTGGCTCACCGAAATCTCCGCCTCCCGGGTCAAGTGATTCTTCTGCCTCAGCCTTCTAACTGGGATTACAGGTGCCCGCCATCATGCCCCGCTAATTTTTGTATTTTTAGTAGAGATGGGGTTTCACCATCTTGGCCAGGTTGGTGTCCAACTCCTGACCTCGTGATCCACCCGCCTCGGCCTCCCAATGTGCTGGGATTACAAGAAGTACTGGTGCAGGATGTAAAGTGGGCTAGAGATACAGAGCAATGGAGAATAATTAGAAAGCTACTGTAAGGAAGAGGTTAAGATGTTTTCAGATTTGATGATTTGTGCATCTTTCCAAGGATCGTTTTCCAAAGATAATCTTATGACACAAAGTTTTTAAAAAAATATTCAGAAGTCTGTCTGTCTATCTAATCTCTATCAAATGAATCTTTCTATCGATAGGAAGTCTTGGTCTTCCTGCCTCAGCCTCCCGAGTTGCTGAGATTACAGGTGTGAGCCACCTTGTCTGGCCTGAAACACTCTTGGTAGTATAATAGCTTCTCTTGTTGCTATACCATCATTAAAGTAGGAATCAAGGTCTGAAGGACCTAATTTTTCTTTCTGAAATGGCTTCCTAAACTGTTTGCTAAAGTTCTATTTCATCAACTTACTTTTTGTTTTATTTTTGAGATGTAGTCTCGCTCTGTTGCTAGGCTGGAGTGCAGTGGCATGATCTTGGCTCACTGCAACCTCTGCCTCCTGGGTTCAAGCGATTCTCGTGCCTCAGCCTCCCAAGTAGCTGGGACTGCAGGCTCACGCCACCACACCTACTTAATTTTTGTATTTTTAGTAGAGATGGGTTTCACCATGTTGGCCAGGATGGTTTCGATCTCCTGACCTCGTGATCCACCCGCTTCGGCCTCCCAAAGTGCTGGGATTACAGGCATGAGCCACTGCGCCCAGACCAGCAGCTTACTTCTTAAGGGTGTCCCTTTAATCCTTAGGCTGTACTCCACTGTTAATGATGGCAAAGTTTGCCTCCATCATCACCTTCATCATCAATTCATTCGTTTCCAAGTGCCTAACTACTCTGGGCCAGGCAGTGAGCTATGTGTTGGCAATACCAATTAGAAATAGTATGTGTGCCGGGCGCAGTGAATCACGAAGTCAGGAGTTCAAGACCAGCCTGGCCAGCTGGGTGCGGTGGCTCAAGCCTGTAATCCCAGCACTTTGGGAGGCCGAGACGGGTGGATCACGAGGTCAGGAGATCGAGACCATCCTGGCTAACACGGTGAAACCCCGTCTTTACTAAAAAAATACAAAAAAACTAGCTGGGCGATGTGGCGGGCGCCTGTAGTCCCAGTTACTCGGGAGGCTGAGGCAGGAGAATGGTGTAAACCCGGGAGGCGGAGCTTGCAGTGAGCTGAGATCCGGCCACTGCACTCCAGCCCGGGCTACAGAACGAGACTCTGTCTCAAAAAAAAAAAAAAAAAAAGACCAGCCTGGCCAAGATGGTGAAACCCCGTCTCTGCTAGAACTAGAAAAAAAAATTAGCCAGGTGTGGTGGTAGGCGCCTGTAATACCAGCTACTCGGGAGGCTGAGGCAGAATAGCTTGAACCTGGATGGCAGAGGCTGCAGTAAGCTGAGATTGTGCCACTGCACTCTTGCGTGGGTGACAGTCACTCACCTCAAAAAAAAAAAAAAAAGCCGGGCGCGGTGCCTCACGCGCCTGTAATCCCAGCACTTTGGGAGGCTGAGGCGGGCGGATCACAAGGTCAAGAGATCGAGACCATCCTGGCCAACAAGGTGAAACCCCGTCTCTACTAAAAAATACAAAAATTAGCTGGGTGTGGTGGCAGGTGCCTGTATTCCCAGCTTCTTGGGAGGATGAGGCAGGAGAATCGCTTGAACCTGGGAGGCAGAGGTTGTAGTGAGCTGAGATTGTGCCACTGCACTCCAGCTGGGCAAGAGCAAGACACTGTCTCAGAAAAGAAAAAAAAGAAATTGTGTGTGTGTGTGTGTTGGGGGGTGGGGGTAACGCTCCTGCCCTCAAAGAGTTTGTACTCCAGAGGCCAGGCATGGTGGCCCATGCCTGTTATCCCAGCACTTTGGGAGGCAGAGGCGAGCGGATCATGAGGTCAGGAGATCGAGACCACCTGGCTAACTCAGTGAAACCCTGTCTAGCTAAAAATACAAAAAAATTAGCCAGGAGTGGTGGTGCATGCCTGTAATCCCAGTTACTCAGGGGCTGAGGCAGGAGAATCGCTTGAACCCACGAGGTGAAGGTTGAGATCGTGCCACTGCATTCCAGCCTGGGCGACAGACTCTGTCTTAAAAAAAAAAAAAAGTTTGTAACCCAGAATGAGGCGTTAACAGACAAAATGAATGTATTTCATAAAATCTAAGCAGTTTTTTTTTTTTTTTTTT
>NW_016807982.1:224609-240614 GCF_001698545.2 Rhinopithecus bieti | reverse complement strand
TTTTTTTTTTTTTTTTTTTTGAGATGGAGTCTCGCTGTCGCCCGGGCTGGAGTGCAGTGGCCTCATTTCAGCTCACTGCAAGCACCGCCTCCTGGGTTTATGCCATTCTCCTGCCTCAGCCTCCTGAGTAGCTGGGACTACAGGCGTCCGCCACCTTGCCCGGCTAGTTTTTTGTGTGTGTGTGTTTTGTGTGTGTGTTTTTTTTTTTTTCGAGACAGTCTCGCTCTGTCGCCCGGGGCTGGAGTGCAGTGGCCAGATCTCAGCTCACTGCAAGCTCCGCCTCCCGGGTTCACGCCATTTTCCTGCCTCAACCTCCCAAGTAGCTGGGACTACAGGCGCCCGCCACCTCGCCCAGCTAGTTTTTTGTATTTTTTAGTAGAGACGGGGTTTCACCGTGTTAGCCAGGATGGTCTCGATCTCCTAACCTCGTGATCCGCCCGTCTCGGCCTCCCAAAGTGCTGGGATTACAGGCTTGAGCCACCGCGCCCGGCCAGCCCTGTTGATTTTAACATGCATCCTGATCTGAGATGTTAAAATGTGACAGTCTTGGAATCAACTGAACATATTTCAGTGTTATAAGCACTGTAACAGCTGTAGTGATAAGGCACTGTCCTGATGAAAACAGCCCTGACTACCCCAACCTGGGCAAATGAGGGGACATTTCATAGATCAACAATAGCTAGTATGTACTTGAAGTTCTTTACACAAAATAATTCCTTTAGTCCTTACATCTCTATGATTAGGTATAAGGCATTTGAAAAATGAGAAGACAGAGGTAAGGCAGAGCAGTGATTTGTCCAGGGTTAGGCAGCTTGAGAGTGATGGAGCGAGGATGTAACTCCTGAACAATCTAGCTTGAGTCCATACTCAGGCTCTGTAAGATGCTTTAAGAATGAATTCATGCCAGGCGCAGTGGCTCACACCTGTAATCCCAGCACTTTGGGAGGCCAAGGCAGGCGGATCACCTGAGGTCAGGAGTTCAAGACCAACCTGACCAATATAGTGAAACTCCGTCTCTACTAAAAATACAAAAATTAGGCCGCCTGTAGTCCCAGCTACTCGGTAGGCTGAGACAGGAGAATCGCTTGAACCCGGGAGCTGGAGGTTGCAGTGAGCCGAGATGGTGCCAGTGCACTCCAGCCTGAGCAACAGAGGAAGACTCCATCTAAAAAAATAATACTAATAATAATAATTATTCACTGGGCAGGTAAGGGAGAGGTCTTCCAGACAGAGGGAACAGCTCATACAAAAGCATGGAAACACAAAAAGACATGTTTTGGGAAGTGAGCTTACTGTGGTGGAATCATAAGGAACGTAACTAGATCCAGCTGGGACTAAACATTTTTTTTTTGAGACGGAGTCTCACTCTGTCTCCAGGCTGGAGTGCAGTGGCGTGATCTCAG
The DNA here is from genome assembly GCF_001698545.2 of Rhinopithecus bieti. NCBI lineage: Eukaryota > Metazoa > Chordata > Mammalia > Primates > Cercopithecidae > Rhinopithecus > Rhinopithecus bieti. Next base: position 239,211 of record NW_016807982.1, on the reverse strand, counting down.
CTCACTGTAACCTCCGCCTCCTGGGTTCAAGCAATTCTCCTGCCTCAGCCTCCCGAGCAGTTGGGACTACAGGCGCGCGACACCACGCCCAGCTAATTTTTGTATTTTTAGTAGAGACGGGGTTTCACCACGTTGGCCAGGATGGTTTTGATCTCTTGACCTCATGATCTGCCTCTCTGAAAGTGTTGGGATTACAGGCGTGAACCACCACGCCTAGCCTATTAAACAGCTTTGGTTTTTTTTTTTTTTGGAGATGAAGTCTTGCTCTTGTCCCCCAAGCTGGAGTGCAATGGTGTGATCTCAGCTCACTGCAACCTCTGGCTCCCAGGTTCAAGTGATTCTCCTACCCCAGCCTCCCTAATAGCTGGGATTACAGGCACCTGCCACCATGCCTGGCTTATTTTTTGTGTTTTTAGTAGAGACTGAGTTTCACCGTGTTGGCCAGGCTGGTCTCGAACTCCTGACCTCAGGTGATCCGCTTGCCTCGGCCTCCCAAAATGCTAGGATTACAGGCATGAGCCACCATGTCTGGCCAGTTTTATGTATTCTTTAGACCAGTGGTTTCCAAAACTAAAGTTTTCTCTAAAGCTATGGACCTTCTCCCCCAGAATTGTACGTAGAATGCCAATATATAAACCAGGTAAAAGTGAGTTATTCTCGAACTGAAAAGTACCAAGGGCACTCCAATTTGGCCATCTTTTGGGGTTGCACAGAGAAGTCTGAGAACCACTAAAAAGCCTATTACCTCGAATATGAGCTCTAAGCCAACAGCAAATCCTAGCTCTATCACTAAGTTGCAAACGTTGGGCAAATTACTTAAGCTCTGTGGCTCAGCACCCTCACATGAAACATGAGATTAGTAATACTCCCATATCCATAGGGTTGCAAGGAATGAACTAGTAAGCCACTTTCCCACAATTCCATGACTATACATTGACTAGACCTCTTCTTCCCCTTTAACTCTTACTCATCCTTTAAACCCGTTTCCCTTCTTCCTGAAGTTTCCCGACAGGTAACCCTCCTGTTTTCACAGCACCTGTTACTTCATACTATTGCTGTAGCAGTTTCCCTTCTGAGTTGGGGAATGTATCCTTTCTGTCTTTGGCCTATGTAGAAAATTAAAAGTGGGAATGCTGTCAATGCAAGTGCTGGGGAGAAGTTAGTATGTGGGTTAGAAGGTGGCAGAAAACAAAGGACTGGCTGTCTAGGTGAAAGAAGTGGCAGGAACACAGGCACAGAGATCTGAGTTGGTCAGGCTATAGTAGTGCTATCACTGCAAGCCACAGATGTCATTTTAAATGTTCTGGTAGCTCTATTAAAAAAAGAAACAGGTGAAATTAACTTCAATGCATTTTATTTAACCCAACACATATTTCAACATGTAATCAGTTATCAAATATTGACGTATTTTACATTCTTTTTGTGTGCTGTCTTAGAAATTTGCTGTGTATTTTACACTTACATCACATCTCAATTGAGACTAGTCATATTTCAGATGAGTCATACGTGACTAGTGGCTTCGGTACTAGTAGTCCAGGGCTAGAGGAAAATGTTCATATGCAAGAGTAACAGAGGTTCAAGTTGGAGGTAGGGGTCAAACTAGAGGGGGTCTGAATGCCACTAAATAAAGTGGAAAGCCTTTGAAGGATTGTGAGTTGACTGGAAAGTTAATCTAGTGGTTAACACAGGATTAAGAGAGACCATCCTTAATGCCACTGTAGCGATCCTTTCTTCATTTCATTGAGGCTGCTGCACTCTGTCACAGTTTATCACTGGTGGTGCAGACTGCTTTTCCAAGCATGCACTTTTGTGCCTTACCAACAGGTCTAGTATGTAGTGAGGACTGAGAAATCAGGACAGCAGTATGCAGATGCTTCCCTCTTTAGACGACACACTCTTAGGCATGGCTGGGCACTAAAAAAGGTCCTTTGACAATGTTGGTGAAAGCTGCGATTCAGCCAGAATATCAAACAGTGCAGGCTGATGTGCCACAGGTACAATGTCAAGTATGACTCAGAGGACAAATTATCTAGATCCTTTTCATAATAGCATTTACTGCAACTGGACTCCTTAGTATTCTTTAAAATGAGGTAAAGTCACTCTCCCTTTAAAAGATACCAACTTCACCCGTTCCTCTCTTCCCAACCCCCTCCTGCTTCCTTAAGGATCCATGCCAGCTAGCAGGTAAACCAGGGACTGACTTGCTGACATCTTCCTTACCTTATTCCTCAGGTATATATCCTAGGGAGGGACAATTTACAGAATGCATCCCAGACTGGTTTTGTAAGAATAAGAAAGTTATCTGAGGGCTCCCAAGGGTCTCCTGTGCATAGCATCTTCATCTTGCAACTTAGAACAACTAAACAAATTCAGTCTTTTTGTGTAATGAAAAAAGGATGAGCTAGGCGCAGTGGCTCATACCTGTGATCCCAGCACTTTGGGAGACCAAGGCGGGAGGACTGCTTGAGCCCAGGAACAAGACCAGCCTGGGCAACATAGCGAGACCCTGTCTCTATAAAAAAAAAAAAAAAACAAGAAAAAAGGATGCAGGAAATTAACAACTAGGATAGCCAACACCCTCACTAAAGCATCAATTTCCACATGATGTTAAGTACCAAGTAGAAATATCTCTGACTTTAAGGAGCTTTGGACACAAAAACTTTTCCTTAAACAAGCCATTTATTTTCTAAACAGGACTTCCACTAGTTGTGTAACTCTCCTAGAATTCTAGCCAATATTTAATAATTGTTGCCATACTTTAAGTAGTATATTATTAAAAACTACCAGTTATCTTAAACTTGCACATGGAGGGAGAGGTATATGAAACTCTCAATTCACTAACTAGACCAAAATCCTCCTCAATGACACTAAGGTTGTAATACTAAAAAGTCCCCATCACCCTCCCAGGAGTCTATTAAGCTGTGGTTAACAGACAAGATTCCTTTTAGGTCACCATTTTCAAAAGCATTGTCACTTTTTTTCCAAGACCAACCTCTCTGAACCTGTTTTGTAACCTAACATAAATACTGCTCAATACTGCTATGAAGATTAAACAATGAACAAAAAAGTGTTTTATAAATAAGAGTGGACAATGTCAGGTTTTTATTGTTTGGCTCATTAGAAATGTTCTTGGCCATCTCGTGCAGGAACAGCTGGAGGAAATGGAAGAACGCCAGAGGCAGTTAAGAAGTGGGGTGCAAGTCCAGCAACAGAAGAACAAAGAGATGGAACAGCTAAGGCTCAGTCTTGCTGAAGAGCTCTCTACTTATAAGTCAGTTTCCGCTGCTACACAAATCTCATCTAACACTGGCTGAGGGGATGGTGGAAGGGCTTAGGGAAAATTTTACTTTAGAGTCAAAAACAAAAGGATTTGGGAAATGATTTTCAAATTGTGCTTATCCACAAACACATGGAAAATGGCTCTCTTTTTTTAAAGGGCTATGCTACCCAAGAGCCTGGAACAGGCTGATGCTCCCACTTCTCAGGCAGGTGGAATGGAGACAGTCTCAAGGTGATCTTCGTGGACAGAAGAGTGGTGTTTGCATTGTTACTTTCCTAACAATACTAATTAATGTCTTAAAAACAACAGGCCGGGTGGGGGGTGGCTCATGCCTGTAATCTTAGGACTTTGGGAGGCCGAGGTGGGCAGATCATGAGGTCAGGAGTTCAAGACCAGCCTGGCCAAAACGGTGAAACCCCGTCTCTATTAAAATACAAAACTTAGCTGGGCATAGTGGTGGGCACCTATAATCCCAGCTACTCAGGAGGCCAAGGCAGGAGAATCGTTTGAACCGGGAGGCAGAGGTTGCAGTGAGTCAAGATCACAATACTGCACTCCAGCCTGGACAACAGAGTGAGATTCTGTCTCAAAAAACAAAAACCCAAAAAACAAAAACAACAACAAAAAACCCCTTAAGTGTGTGCCTAATGACAAGGGGATAACCCAAACCTCCAAAATGGCTGGGTCAGGCATTCAGAGTTCATTTGGAATGTTTGAGTTTCCAGTAGGACTCAAAATATGCCCTGATTATCACCACGAATTCTGTGGCATCTAGGCTTTGGGTATCTTGTTTCCTCACCCTACCCTACCCACCTGCTATTCTCAGTTTTCCTTACAATAGCAGAGAAGGCAGTTGTGCTATCAAAAATAATAAACATACCTATCCATTAATTTCCTTATTTAATATTCAAAGGCTGTGGTTTTGGGTAGAAGCAGAGATGTTCATATTACACAGACTTACCTTTTTTTCTGAGATGGAGTCTTGCTCTATTGCCAGGCTGGATTCAGTGGCGTGACCTCTGCCTCCCGGGTTCAAGTGATTCCCCTACCTCAGCCTCCCAAGTAGCTGGGATTACAGACACGCACCACCACGCCTGGCTAGCTTTTTGTATTTTAGTAGAGACAGGGTTTCACCATGTTGGCCAAGATGGTCTTGATCTCCTGACCTTGTGATGCACTCGCCTCGGCCTCCTGAAGTGCTAGCTAGATTATAGGTGTGAGCCACTGTGCCTGGCCTACACAGACTTCCTTTTAGACACTGACAAAACTGAAGGCATCTTTCTGACCAATCACCTATTCAGGATCCCTCCCCAAATATTTTACTAGTATATTCTCATAAAAGTTCTAGAGTCCCTGAAAGAAACTAAGGATAAAAGTCCGTGTCAAGTTGTATATTATACAGATGCCTATATATTTTATTCATTTCCTAAACTTACATCAAATTCACAAGTAACTTTTTTTTTTTTGAGACAAGAGTCTCGCTCCACCCAGGCTAGATGGAGTGCAGTGGCTCGGTCTCGGCTCACTATAACCTCCACCTCCTGAGTAGCTGGGACTAGAGGTGTGTGCCACCACGGCCGGCTAATTTTTGTATTTTTATTTTTTTATTTTTTATTTAATTTATTTATTTTTGAGACGGTGTCTTGCTCTGTCCCCAGGGCTTGAGTGCAGTGGCTGGATCTCAGCTCACTGCAAGCTCCGCCTCCCCGGGTTTACGCCATTCCTCTGCCTCAGCTCCGAGTAGCTGGACCACAGGCGCCCGCCACTCGCCGGCTAGTTTTTTGTATTTTTAGGTAGGACGGGTTTCACCCCGGTTAGCCAGGATGGTTCTCGATCTCTGACCTCGTGATCCGCCCGTTCAGCTCCAAATGCTGGGATTTACAGGCTTGAGCCACCGCGCCGGCTAATTTTTGTTATTTTTAATAGAGACAGGGGTTTCACCCATCTTGGCCAGGCTGGTCTTGGAACTTCCTGCCTCGTGATCCACCTGTCTCAGCCTCTCAAAGTGCTCGGATGACAGGCATGAACCACTGTGCCTCGCCCACAAGTAACTACTGTTGCTTTTTCTAATTTCCTAGGATCTTACTATTTTTTTTTTTTTGAGACGGAGTCTCGCTCTGTGGCCCAGGCTGGAGTGCAGTGGCCGGATCTCAGCTCACTGCAAGCTCTGCCTCCTGGGTTTATGCCATTCTCCTGCCTCAGCCTCCCGAGTAGCCGGGACTACAGGCGCCCGCCACCTCGCCCGGCTAGTTTCTTGTGTTTTTTTAGTAGAGATGGGGTTTCACTGTGTTAGCCAGGATGGTCTCGATCTCCTGACCTTGTGATATGCCCGTCTCGGCCTCCCAAAGTGTAGGGATTACAGGCTTGAGCCACCGCGCCCGGCGCTTACTATTATTTTTTAAAACGTCTTTTTAGTAGAGATGGGGGGTCTTGCTATGTTGCCCAGGCTGGAGTAGTGGCACGATCTTGGCTCACTGCAACTCTGTCTCTTGGGTTCAAGCAATACTCCTGTCTCAGCCTGCTAAGCAGCTGGGATTACAGGCACGAGCCACCACACCCAGCCTTGAGGATTTTCTTAAACTGTGTTTGAATCCACATGACTGATAATATGCTTAATGTTTGCGAAATTATAACCTTGCAATTGAAGTCAGTGATCTGCTAACTATCTTCGTGTGGATCAGATTAAAAGTACAATCTGGAAAAGACAATGACTAATCCAAAGAAATGAAACTAAAGAATTTCAGCCATTATAATTATACCTGTGAGAAGTTAACGTACCAGAGAAAACATTTATCCCTCCCGTCACCATCACATAGTTACCATTCACTCTATTTCACAAACAGGAGGCATCCAAATATTTGCTAGGGGAAAGTCATCCCTGATCATCCATAAATCACACTGTAACAACCTCTCCTCAACAAAGTCTGCAGTAACTAAACCTCAGAAGTTCATTGTTACAAACTTTTTCTTTTTCTTTCAACCTTACAGGGGCTGTTTAGAAATATATGGCCAAATCTGTAACCCAGAAACAGCAAAAAACTTCTTAGCAAAGAATCACTAAGTACCCTTTGGACATACTCTTCCAAACACACCAGAGTGCCAGGAACTTGGCAAGCATTCATCCTGTGGAAGTTGCAAATACTGGCTGACCTGCTTAAAAAGATTGTTGAGTTCGCTGGAGGCAGAACACCAGTCAACTCTTTGCTGGATTCTATTTCATCTGCTGTTGATACTGATCTTAACACACCACGGAAAGGAAAAATGAGCCTCCTATCTTCCAGCAGCAACCCTCACACATGCACTGAGTAAAGGATGAATGTATGGACGCATCTTGGAGTATTTTAAAGAATGTATATTGCCTTGTGTTGACCCAAACCAAAAACATTTTTGAGGGTCACATGTGGGGTCAAAAAAATAGCCAATTTCCATTACATGGATTTACAATTTCCATTCTTTTGTGCCATGAGTGTTAGAATTTAAATGAATACTTTTACAAAGTTTACTTTTTGCTAAAGGATATGCTGACCCATATTGTCTACTCTTAAAATTGTGTCAAGTTAATTTTCACTATACTCTACAACAACTAGACTTGAAGAAAAGAAACCAATCGAGATTTGAATCTAATGGTTAACGCTATTCAGATTTTCCCAAGGATCTTACCTCATGCAAGTGGTTTTGGGTCAGAATGATCTACTCAGTTAAAAAACAACAACAAAAAACTAAGTGGAAAAAAACAGGCATTTTATCTGGTTATTGCATCTAGTGATAGAGGCTTTCAAAGCCTATTATTTCTAACCTCTAAGTAAAGGCCCCAGTGAAAAACATACTGGGGAGACAAAACCTCTGAGAAAAGGTTCAAGAACCTTTTCTAAATTTAAATTTTGCCTTAAATTCTCTCTACCACACTGCCTTTGACACTCTTGAAAGTCCATGTAGTTCTCTAGAGATCGACTTCAAAGAAATGTTACCTTATCAAAGACTAATCTGTGCCACCTCTGATTCAGTGTTTTATGTCTTTCACTTTCCCTGTCAAGGAGTAAAGCTCTTTTCTACAGCTCTGGGACTATTATATTTAATTCTGCTCTTGATAGTCAAAGACCACGGAAAACAACTGTCATCTGAAGGACTCTTCTAGAAGCCAGAGACTGGTGTTTGATGGATATTTTATACTAAATAAAACCCATCAGCATGGGGTTATGTAGAAAAGCAATTTATTCCATTTTAAGCACTTACACAGTTAGTCATGGAGAGTAACAGGCCTGCTGGTGAAACAGGTCACCCAAAATGGAGATGGCATCAAACTAGTGGTCAAGGACTAACTCCTAAAAAAAAGCAACTCTTATCAAGGATTAATTTAATTTTTAAAACAAATACAAGTTATTGATTCACTCTTCTCAACTTGACAGTCTGCCTGTGGTGTAACTGTCAGGTAAAAACATACATCTTTACAACTTGGTGGTCCCAAGTTAAAAAAAAACAACAACAAAAAACACACCATTTCACAGACAGGAAAGAAACAACATGAAAACAGCTCAAGAAATACACTAACGAGCAAAAATATATGAATATATGGGGAAAGAAGAACATGTAGTTTTGACTTAACTGAGGAAACCAAGAGGAAACTGGTCTACATATGAAAATGTGCATCCTGGAAAGTCAGGTGTCAAGATTTTCGAGTAGGAATCTATATGACTTGAATCTCCCCTATTTCCTGAATAAAAGTGACATCTTTCAGTATTTATACTTCATGGCTCAGACACCTACCTCATTTGGCTCTATTCCTTACTCACTCTAGCCTTTACTTAAACGAGTCTGAAAAACTTGGGGATATATAGCATAAGAAGAAAAATAATCACACATAATATTCCCCCTTCTGTAGCTACTTNAAAAAAAAAAAAAAAAAAAAAAGTCACAGTTTATGATTTTATTTACATAAGGTGTCCAGGCCAGGTGTGGTGGCTCACACCTGTAATCCCAGCACTTTGGGAGGTCAAGGCGGGCATATCACCTGAGGTCAGGAGTTCAAGACCAGCCTGGTCAACATGGTGAAACTTCCGTCTCTACTAAAAATAGTCTCTACTAAAAATATAAAAATTAGCCGGGCATAGTGACAGGTGCCTGTAATCCCAGCTATTTGGGAGGCTAAGGCATAAGGCAGGAGAATTGTTGAACCCAGGAGGCGGAGGTTGCAGTGAGCCGAGATCACTGCACTGCAGCCTGGGGGTGAGACTTCGTCTAAAAAAAAGGTGTCCAAAACAGGCAAATCATAGCTTCTTGGCTGCCTAGGGCTGGGGGACTATGAGTGTGGGGCAAAAGAGAGATCAGACTGTTACTGTGTCTATATAGAAAGAAGCAGACGTAAGAGGCTCCATGTTGTTCTGTATTTGAGATGCTGTTGATCTGTGACCCTACCCCCAACCTTGTCCTTGCAAGAGACAAGTGCTGTGGAGACTCAAGGTTTAACGGATTTTGGGCTGTGCAGGGTGTGCTTTGTTAAACAAGTGCCTGAAGGCATTATGGTTGCAAAAAGTCATCACCTCTCTCTTAATCTCAAGTACCCAGGGACACGTACACTGCCAAAGGTCGCAGGGACCTTTGCCTAGGAAAGCTAGGTATTGTCCAAGGTTTTTCCCCATGTGATAGTCTGAAATATGGCCTCGTGGGAAGGGAAAGACCTGATCGTCCCCCAGCCTGACACCCGTGAAGGGTCTGTGCTGAGGAGGACTAGTATAAGAGGAAAGAAGGCCTCTTGGTAGTTCAGATAGAGAAAAGCATCTGTCTCCTGCCTGTCCCTGGGCAATGGAACATCATGGTGTAAAACCCAATTGTATGTTCTGTTTACTGAGAAAGGAGAAAACCGCCTTGGGGCTGAAGGTGGGGCGTGCAAACGGCAATGCTGCTCTTTATGCACTAAAAAGGTTTATGGAGATGTTTGCATATGCGTATCAAGGCACAGCACTTTTCCTTAAATGTATTCATGTCACAGAGATCTTTATTCATATGTCTTACTGCTGACTTTCTCCCTCCGATGATCCTATCATCCAGCCACTTCCCTTTTTCTAAGATGGTAAAGATCAATAAATACTGAGGGAACTCAGACCGGTGCCAGCGTGGGTCCTCTGTATGCTGAGCGCCAGTCCCCTGGGCCCACTTTTTCTTTCTCTATACTTTGTCTCTGTGTCTCATTTCTTTTCCTCAAGTCTTTTGTTCCACCTAACGAGAAATGCCCACAGGTGTGGAGGGGCAGGCCACCCACCCCTTCAATGAGAAAAATAGGAAATGATGGGTACAGGGTTTCTTTTTCAGGTAAGGAAAATGTTCTCAAATTGACTGTGGTTGAGGGTTGCACAACTGTAAATACACTGAAGACTGAACTGCACACTTAAAACTTCCAAAATAACATGTTCCGAATCTCTATATATTTAAGAGAAAACCTGTTCTTGTATAAACTCTACTTCTACTGCTTGAGAGAATACCTGTGTCCAATGGCATAATCTTAAAACACAGGAACCACTTTCACAGGAGCAAAATTTACTCTTAGTACCTACTATGCACAAATAACTATGATAGGTACTGCAGAGGATGGAACAGTCTTACCTTCAAAGAACTTGTGATCTGACCCCAGAGACAAAAAATATATACAATTGTGTGATCCCTTCTGATGCCACTTCTAATGCCAAATGTGGGGTGCCTTTTCTCATGACACCAACTGGGTGTACAACTCAATCCTATTCTGACACTACCTGAAGTTAGCTTTGGAGAGACTGTCCTTACTTCAGAAGCCAGTTGCAAGTCGTTGGTCCCAGGCTACCCTTCTATCCCACTTGACTACAAATTTCTGGGTTCCCACTACTGCCTCCTCAGGTCTGATAATTTGATGCAATGACTCACAGAACCAAAGAAAGCTTTTTACTATTACTGTGTTTTTCTTTTCTTTTTTTTTTAAATAAAGGATGCAGCTGAGGAACCACATGGAAGAGATGCATAGGGCAAAGTGGGGAGGGGTTGCAGAGTTTCCATGAAGTCTCGGCATGCTACCCTCCTAGTCTGTCAGTGAGTTGTTCATCAACCAGGAAGCACATCAAATTAAGAGTTTTTACAGAGTTCAGTCTCTAGCCCTGTGACCCCAAGGTTGGTGAATGGGCCAACAAGTTTTAACCCTCAAATCAAGTAACCGGCCTTTCTGACTAAAGTCACTATGAGGCTATCTAGCGGCCCCACCAAAGTCACCTCACAGTAGAACAAACTCAGGTGTGGTCCAACGTGGATCACCAGGAACGACAAAGCACTTCTAGCACTCTGCAAACTCCAAGTGTTTTTGGGGAGCTCTGTGCCAAGAACTGGGACAAAGACCAATACTCACTTTCTCTATTACAATGCTAAAATCACCAAATAAAGTAACAACCTGGAATGGAGGTGATGGCCTTGCAGGGATCTAGTTTAATCTTGAACTGTTCCGTTTTTTTTTTTTTTGAGACAGGGTCTTGCTCTGTCACCCAGGCTGGAGTGCAGCAGTGCCATCTTAGCTCACAGCAATCTCTGCCTCCTGGGATCACGCCATCCTCCCACTTCAGCCTCCCAAGGAGCTGGGACTACAGGTACATGTCACCATGCCCAGCTATTAAGTTTTTGCATTAATATTGAAGGGATTTATTAAAAAGAATGAGGTGAATTTTGTTTTCAAGTTACGTATCTTTTTCGTAAAAGAATTACAATACAGAAAGGTATAAAGAAACCAAGAACAAGGTACCAACCACATTTTAGCAAACACCTTTTTTTTTTTTTTGAGACGGAGTTTTGCTCTTGTTGCCCAAGTTGGAGTGCTATGGTGCCATCTTGGCTCACCGAAACCTCTGCCTCCTGGGTTCAAGCAAGTCTCCTGCCTCAGCCTCCCAAGTAGCTGGGATTACAGGCGCCCATCACCATGCCTGGCTAATTTTTGTATTTATTTTTCAGTAGAGACGGGGTTTCACTATGTTGGCCAGGCTGGTCTCGAACTCCTGACCTCAGGTGATCTGCCCACCTCGGCCTCCCAAAGTGTTGGTATTACAGGCGTGAGTCACCACACCTGCCAGCAATCAGCTTTCTAAATATAGACTAGATACACAAAATTTTAATATGAAGAATACCATTATGCTGTTCTTCAGTCTGCTCTTCCCCTATTTAACAGCATGTCATGAATATCTTATAAGCCTAACTGTACTTTCTTTTTTTCCCTTAGAGATAGGGTCTCACTATGTCACCCAGGCTGGAGTGCAGTGGTGTGATCACAGCTCACTGTAGCCTCAAACTCCTGGGCTCAAGGGATCCTTCTGTCACAGCCTCCCAAAGAGCAGGGACTAAAGGCACATGCCACCATGTCTCAGCAGCCTCCATCCCCTGGATTCAGGGTATCCTCCTGTATCGGCCTCCCAAGTAGCTGGGATCACAGGCATGTGCCACCAAGCCTGGCTAATTTTTTTTTTTTTTTTTTGGTAGAGACAGGGTCTCACTTTATATTGCCCTGGCTAGTCTAGAACTTCTGGGCTCAAGTGATCCTCCGTATTTGGATTACAGGTGTGAGCCACTGAGCACAGCCCCTAATCATACTTCTTTTTGATAAGTAATATTACAAAGTATGGATGTTGTGATGGTATTTGGAGGTAAAAGAAAAAGTATGGATGTAGTACAATCTGTTAATCTGGCAGGTCACAAACTTATTTTATTTCTGTCTTCAATAGTGTTATTGCGTCAGGCGTGGTGGCTCACGCCTGTAATTCCAACGCTTTGGGAGGCTGAGGCAGGTGGATCACCTGAGGTCAGGAGTTCAAGGCCAGTCTGACCAACATGGAGAAACCCAGTCTCTCCTTAAAAAAAAAAAAAAATTAGCCAGGCGTGGTAGTACATGCCTGTAATCCCAGTTACTCAGGAGACTGAGGCAGGAGAATCACTTGAACCCAGGAAGCAGAGGTTGCAGTGAGCTAAGATCGCACCATTGCACTCCAGGCTGGATAACAACAACAAAACTCTGTCTCAAAAATAAAAAGGCCGGACACAGTGACTCATGCCTGTAATCGAGTACTTTGGGAGGCCAAAGAGGGTGGATCACGAGGTCAGGAGTTCAAGACCACCCTGACCAACATGGTGAAACCCCGTCTCTACTAAATACAAAAAATTAGCCAGGCATGGTGGTGCACACCTGTAATCCCAGGTACTCAGCAGGTTGAGGCAGGAGAACTACTTGAACCCGGCAGGCAGAGGTTGCAACGAGCTGAGACCGCTCCACTGAACTCCAGCCTGGGCGAGGGAATGAGACTCCGCTCAGGGAAAATAAATAAATAAATAAAAAATAATAAAATAAAATAAAAATAAGAAAAAATAGTGCTACGCATTTTAAGAAAGTACTGTTGAAAACATCCTCCCTCTCCTCATGACGAGTCAAAAACTATTCCCTGGTACTAGATCTAGTCTGAGAGACAGCAAAACTTTCTTCTGAATTCTTTTCATTTACCAGATGACCATCAAGCTACGTAATTCTTAAAAAACAAACAAACAAACAAAAAGTGGGCCAGCCTCAAGCCTGTAATCCCAGCACTCTGGGAGGTGGGCAAATCACTTGAACTCACAAGTTCAAGACCAGCTGGCCAACATGGCAAACCCCATCTGTACAAAAAAATTTAAAAAATTAACCAGGCCTGGTAATGCACACCTGTGGTCCCAGTTACTAGGGAGGCTGAGGTAGGAGGATGTCTTGAGCCTGGGAATTGGAGGCTGCAGTGAGTTGTAATCGCACCACTGCACTCTAGCCTGAAGAACAGAGCAAGAAATTGTCTTCCACCTCCAAATTCTGGCAAACTCCATACAACATAAAATTTATCAGCTTAGCCATTTTATGTATACAGTTCAGTGGTATTAAGCACACTCACACACTGTATTAACCATAACCACCATCTCCAGAATATAACTTTTCTTTTTTTTTTTTTTTTAAATTGAGATGGAGTCTCACTCTGTTGCTCAGGCTGGAGTGCAGTGGCGCGATCTCGGCTCACTGCAAGCTCTGCCTCCCGGGTTCATGCCATTCTCCTGCCTCAGCCTCCTAAGTAGCTGGGATGGGACTACAGGCACCCGCCACTACGCCCGGCTAGTTTTTTTTTTTTTTTTTATTTTTAGAAGAGACAGGATTTCACCATGTTAGCCAGGATGGTCTTGATCTTCTGACGTCGCGATCCACCCGCCTCAGCCTCCTAAAGTGCTGGGATTATAGGCGTGAGCCACCGTGCCCGGCCGAATATAACTATTTTTTAACTATTAATGTATGAGAAACCACAGTTATTTTTATTAAATTGAAGTGCTTTGAAAATTTAAGAGGCTGGGCACGGTGGCTCACGCCTGTAATCCCAGCACTTTGGGAGGCCAAGGCAGGCAGATCACAAGGTCAGGAGTTCAAGACCAACCTGGCCACCACAGTGAAACCCTGTCTCTACTGAAAATAAAAAAATTAGCTGGGCATTGTGGTGCACATCTGTAGTCCCACCTACTCAGAAAGCCGAGGCAGGAGAATTGCTTGAAACTGGGAGGTGGAAGTTGCAGTGAGCTGAGATTGCACCACTGCACTCCAGCCTAGGTGGAAAAGTGAGAGAATATCTCCAAAAAAAAGAAAAGAAGAAGAAAATAAAATTTAAGGAGAGTGTTCACATTCTTTCATTCTTTGAGGTAGAGACAAGGAACATTTTTGAAATCGAGATAGGTTTCATGGAGAAATAGTATTTAATGTTGTGAGGCAATACACCTCCTTTGGGTACGTAAATTTGTACTTCTAAGATGATGAAACACCGCAGATAGATGGTATGAAATCTGGAAGTGAACTAGAACTAGAGGTAAACAAACATGGAAAATTCTTGAGTTTTCAAGTCTGGTTAGCTGGGAAAATGTTGGAGCCATACCAAAAAAAAAAAAAAAAAAAAAAAAAAAAAGGGGGGAAAAGGAGAAAGGAGAAGTGGGAGAGAGGGTCAGTGGTCAGTTTTGTTTTGTTTAGCTGAGTTTAAAATACCAGTAGTATAACCAAAACGGTCAAGACCAGGCAGTTGAAAATGATAATGTATAGACAAGTCTTAAAATCACACCTGGGGCCGGGCGCGGTGGCTCAAGCCTGTAATCCCAGCACTTTGGGAGGCCGAGACCATTCTGGCTAACTCCGTGAAACCCCGTCTCTACTAAAAAATACAAAAAACTAGCCGGGTGAGGTGGCGGGCGCCTATAGTCTCAGCTACTCGGGAGGCTGAGCCAGGAGAATGGCGTGAACCCGAAAGGCGGAGCTTGCAGTGAGCTGAGATCTGGCCACTG
>NW_016807982.1:186690-224417 GCF_001698545.2 Rhinopithecus bieti | reverse complement strand
AAAAAAAAAAAAAAAAAAAAAAAAAAAACACACCTGGGAGTAAAATGAACAGAGATGGTAGCTGTAATCATAAAATATATACATGTAAATTGATTCTATGTCTTACTTATCTCACTTCCCCAAAATAAATGACCAAATCCTTACCATTTGCCACACTTGCATGATATTGTCTTCTGATACAGAACAAATCACCCAAGGTTCATTGGGATTCCAGGAGAAATCAGATATCTTGGCAGTGTGACCACCATGAATAAACTGAAAGAGGGAAGAAAATAAAGATGTGAAATGCAGATAGAGGACATTAAATTACAGACTACTTCAGTACTGTCCAATGCTTTTAACATACCAACAACTCTGGTGGCCCGTCTTCTGCATCTTCTGGGGATTGTTCCTCTCCAATTTTACTAGTACAAAAGCATAATTTTAAAAGTTAAAATAGATTTACCCTTAGTAACTACCTTTGCAAAGTGTAAATAAAGGAAATAAGTACGTAGACAGAGGAATGAACACAAGAATTACCTTAAATCCCAGACATTCAGTCTGCGATCAGTACCACTGGAAGCCAAAATAGTCTCATTGTGAGGTGACCACTGAACCTACACATAGGAATGAAGAAAACAGCAAAGCCATGAATTAGAAAAGAAAGGGAAAAAATTCATAAAATATTTAACAATTTAAAAATTCTGTAAACAAAAGGGAAGAGGAAGTCAAAGTATTACAGATGCTACAGTTAAAATTAAGAGCTAAAGAATTTCTTTTACGGACAGGAGTGGTGGCTCACGCCTGTAATCCCAGCACTTTGGGAGGCGGGTGGATCACATGAGGTGAGGAGTTCGAGACCAGCCTGACCAACATGGTGAAACCCTGTCTCTACTAAAAATACAAAAATTAGCTGGGTGTGGTGCGGGTGCCTATAATCCCAGCTACTTGGGAAGCTGAGGCAGGAGGACTGCTTGAACCCAGGAGGCAGAGGTTGCAGTGAGCCGAGATCGTGCCACTGCACTCCAGCCTGGGTGACAGAGACTCTGTATCAAAAAAAAAAAAAAAATTTCTTTTATGATAACAACCCATTACTAGACATTACTAGACCCAGGATATAAGCTTTTGTTCCATTCCCACACCAACCGCTTGCACACTTTTTTTTTTTGAGATGAAGTCTTGCTCTGTCACCCAGGCTAGAGTACAACGGCAGGATCTCGGCTCAATGCAACCTCCACCTCCCAAGTTCAAGTGACTCTCCCACCTCAGCCTCCCAGGTAGCTGGGATTACAGGTGCCTGCCACCACAACTGGCTAATTTTTGTATCTGTGTAGAGATGGGGTTAGGCTGGTATCAAAAAAAAAAGATGAGGCCTCACTATGGTGCTTCTAGGCTGTACTTGAACTCTTGGGCTCAAGGAACTTGCTGCCTCAACCTCCTTCGTAGCTGGAGTTGTGCGCCATGTGCCCAGCATCATCTTATCTTTTGAAACATCAAATCTTGTCTATTCTTGTGGGGTGATCTTGGCTCCCAGCAATCTCTGCCTTCCATGTCAAGCGATTCTTCTGCCTCAGCCTCCTGAGTAGCTGGGATTACAGGCGCACAGTACCACGCCTGGCTAATTTTTGTATTTTTAGT
Source organism: Rhinopithecus bieti (assembly GCF_001698545.2). Classification (NCBI taxonomy): domain Eukaryota; kingdom Metazoa; phylum Chordata; class Mammalia; order Primates; family Cercopithecidae; genus Rhinopithecus; species Rhinopithecus bieti. Next base: position 222,800 of record NW_016807982.1, on the reverse strand, counting down.
AGAGACGAGATTTCACCATGTTGGTCAGGGTGGTCTCGAACTCCTGACCTCGTGATCCACCTGCCTAGGCCTCCCAAAGTGCTGGGATTACAGGCATGAGCCATTGCACCCAGCCTACCTATTGTCTATTCTTATTGGCTAATTCTGGCCTCTACCCAAATGCAATCCAATTCTGACCTAAGAACTAAAGGACAGATGACATATACAATAACTATGTTCCTAAGTATTTATTATGAGTTCTGTATTACACATAAGTCAGAACACACCATCACAAGCAAAGCAAAGAGATAGGGTAAGGATAAAACGTTCACCAAGGCGGCCTGAAAAGTAGAAAATAAGAGACTGGGTATGTAGGAGTATGGTTCACCTAAAGCCCAGTTCAGATGCCACCTTCACACACCAGAATTAATCTTTACCACCCTCAGGTTCATAACACTTGACAGAATCTTTTATTATAGTAATTTCTAAATAAGCCCTCCCTCACTATAAAATTTTGGGCTCGGTTGGGTGCGGTAGCGTATGCCTGTAATCCTAGCACTTTGGGAGGCCGAAGCAGGTGGATCATCGAGACCAGACTGGCCAACATGGTAAAATCCCATCTCTACTAAAAACACAAAAAATTAGGTGGGCATGGTGGCGGGCACCTGTAATTCCAGCTACCCAGGAGGCTGAGGCAGGAGAATCACTTGAACCTGGGAGGTGGAGGTCGCAGTGAGTCGAGATTGCACCACTACACTCCAGCCTGGCCAACAAGAGCAAAACTCCGTCCCCCCCCAAAAAAAAGGGAGCTCCTTGACAGCAAAGGCTACATAATGTAATCTCTCATAGTGCCCTAGCAACAAGCTTTGAACATAGTGCAATTATTTCTTTTTTAAATTTTTGCAATCAGACCTTGGGGATGACCTTGAGCAGTAGGATATAAACTCCCACATGCTTAGCGTTCCAATAATGGAACACTAGGCATAAATGGGTTTAAATTGATGAGGCAGAAAATATGGAGCCAGAGGTTTAGGCTTGGATTGAGAAATCAACATATGTGGCATGCAATGAAGAATAAAGAATATACTGGAAGAAGGGAAGAGATCACTAAGCGTCAGAAAGAAGGCTGAAAAAATAATCAGGCACTAGTTTTCCTTTCTTTGTAAATTTTTATTAAAAAATAAAGAGACAGGGTTTTGCCATGTTGGCTAGGTTGGTCTCAAACTCCGGGCCTCAAGTAATCCACCCATCTCAGCCTCCTAAAGTGCTGGGATTACAGGTATGAGTCATCACACCTGGCCTAGTTTTCTTAATATCTGAAGAATGTAGGTGGTCAATAACCAGTTTGAAAAAGTATAGAAATAACAAAGAAATAATTCCCACAGAAAGCAGCATAGGAATATAGATTTCTATTTTAGCAACGGCATAAAGCACATGTGTGCCCACTCATACATCCAGGTTTTCTTAGAAAAAAACAAAACAAAATTAGTAGCACTAGTTTCTCTTACCTGGAATATTTCATCCTTATGTGACTCAAAGGAATGCAATTTAAGTTTCAGATTTCTCAGATCCCACAAGGCAACAGTCTATGTACAAAAGAAAACAAGAGTAATTCATTTTTTAAGATAAGAAAAAAAAATACTGTAAGTAAAATCTCTGCAATTCAAAAAAAGCTAGAGAAATTATGTTTTCTATTAAAATAAATGAAACTGACCTTGTCAGCTGAACCTGTGGCAAGAATGAACTCACTATAAGGATTGAAAGAAAGGCAGTTCACTTCAGCAGTGTGAGCGTCAACTGAGTGGCTTGGTTTGGAAGTATTGTTTGAACGAGTATCCCAACTTCAGTGGAAAAAAACAAAAGGAAAAAAACCTTGAAATGGTAACTAAACATAAAACTTAGACAAGATATTAAGAAAAAACCCTGATTCTACTCACATCATAAGTTTCTGATCATCAGCAACTGACCCAAACAGAGACTCATGGAGCAGATGCCAGGAAACATCTTCTACTACTGCCGTATGCCCTGTAAAGATGGTCTTCGCATCCACCACTTTTCCCTCCTTTGGAACAGCACTGATGTCCCACAGGCAGATGGTCTTAAATGTAAAATTAACCATTATATAAAAGGAAGATTCTCACCTCCCCACACACCCCAAAAAATAAACCAACTGGTAACTAGCCCAGATTTGCTTCAAAATGGGAAGGATACGCACGTGGTCATCTGAAGCACTAAGTAAGTGCCCACTGAGATTTGGGTTCCAAGAAAGCCCATAGCCTTCCTTTTGATGTCCACGGAGACGCAAGTCTGGGTTGCACTCTCCAGAAGGATCTGCAAAGTGACAGACACATCAAGACTACCCAGTCCACTGGTTCTCTGGGCCTACTGAGCATAATGGAATTTTGATCAAGATGTCTAAAGCTCTTAACATTTATAAATGATATAGGAACCATTATGACCAAATAGATAATGCTTAAACAGCACCACTATTTTGTTCTATGTAAAAAGGCATTATTTTTTCATGTAGGCAAAATGAAGAAAAACATACACATATCAATACAAATCACAAGATGTTAAAATTACAGAGTAACATGCAATTAAACTCAGAGTGAGTGGAACCATGTATTCCCACAGTGACTCATTTGTATTTGAATAGAAAGGGGCACATACCTGGTTTAGAAGGATGTTTTGTATAGTCGAAGACAAGAACATCACTGGAAGGAGTCTTTGTTGCGATGATACAAGGGTTCTGGGGCATATAACGGGCCCTGTTTACTTCTCCTTCATGGTTGATCTTGATTTCTATTTCAATTTTTCCACTAACTGAACCAAAACCTCCAAATTCTGTAAATAAATTAATTGCAAATGAGGACAAAACAATAACTACTCTAGGGTACCCAGAGTATAAAAACCCAGGCAAGGATTTTTTTTCCTTAGGAACAAACTGGCATAATACTAGATGTAATCTATACATTTGCTAGCACTATAAAGTGCTTTTCTACCCCTGTGATTCCAGGTAGTTAAATACCTAATAAGAAATACAGTCAGCCCGCCATATCAGTGGGTTCTTCATCCATGAATTCAACTAATCATTAAGTGAAAATATTCAGAAAAACAATGCATGTATTGAACACGTACAGATTTCCCCCTCATCATTATTCCCTGAACAATACAGCCTATTTATATAACATTTACATTGTATTAGGTATTATAGGTAATCTAGAGACATTTTAAAGTATATGAGAAGATCTGCATAGGTTATGTGCAAACATTATGCCATGCTGTATCAGAGACTTCACCATCTGTGAATTTTGGTATCCGAAGGTGGTCTTGGAAACAATTCCCCACGGATTCTGAGAGATGGCTGTATTATATTACTGTCTGAAATTAAGGAAAACTAGAATTCTACTGATGTAGGGTCCAGCCCTACAGGGCTTAGCGGGTATTTTCCCCGTGTGCAGACGAGAGATCGTAAGAAATAAAGACACAAGACAAAAGAGATAAAGAGAAAACAGCTGGGCCTGGGGAACCACTACCACCAAGATCCGAGATCGGTAGTGGCCCTGAATGGCTAAGTGTGCTGATAATTTACTGCATACAAGACAAGGGGGCAGGGCAAGGAGGGTGAGTCGTCCAAGTGATTGATAAGGTCAAACAAGTCACGTTATCACGGGACAGGGGACCCTTCACTTTTAGGTAGCTGAATCTGAGGGAAGGCAGCATGCGTCAGCGTTTCCTTCTATGCACTTATCAGAAAGATCAGACTTTAAGACTTTCACTATTTCTTCTACTGCTATTTTCTAAGAACCTCAAAGAGGAATCAGGAGTAAGGGAGGAACATGAAAGTGGACAAGCAGCGTGACCTCTGAAGCATAGCACCACAGGGAGGGGTTTAGGCCTCTGGATGACTGCAGGCAGGCCTGGATAATATCCAGCCTCCCACAAGAAGCTGGTGGAGCAGAGTGTTCCCTGCCTCCTCCAAGGAAAGGGAGGCTCCCTTTCACGGTCTGCTAAGTAATGGGTGCCTTCCCAGGCACTGGCGTTACCGCTTGACCAAGGAGCCCTCAAGCGGCCCTTATGCGGGCCTGACAGAGGACTCACCTCTTGCCTTCTAGGTCACTTCTCAAAATGTTCCTTCAGCACCTGACCCTATACCCACCAGTTATTCCTTGGTTATATTAGTAATACAACAAGGAGTAATATTAAAAGTTGATGATTAATAATGATTATACCAATGACTGATAATGTCCAAGATCATCTCTATATCTACTTTGTATTATAACTATTCTTTAACTATTTTCTTCATTATACTGAAACAGTTTGTGCCTTCAGTCCCTTGCCAGGGCACCTGGGTAATCCTTTGCCCACATACTTCAAAAACAGATCTTAATAAAGTTTTCAAATTTCAAAGTACAAATAAGTATGCCGAATAAATAAAACCAATGCTACTACTATAATGAATATTAAGTACACAGTGTGCTAAACACTAAAGTGCCCTTCTTGCATTGCTTGTCTGAAGCTCTAGTTTGGGATGAATGTTCTGTAATACCATCATGCCGTTTATCTTCTCCTTACACTGTTTCTTTTATTTCAGTGAGGAAAAACAGAGCCACAGCAGCCAGTTCCATTTTGCTACACCCACTTACACATGCCAACCAAAGTCCCTGGTTGAAATAAACCAGGTAGGCAACAACTAGATGAAAACATTTTTTATTCACACATGACTACTACATGCACTTAGAGAGTTCTCTCAAGTACCATTATAATATGTATAACAATATAATGTGTGATTATGTAAATCTTGGCAAAGCAATATATAAACAAAGGTGGTTAATGATCAAACAGTAATAGAAGGCAGCATGATATGGTTGCAAAAGTTCCAAAGTAAGAGTCAGACCCAGGCCCCTAAGTGGCTCTGTCACTTACTTAGTTTGGTGATTCAGGGAAGGCCTTCAGTTTCTGAGCCTCAAATACCTTATCCACAAAGCAAAGAAGTTGTGAGAGTAACTTAAAAATAAATAAAAATATTCTTGTCAATCGCATTGCTATACAGTGCTATTCTTTTTTTTTTTTTAAGACAGGGTCTTGCTCTGTCATCCAGACTGGAGCGTAGTGGCGCAATCTCGGCTCACTGCAACCTCTGCCTCCTGGGTTCAAGCGATTCTCCTGCCTCAGCCCCCCGAGTAGCTGGGACTGCCGCCATGTGCCACCACACCCAGGTAATTTTTATATATTTTAGTAGAGATGGGGTTTCATCATGTTGGTCAAACTGGTCTTAAACTCTTGACCTCAGATAATCTACCTGCTTCATTCTCCCAAAGTGCTGGGATTACGGAGACAGCCACTGGGCCGGGCCTAGTGTTATTCTTTGAAGGACAAACATCTTTTCAGAAAACAAAGACATACATGGGTGGTATGGCTGGCATATTAGATAACTTTCAACTTCAAAATAACTTTTGAAAAGCAAATGTTTCACACAGGCTAAAACCTAAAATAAAATTCAAGATAGATTCTAAAGGAGAAAAAAATCCCACATTAAACTAATTTTTCCCATAACTCCAGCCCACAAGCATCTACAATCTATGAAAAAACAAGGCATATATGGTATGTATCTCAAGAAACTTCAGTCTAAGTACAGGCACAGCTCGTTTTATTGTGCATCACAGATATGTTTTTTCCCCAATTGAAGGTTACAGCAACCCTGCACTGAGTAAGTCTATTAGCGCCATTTTCCCAACATGTTTTCAGTTGGTGCCTCTGGGTCAGCATTTTTTTTTTTTTTTAGCAATGAAGTATTTCCAAATTAAGATATGTACATTTTTTTTAGGCATAATGCTATTGCACGCTTAGGAGACTACAGTAAAATGTAAACATACAAAAAAATCTGTGTGGTTTGCTTTATATATTTGCTTTACTGCAGTGATTTGGAACTGAATCCCTATCATATCTCCAATGACAACCCCCCCCCCAAAAAAGTGGCTGGGCACGGTGGCTCACGCCTGTAATCCCAGCACTTTGGGAGGCCGAGATCGGTGGATCACGAGGTCAGGAGTTCAAGACCAGCATGGCCAATATGGCAAAACCCCGTCTCTACTAAAAATACAAAAATTAGCTGGGCATGGTGGCACGTGCCTATAGTCCCAGGCTGAGGCAGGAGAATTGCTTGAATTCAGGAGGCAGAGGTTGCACTGAGCCAAGATTGCGCCACTACGCTATAGTTTGGGCGACAGAGAGAGACTCTGTCTCAGAAAAGAAAAAAAAAAGGATAGCTGCCAGAAAAGAGGCACCAATAACAAAGGAGAAGCCACAGTTGACACAGAGCCCATGGAGCAAAGGGTAACCACTACATAATGTTGGTTATTTCAGTATTAGGCATACATTAAACATAGGCCTCCTTCACCATAAACAAAACTACAGTAGGAAGAACTTAGTGTATTCAAAATTGAAAATTGGGCCGGCCCAATGTTACTGGGTTATCAGAACTTATTAACATCAGTGTTACCAAAGTTGCATACACCCCTCAACGTTGAATATGACAGGGTTCAGGACATCAAGACTATCCTGGCTAACACAGTGAAACCCCATCTCTACTAAAAATACAAAAAAAATTAGCTGGGCATGGTGGCAGGGACCTGTAATCCCAGCTACTCAGGAGGTTGAGGCAGGAGAATGGCATGAACCCAGGAGGTGGAGCTTGCAGTAAGCCAAGATCACACCACTGCACTCCAGCCTGGGCGACAGAGCTAGACTCCGTTTCAAAAAAAAAAGTAAATAAAAATAAAAAACCGACAGGGTTAGACAAAGAAATGTAAATTGCATTTAAAAACCATTTCAGGGGCCGAATGCGGTGGCACATGCCTATAATCCTAACTGCTTGGGAGGCTGAGAATGCAGTGAGCTGTGATCACACCACTGCATTCCAGCCTGGGCAACAGAGCGAGACCTCTGTCTGAAAAAATATACATATAGTAATATAAATAAATAGGTGTTGAAACTGGTATGTGAAAAGGCCAATCTGAAGTAGAAAAGAAAGGCTGAGGTATCAACTTGCCTATTTTGCTGGTTTCTCTCCATATAAATACTATTAAAACAAACATGAGGTACAACATAATATAGTAAAGGTACACAAATTGTTGTAGCTTGATGAATTTTTACATATGTACGCACCAGGTCAAAATATGAAACATTCCCATCATCCTAGAAGGTACGAAAGGTGTCTTCCCAGTCAATACCATGTCCTCAAACAAGGTAACTACCATAGTGAATTTTACCACTGAGCCACTTTTTGAGCCCATGAACCTTACAACTAAGAATACCAGCTTCAGTAAAATATATAATAATTTATTAAAAACTTGGACTAGGCGCCTGTAGTCCCAGCTACTCCGGAGGCTGAGGCAGGAGAATGGCGGGAACCCGGGAGGTGGAGCTTGCAGTGAGCTGAGATCCGGCCACTGCACTCCAGCCTGGGCGACAGAGCGAGACTCCGTCTCCAAAAAAAAAAAAAAACCTTGGACTAAAGACCAGAGACATCACTTACTTATTTTTATTTTTTCTGAGAAGGAGTCTTGCTCGTTAACCAGGCTGCAGTGCAGTAGTAGCTCGATCTCGGCTCACTGCAACCTTCGTCTCCCGGGTTCAAGCCATTCTACTGCCTCAGCCTTGCAAGTAGCTGGGACTACAGGCACGTACCACCACGTCCAGCTAATTTTTCGTATTTTTAGTAGAGATGGGGTTTTACCATGTTGGCCAGGCTGGTCTTGAACTCCTGACCTCGTGATCCACATGCATCGGCCTCCCAAAGTGCTGTAATTACAGATGCCAGTCACTGCGCTTGGGCGAGATACCAGTTTCTTAAAAAACAAAACTAGGCTGGGCACAGTGGCTCACGCCTATAATCCTAGCACTTTGGGAGGCTGACGCGGGTAGATCATGAGGTGAGTTTGAGACCAACCTGGCCAATATAGTGAAACCCCACCTCTACAAAAAATACAAAATAAGCCAGGCACGGTGGTGCATGCCTGTAATCCCAGCTACTCAGGAGGATGAGGCAGGAGAATTGCTTGAACCCAGGAGGCAGAGGTTGCCGTGAGCCAAGACTGCCACACTGTACTCCAGCCTGGGTGACAGAGTGAGACTGTCTCAAAAAAAAAAAAAAAAAAGAAAGATAAAAAGTGGGCAAAGGACATGAACAGACACTTCTCAAAAGAAGACATATAACCGGACAAGGAACGTGGAAAAAAAGATCAACATCACCAATCATCAGAGAAATGCAAATCAAAACAGATAGATACATGCCTCTCACACCAGTCAGAATGGCTATTAAAAAGTCAAAAAATAACATGGTGAGGCTGCAGAGAAAAGGGAACACTTAGACACTACTGGTGGGAATGCAAATTAGCTCAGCAACTGTGAAAAGCAGTCTGTGGAGATTTCTCAAAGAACTAAAAATAGGGCCAGGCATGGTGGCTCATGCCTATAATCCCAGCAATTTGGGAGGCTGACGCAGGTGGACCATCTGAGGTTGGGAGTTTGAGACCAGCCTGACCAACATGGAGAAACCCTGTCTCTACTAAAAATACAAGAAACTCCGTCTCAAAACAAACAAACAAACAAACAAACAAAACACAAAGAACTAAAAATAGAACTACCATTCAACCCAGCAATCCCATTACTGGTATATACCCAAAAGAAAAGAAATTGTTCTACCAAAAAGACACATGCACTTGTATGTTCACTGTAGCACTGTACACAACAGCAAAGATACGGAATCAACCCAAGTGTCCATCAATGGTTGACTGAATAAAAAAAATTTTTTTGGCTAGGTATAGTGGCTCAGGCCTATAAGCCCAGAACTTCGGGAGGCCAAAGTGGGTGAACTGCATGAGCCCAGGAGTTTTCAGACTAGCCTGGGCAATGTGGTGAGACCCACTCCTCCACAAAAAATACAGTGGAAATCGGCTAGGCATGATGGCGCATGCCTGCAATCCCAGCTACTCAGGATGCTGAGGCAGGAGGATTGCTTGAGCCCAGGAGGCAGAGGCTGCAGTGAGCCGAGACTGTGCGCCTGCACTCCAGCCTGGATGACGAAGCAAGACTCCGCCTCAAAATAACAACAAAAACTCAATCATTTAGGAAAAAAAGGCTGGATTCTGATTCCATATCAAATACCAGAACGATAAGTTTTAATGGCCCAAACATAAAAGTCCCAGAAGACAACAACAGATGAATACATACTTTATGAAATCATTGAATGGGGAGGTCTGAGATGGAAAGATTGAGGCCACAGTTCAAGATCAGCCTGAGCAACATAGTGACACGCCATTTCTTAAAAAAAATTAAATTATCTGGATGTGGTGGCAGGCGCCTGTAATTCCAGCTACTTGGGAGGCTGAGGCAGGAGAATAGCTTGAACCCGGACGGCGGTAGTTACAGTGAGCAGAGATTGCGCCACTGCACTAAAGCCTGGGCGGCAGAGCCAGACTCCGACTCAAAAAAATAAATAAATAAAAATAAATAAATCCAGGTATGGTGGTGTATGTCTACAGCCAGAGCTACTTGGGAGGCATAGGTAGGAGGATCGTTTGAGCCCATAAGGAGGCTGCAGTCAGCTAAGATCATGCCAGCGCACTCCAGCCTGGATGACAGAGCAAGGCCCCATTAAAAAAGCAACTTACAGCTTCTAATCAATAACAGGACTAAAGATTTTAAGTTAAACTAGAAAATGATCTGCACCTATTTACTGGGTGGAAAGGGTGTAATTTACCTTATATGAAGAGATACTCAAAAGGAAGTATGGGCAAAAAACATAAATAAGTAGCTCAAGGGAAATATGAAGTAAGCTCAACATCACAAATAAAAAAAGCAATGTAAACTGAGAATGAGCTCTATTGAGTCCAGTGTTGGCAAGGGCATGGAGAAACAGACATAAATACATATGCTGTTGTGGGACTTCAAATCTTTTTTTGGAGTGCAACTTAGCAGTATCAATTATATTCAAAAATGGTCCTGTCCTTTGATACAACATTCTACTTAGAGAGTATTTCTACAGCAAAACTATGCTTTTGAAGTCAAAAAATTAGAAACCATCTACATGTCCATCAATAAGTAATCATTATGGTCTACTATATAGCCATCGAAAGGAGGTAGGTGACCTTATATTATATATATTTGCTTATATTAGGCCACAAAAGCAAATTCTGAACCTATATTGCATATTCTATACCTAACATACAAAACTACTCAACATATTTGTTGAATGAGTGATCCAATACACAGGATAAATCCTTTAGAAAGCAATATATCACAATACATCAAGTGATATCCAGGGGAAAGGTTTTTGTCTTGTTTTTTGAGATGGAGTTTCTCCTTTTTTTTATGCCCAGGCTGGAGTGCAATAGTGAGATCTTGGCTCACTGCTATCTCCGCCTCCCGAGTTCAAGTGATGCCATCTTGCCTCAGTCTCCTGAGTAGCTGGGTTGTTACAGGTGTGTGCCACCACGTGTGGCTAATTTTTTATTTTTAGTAGAGACAGAGTTTCACTATGTTGGGCCAGCCTGGTCTCGAACTCCTGACCTCAAGTGATCCACCGGTCTCAGCCTCCCAAAGTGCTGGAATTACAAGCGTGAGTCACCACACCTGGCCGGGGAAAGGTTTATTATATGGAGAAGGGGTGTGTTTTTTACATTGTGTGTAAAATTATATATATAATTATATATATATTACAAAATTGTAAAATATATAAAACATGTATATTTTATCAAATTATATAATTATATAATTTCACACACAAACACAATATAAATATATAAACACACATATATGTAGTTTTACAATTTATCACACTACCAATTGGAGTATTTGTGTCTAAGTAGCAGCAAGAACAAAAGGCAGGAGGATCATCTGAGTTCAGGAGTTCAAGACCAGCCTGACCAACATGATGAAACCCTGTCTCTACTAAAAATATAAAAAATTAGCCAGGCGTGGCGGTGCATGCCTGTAGTCCCAGCTATTTAGGATGCTGAGGCAGGAGAATCGCTTGAACCTGGAAGGTGGACGTCGCAGTGAGCCAAGATCGTACCACTGCACTCCAGCCTGGGCGGCAGAGCAAGACACCATCTCCCAAAAAAAAAAAAAAAAAAAAAAAAAAAAAAAAAAAAAAAAAAAAAAAAAGGAAAGAGTAAGCATGTCATGATCAGTCAAACCCTTAGGTTATGGCCTAAAAATAGGATATAATGAAACAACTCATTGGAACTTAGTTTCTATACATATAGGGAGTGCCATGGTTAAGTCATTTCTACCACTTTAAACCTAGAAAGGGTAAGTTAGTGTTTCTCAACCTTTTTTTTCCACTACTGCTCCTCTAAGAAATCTTTTAAGAACTACCCCTTCCCCACCAGTCCCATGAAATTTTAATACCATAGATATCCTATGTACTTTGTGCATATCTGTGCTTTAGACAATCAACCAGTAAGATTATTTACACCTACTCACACACACAAACCAATTTTCACCTCCTTAGGGGTAGGTATCTCCCATCTTAAGAATGTACAGCAATACGGATGGGCGCGATGGCTCAAGCCTGTAATTCCAGCACTCTGGGAGGCTGAGGTGGGTGGATCACATGAGGTCAGGAGTTCAAGAGCAGCCTGGCCAACTTGGTGAAACCCTGTCTTGACTAAAAATACAAAAATTAGCTAGGCATGGTGGCAGGTGCCTGTAATCTCAGCTACTCAGGAGGATTAAGCAAGAGAATCGCTTGAACCTGGGAGGCAGAAGTTGCAGCAAGTGAAGATCACGCCACTACACTCCAACCTAGGCAACAGAGCGAGACTCTGAACAAAAAAATAAAAAATAAATCAAGAATGTACAGCAATAATATATAGTATATTTCTACTTCTTTCAATTGCAGAAATCCTCCCCGCCAGCACCAGCTGGGAAAAGTTTATTGTAAAGGTACAGAACCAAGGATGTGTTAAATATTTCTTCTGATATCTACAACTCTAATATAAATATCTACCATTGCAAACTCAGGCTTTCCTCAAGCTTAAATATTGTTTCTAAAGTCACAGTTTACTTTATCAAACTGGATATAACTTTTATAATTCAAAAACATAAAAAGATTATGACCCACACATCTTTACTTCTTTCACTTTTAAGATTCCTACCTCCTTTCTCACTGTCGTAGTGTGACGCATCAAACTGAGCATCATCATTAGGGAGTTGCACACTGGCTATAACAAGATGGTTTTGTTCATCCGATGTGTGTGTCCCCAGGACAAGTCGATGAATGCTGAAATCTTTCCCTTCTGGTCTGTAACGGCAACATATGGTCACTATTCAAATTAGTAACATCAGGAGACTGTGAAGTCAACAATATATGTGTATGTAAAAGTCACTACTACAATCAGGTTTTAAGAGAGGGGAAAAAGTCATTAAGAGTCTTTTTCTTCTCTCTCTCTCTCTCTTTTTTAAATAAATAGTCTCACTTTTGTCCAAGCTGGAATGGAGTGGTACAATCTTGGCTCACTGCAACCTCTGGCTCTCGGGTTCAAGTGATTCTCACGCCTCAGCCTCCCTAGTAGCCGGGACTACAGGAACCCGCCACCATGCCTGGCTAATTTTTGTATTTTTAGTAGATACGGGATTTCACCAGGTTGGCCAAGCTGGTCTCGAACTCCTGGCCTCAAATTTTCCACCCACCTCAGCCTCCCAATGTGCAGCCATTACAGGCAAGAGCCACTGTGCCTGGCCAAGAGCCACATTTTCTAGTTAATTACTCTGGAGAAAAAGTAAAACATTTAATGGAATAAAATGGGAATTAACTACTCACTCACTACTAACAGGTTGGAGGGAAAGCAAACCATTGTTGGGTGAGCTAATAATTTTGTTTACTAAAATTTTCATTGAAAAGAAGGGGAAAGGGTGCAAAGAAATTGAAAAGAAAAAAATGAAAAAAGGGAAAGAAGAGGAAATAACATTAAATAAACCAATTTACCAAATATTTACTAACTGCCTAATCAATGGACACATGGCTCTAAACGCAATGTAAGTACAAAGAATTAAGACACAATTCCTGACCTCAAAAAACCTGCGGCTGGGCCAGGCACGGCGGCTCACACCTGTAATCCCAGCACTTTGGGAGGCCGAAGAAGGTGGATCACCTGAGGTCAGGAGTTCGAGACCAGCCTGACCAATATGGTGAACTCCCGTCTCTACTAAATACAAAATTTAGCTAGGCGTGGTGGCAGATGCCTGTAATCCCAGCTACTCAGGAGGATGAGGCAAGAGAATCGCTACTAAAATACTACTAAATTAGCCAGGTGTAGTGGCGGTGACTATAGTCCCAGCTACTAGGGAGGGTGGGACAGGAGAACTGCTTGAACCTAGGAGTTAGAGGTTATAGCGAGCCAAGATGGCGCCACTGCACTCCAGCCTGGGCAAAAGAGCAAGACTCTGTGTCAAAAAACAAAACAAAACAAAAAACAAAAACCAAACAACTGGCAGCTGGCTAATCCCAGCTACTCGGGAGGCTGAGGCACAAGAATTGCTTGAACCTGAAAGGTGGAGGCTGCAGTGAGCAGAGATCGTGCCAGTATACTCCAGCCTGGGTGACAGAGAAAGACTGCCTCCTGCCTCAAACAGGACAGGACAGGACAGGACAGGACAGGACAAGACAAGACAAGACAAGAAAGAAAATTAAACAATGTGCCTAAGATCACACAGCTACTAAGTAACAGAAGTATGCTGAAGTCCAAATCTGACTTCTGATATGGGAGAGCACAGTGGGAGAGAAGGCCGATTAAAACGGACTTTAGTGTCCTGAATGCCGTCTTAAGGCATTCTGGACTCCATACTGGGTCAAGGGCATCCACATCATCTGGGAACTTGTTAGAAACGCAAATTCTCACATCTACTCCAGATCCACTGAATCAGCAACTCTAGAAGGTGGGGCACAACTATCTATCTCACAATACCTCCAGCTGATTACAATGCATATAAAATTTTGAGAACCCCTGGTCTAGATGGGAAAGATCCTACACAAGCAGAATTCAGGGGGTTTATAAATTGACTGCCTATAAAATGGAGAAAGGGAAAATGTCAAACCAAAGCCAATTATGATGAAAAGAAACAGGAACAGTAGGAGAGAAAGTTGGGGTAAGGCCTTCATAATTCCATTTACAACATGTCAAACTGAGGAAGCCAGTAAGATATACCAGGGAAGACACCGGCAGGCAGAAGAAAAATCAGGTAAAGCTCCAGAGAAATTACGTCTAATGATATCAATAGGAATTCTTCTGCACAGATGTCACAGGCAAAGCTTTGACAGCATCTACCTTACACTGAAAAAAGAAAAATGAAAAGAGGGATATGAACAGAAAATTGTAATTACCTGTATGTAGAAGGTTAGACAAAGAACCAGAAAAAGAATAAAGGAGAAGACAGTGTTACAGAACTACAATTGTGGTTTTTCTTTTTTTAAAAGGGGTAAATGGATATGAATAAACACCAGAAAAAGAACACACACAAAAGTAAACACTGCATCAGGGCTGCTTGCTTGTAAGCAATCCTCATCTTAAAAAACAACAACAGGACCAGGCAGGGTGGCTCATGCCTGTAATCCCAGCACTTTGGGAGGCCAAAGTGGGAGGATCACTAGAGCCCAGAAGTTAAATAACAGTCTGGGCAACACAGCAAAAAAATTTTTTCAAAAATTAACTAGGCGTGGTAGCGTGTGCCTGTAGTCTCAACTATTCCAGAGGCCGAGGCAGAAGGATCCCCTGGCCCAGGAGGTCAAGGCTGCAGGCAACTCTGATTGTGCCACTGCAACCCAGTCTGCGCAACAGAGCAAGATCCTGTCTCAAAACAATTTTCAGCCAGGCGCAGTGGCTCACGCCTATAATCATAGCACTTTGGGAGGCCGAGGCAGGTGGATCACCCGAGGTCAGGAATTTGAGACCAGCCTGGACAATATGGTGAAACCCCCTCTACGAAAAATGCAAAAAATTAGCTGGGCATGGTGGCGGGTGCCTGTAATCCCAGCTACTTGGGAGACCGGGGGAGGAGAATCGCTTGAACCCGGGAGGCGGAGGTTGCAGTGATCTGAGATCGTGCCACTGCACTACAGTATGGGTAACAAGAGTGAAACTCTGTCCTTCGTGTCAAAACAACAACAACAACAAAAAAACCAATTCTCACATTATTTATATAGATTTGCTAATGCAGAAAACTACTAAGATGACAGTACAGATTTCAGCTTTGGGGAATTAAGTCTTTAATTCTTGCTTTCGAAACCTAGCTAGTCATTCTATTACTTGGGAAGTTTCTGAAGAGTAGTGGTTCTAGAATGTTTAGTAGGTATGGGGTGCCCAATATTTGTGATCCACTAGTCCAATAAGCACAATTTAGCATATGACTATAGTAAATCTGGAATCACCATTCAAGTGCATTTCTCATAAAGTACTCTGCCACAAGGTCTTTGAGACAGGGTGGCACTCCGTAGCTGGAATGCAGTAGTAGGATCACAGCTCAATGCAGCCTTGATCTCCCAAGGCTCAGGTGATCCTCCTGCCTAAGCCCCGTCCCAGGAGCTGGGACTACAGGTACGCACCACCATGCCCGGATAACATTTGTAATTTTAGTAGAGACGGGGTTTTCATCATGTTGCCCAGGCTAGTCTTGAACTCCTGGCCTCAAGCAATCTGCCTGCCTCAGCCTCCCAAGTGCTGGGATTAAAGGTGTGAGCCACCATGCCCAGCTCACAAGCTCTTAAATGGTTTGAATTACCACTGAAAACTCTTGACAGAAATGATTCCAATTATCCTGAATTCCCAAGCAATTCTGATGATCAACTGAATGTGGGAACTCCTGGTCATGATAAAGAAGCTTCTAGGCTGGGCACAGTGGCTCACGCCTGTAATCCCAGCACTTTGGGAGGCCGAGACGGGTGGATCACGAGGTCAGGAGATCGAGACCATCCTGGCTAACACGGTGAAACCCCGTCTCTACTAAAAAAAATACAAAAACTAGCCGGGCGAGGTGACCGGCGCCTGTAGTTCCAGCTACTCGGGAGGCTGAGGCGGGAGAATGGCGTAAAAACCCGGGGGGCGGAGCTTGCAGTAAGCGGAGATCAGGCCACTGCACTCCAGTCTGGGGGAGGGAGCAAGACTCCGTCTCAAAACAAAATAAAACAAAACAAAAAAACAAACAAATGAGTTTTACTCCAACTGTTGTTGGAGCAAAAATGTAGTAAAACTGTTTCTTGCATTGTTGGACAGTGGTAAAAACATTTAACTGTAAAAAAAAAAATAACCCCAAAAGCTTCTAACTCCAAATTTCTAGTTCTTTACTATGGTTTTGTGTAACATCCCTAGGACAGATTTCCCTAGTTTTCCTTTTGCCACTGTAAAGGTAGCAGCCTTATTCTTAGATTACTAGTATAATTTCTGCCAAATTTCTATTATTTGTTGAACTACATCATAGTCTAATAACATTTTGCAATTATCTTGACTTTTAAAGATCTGAGTTTTGAAGGAATTTAGTTACTTAGCACACAATCGCTTTTGAATGTTATTCGGTAAACTCAGGTAGTTTTGTAACAGAAAATCCATTATTTCAAATGGCACAATGGTCTTGTTAAAACTTCTGTTAGTATCATCTAAATATCTTCCTCTTTGTTTTCTGCATTGTCATTTCTTCCTAGAAGCCTTTCCTGATACTCCCAGGCAAATTTTCCTTCTTCTGATAATTTTGTGCCACTTTTATGCTAATTATAACTAATTAGGATCCCCTGAAATGTGGCACCTAATACAGCCCATAAATGCAAACTAAATATTTTATCCCCTCTACTAGAGATAAGCTACATGTAAGAAACATGGGATTAATCTTTATAGTGCTCACTATGCCCAAACCCCTTATAAGAAAACCATTCCACTTTCAGGTGTTTTCTAGGTACCCTAATTATCTCTCTACAACTGCTGTCATCATATATAATTATTAGTTTGTATCTGCCACTTCAACTAGACAATGTGCTCCTTGAAGGCAGGTACCATGACATACTATGAGAATTCAAACTAAGTTTTGTTGAGGCCAGATTCAGTGGCCCACGCCTGTAATCCCAGCACTTTGGGAGGCAGAGGCGGGCGGATCAACACAGGTCAGGGGGTTGGAGACCAGCCTGTCCAACATGGTGAAACTGCGTCTCTACTTAAAATACAAAAAAAATTAGCTAGGCGTGGTGGCAGGTGCCTGTAATCCCAGCTACTTGGGAGGGCTGAGGCAGGAAAATCGCTCGAATCTGGAAGGCAGAGGTTGCAGTGAGCCGAGCTCGCGCCACTGCACTCCAGCCTGGGCAAGAGTGAGACTCCATCTCAAAAAGAGAAAAAAAAAAAGTTTTGTTCTAAGGACTGGACTCCTGGTAATACTTTTTTCTTTTATGGGGTGGGGGGGCGGTAGAGACGGGGGTCTATGCTCCCAGGGCTGGTCTCCAACTCCTGGCCTCAAGTAAGCCTCTTGCCTGGGCCTCCCAAGGTGCTCGGATTGCAAGGGTGAGCCACTGCTCCTGGCCGTAATAGTTTTTGAAAGTTGACAAGTTTTGTACTATTATTTGCTACAGCTATTATTATTACAGGTATTATCAACTACAGCCATTCAATTCAGTATCAGAGAAAGAAAACGCCAATATGTTTTCTCCTGTCAGGTAAATTACAAAATCGTTTTGTTATTTTGCCTTTGTGGCCTAGAAAAAATGTCACCAAGAGGTTTTGATCACATGCCTTCTTCGGGTGACTGAAGAGCGGAAAACAGAAAATCAGTATGAGAAATCTACACTGAAGATACATCAAAATAACGTTCAGGAGAGTCATGTCACCTGGTTACATCTGGAAGCCACTGGGCAGTTAGGCTGGGCCACTCCAGAGCATGGGTCATCACCAAATCATAAAGAAAAGGGGTGTTCTTTTTCCATATTTTATATTCCTCGTTGATCACTCGTTCTTCCACTGCGTCGTCGAACGCTGCTAAAAATTTTTAAAACAAATTAAGTTAGCAAACAAACGGAAACTAGGTAATCCTCTGCAAAGCTACCAGCATGACTCCTACACCCTGACTCTGAAATGGAGGTGATTTGTCTAAATCCCCACGGCAGAGGTACCCACACTCCTCTCCACCTTCGCGGTGCCAGAACTCCTCGGGCCATCCCCGCCAAACACTCCGTTACCCGTTCCAGGCCACCGGGCCAGGCCTTCGGAGCACGCTCGCGCGCGCCGAAACTCACAAGCCCGACTAGAAGGCCCGAGCTCCGAGCCTTGTGGGTAGGAAGCGGTGTCCCGAGGCTCAGGACAGAGGCGGAGAGACCGATATCGAGGGCGGGAGGAGGAACAAACAACCGCCGGGAGCCCCACCGCCAGCTTCGCCAGCGGCGACGGACGTCGGTCCCAGGGAACCGGCGAGCCGTTAGCCCGCCCCGCGGGGAGTTCCCTCTTCACGCCTTCAGTACCGGGAACTGCACTCGGCAAACTCGGGCCTGCCCTCACTGTTAGGCCGTGTCGAGGCCGCGGCTCAGCCCCGGCACCCGCTGCCCTCCTGGGGCGGCCCCGGCACCCTCACCTTCCTTGTCGGCCATGGCGGGCAGACGAGCCGGGGGAACCCTGGGGTCGAGCGTTGCGGGAGGGGCGGGGAGGCAGCAGGCGCTCGCTCTGCGCGCGCGGCCTCTATTGTTTCCTGCGCCCCCAGCGCGAGGGCCGACTCGCGCACCTTCGCGCCAACATCAGCCAATTGGAGCGCTCCTAACGGCGGGAAGGGCGGGGAAGCCGCGCTTGCGACCTATCCAGACGCGCGGAGTAGCTTTCCGCGGGGACCGAGGCGCGCGCTCCGCCCCTCCCCCAACACCTCCCGCGGCGGACTTCTAGCGACTGCGCGCGACAGCGTTGACGGGACTGCGCCCTGCTAGGGTCACGTGAGAGAGGTTTAGTCCACACACTCCCGCGGCCCGAGGGCAGCCATTTTCTTGAAGGCTATTAAGCTTACGACCCTTTCAGAGTACTGAGATGAAAAATATAGAATGACTTTGGGTCTAATTATCAATTTTGGGGGTGAAGCGGGGAAAAGAACCTCGCCACTCAGAGCCAGAGGGGTTTCATTCAAGGTGCCCTTCAACGTTTTTCCTTAGTCTTTAGAAGGAACTAGTAACGAAGGGAGCGCAGAAGATGGGGTTGTGTCCTTTTAAACATGTGATCCAAGCGAGAGGGTCAGGACTAAAGCAGGGCAGCGGCCAACTCCGAGAAGGGAGTATGATCCTTTAGGGGTGTGTGCTCAGGGGCGGGGTCTAGAGCGGAAGTAGTAACTTCGGGCCGAAGTCCGGCGGATGAAGGGCGGAAGTAGAGTGTCTAATCCTGCAGTGATGGCGCAGGAAGAGGAAGATGTTAGAGATTACAGTTTGACTGAGGAACAGAAGGCGATCAAGGCCAAGTATCCGCCAGTCAATAGGAAGTACGAGTGTGAGTAGGTGGCTTACTTCTCTCTTTAGATGTGAGCACACAGGCATCCTCTCTCCTTACCCGCGGCTTCCTGCTACTCTTTCTCCTTTGCCCCATAGGTACTTCAAGCATGATCCCATTTGTCCCGGGTGTTATAGTCTCATTCGTACTTGTCCTGGGGATGCTGAAGGAAAAAGCCACCTGGTTTAATAGTCGCGAAACCTGCCCTCTCTCATTTACAGTCTCTTGAACTTCTTCCACATGTGCCTAACCACATTTATCTTCGTAAATTCTAAAGATAACCATACTTTCAGGCGTTTGCAGGTAGTTACTCCCATGTATTTCCCTACGGTGAGATAGAGTGTGCCAGGTTAGAGGACTCGGAAAGCTAATTAGGGGATTTCTAACTTGATGTTTCACCTCGATCATATTAGCAAAAAGACCTGGTTTTGCCATTTATGATTGTGATTTTAAAAAATGATTATTTTACGTCGGCCGCGGTGGCTCACGCCTGTAATCCCAGCACTTTGGGAGGCCGAGGCGGGCGGATCACCTGAGTTCGGAAGTTCAAGATCAGCCTGACGAACATGGAAAAAACCCGTCTCTACTAAAAATAAAAAATTAGCTGGGCGGTGGTGGCGCATGCCTGTAATCCCAGCTACTCGGGAGACTTGAGGCAGCGAGAATCGCCTTGAACCCTGCGGAGCCAAGAGGTTGTGGGAGCCGAGATCCGGCCCCATTTGCACTCCAGCCTGGCGGCAACGAGCGAAAACTCTCTTCTCAAAAAAAAAAAAAAAAAAAAAAATTCATATATTATATATATATATGTTTTAGAGATGGGGTCTCGCTTTGTCGTCCAGGCTGGAGTGCAATGGAGCCATCATAGCCCGCCCTGCAGCGGCCAGCTGGTTTTGCCATTTATTCGCTTAGTGACTTTAGGCAAATCACGTAACCTATCTTTGTCTCTTAAATTCTATATTAAACGTTAAGCTGTCATCCCTAAAGGTAGCTGTGGTTTGGGGAGCACAAATCTGACTTTTATTTATCTGCTTAAAATCTTTCATTAATTTCTCATTGTCCTCTCTGTAAAATCTACTTATTTACCATAGTATTCTAGGCTCTGTGCTTTCTGGACCTGGCCTACCTCCTAGCATATCCCCTTCTCTCACTTAAAAACAATTTTAAAATATAGGCCGGGCGCGGTGGCTCACACCTATAATCCCAGCACTTTGGGAAACCGACATGAGTGGATCCCCTGAGGTCAGGAGTTCCAGACCAGTCTGGCCAACATGGTGAAACCCCGTCTCTACTAAAAATGCAAAAATTAGCTGGGCATGATGGTGGGCGCCTGTAATCCCAGCTACTCGGGAGGCTGAGGCAGAAGAATTGCTTGAACCCAGGAGGTGGAGGTTGCAATGAGCTGAGATCACAGCACTGAACTCTAGCCTGGGCAACAGAGCGATACTGTCCCCACCCCCCCCCCGCCAGAAAAAAAAGATTGGGTGCTGTGGCTCACGCCTGTAATCCCAGCACTTTGGGAGGTTGAGGCGGGTGGATCACCTGAGGTCAGGAGTTTGAGACCAGCCTGGCCTGGCCAACATGGTGAAACCGCATCTCTACTAAAAATAAAAAAATTAGATGGGCATGCTGGTGGGCACCTGTAATCCCAGCTACTTGGAAGGCTGAGGCAGGAGAATCGCTTGAACCCAGGAGGCGGAGGTTGCCGTGAGCCGAGGTTGCGCCATTGTACTCCAGCCTGGGCGACAGATCTGGGCCACAGAGCCTGACTCTGTCTCAAAAAAAGAAAAATATTTTTAATAAGTCATATATATTGATTTGAAATTCAGAAAGTGTAACATAACGCAGTGAAAAGTAACTCTGGCAGCCCCCATCCCCAACCACCTAGTTCCCCTCTGTAGGGCAGTCATCATTACCTTTTTCTTACGTGTACATACCTAGATGTTCTAGCATTTAACTGGTTTTCAGTTGATGGATGTTTAGGCTATTTTTACTCTTGTGGTATTAGAAACAGTGCAGCAGTGAATACACTTGTATATCCATTGTTTTGTACATGTGCAAGTGAATCTGTAGAATCAAGTTCTCCAAGTTAAATTGCTTTGCCAAAGGATATGTGCGTTTTTTTGTTTCCGTTGCTAAGACTCATACATTTTTTAAAAGGATATTTTAACTTGGACAGTTATTGCCAAATTGCTCTCTATAGAAGTTGTACCAATTTATACTTTCACTAGTATTGTGTGAATGTGCCTCTTTCCTCCCACTTTAACTGTTACCATACTTTTTGGCCTTTTCCAATTTGTAAAGTATACTTACTGTATTTTTCTTATTGTAAGTGAAGTTGAACATATTATAGTGTTTTTGGAACTATTTGTATTTCCCATACTGGGGTGTGTATGTTAATATTCTTAGCCCTTTTTTCTCTTGGGTTATTTTTTTTTTCTCTTGGGTTACTGGTTTTTCTTACTAGGCAGATAGTATTGTTATGCAGTGCAGCTCATTAACCAGTGGTCCCCAACCTTTTTGGCACCAGGGACTGGTTTCACGGAAGTCAGTTTTTCCACCAACGGGCATTGTAGGGGAGTATGGTTTCAGGATGATTGAAGTGCATTACATTATTGTGCATTTTATTTCAGTTTTATTACATTGTAATATATAATGAAATAATTATACAGCTCACTGTAATACAGAATCAGTGGGAGCCCTGAGCTTGTTTTCTTGCAACTAGGTGGTCCCATATGGGGGTGACAGATCATCAGGCTTTAGATTCTCATAGGGAGCACACAACCTAGATCCCTCCAATGTACAGTTCACAATAGTGTTCAGGCTCCTATGAGAATCTAATGCTGCGCCTGATCTGAAAGAAGGTGGAGCTCAGGCAGTAACGTAGGCAATGGGGAGTGGTTGTAAATATAGAAGAAACTTTGTGAGCTCATGTCCTGCTGTGCTGCCTGGTTCCTAACAGGCCACCAACTGGTACCAGCCTGGGGGTTGGGGACCCCCTGCATTAAGCCTTTCTTTCTTTCTTTCTTTTTTTTTTTTTTTTTTTTTTGACATGGAGTCACGCTTTGTCATCCAGGCTGGAGTGCAGTGGCACGATCTGCAGTCACTGCAACCTCCGCCTCCCAGGTTCAAGTAATTCTCCTGCCTCAGCCTCCTGAGTAGTTGGGATTACAGACATGCACCACCACACTGGGCTAATTTTTTTTTTTTTCATTTTTTTTTCATTTTTTTTTTGAGATGAAGTTTCGCTCTTGTTGCCCAAGCTGGAGTGCAATGGTGCGATCTCAGCTCACTGCAACCTCCGCCTCCTGGGTTCAAGCAATTCTCCTGCCTTAGCCTCCTAAGTAGCTGGGATTACAGGCACCCGCCACCAAGCCCGCCTAATTTTTGTATATTTAGTAGAGAGGAGGTTTCACCATGTTGACCAGGCTGGTTTTGAACTTCTGACCTCAGGTGATCCACCCCCCTCGGCCTCCCAAAGTGCTGGGATTACAGGCGTGAGCCACCACATGCGGCCAACCCTTTCTTTTTTCTTTTCTTTTTTTTTTTGAGACAGTGTCTTGCTCTGTCTCCCAGGCTGGAATGCAGTGGCACAATCTCAGCTTACAGCAAGCTCCGCCTCCTGGGTTCAAGTGATTCTCTTTTTTTTTTTTTTCTTGAGACAGAGTCTCACTCTGTCGCCCAGGCTGCAGTGCAGTGGAGCGATCTCTGCTTACTGCAAGCTCCGCCTCCCAGGTTCACGCCATTTTCTTGCCTCAGCCTCTTGAGTAGCTGGGACTGCAGGCGCCCGCCACCATGCCCGGTTAATTTCTTGGTATTTTTAGTAGAGACGGGGTTTCACTGTGTTAGCCAGGATGGTCTTGAGCTCCTGACCTTGCGATCCACCCGCCTCGGCCTCCCAAAGTGCTAGGATTACAGGCGTGAGCCACTGTGCCTGGCCTCAAGTGATTCTCTTGCCTCAACCTTCTGTATGACTGGGATTACAGGCGCCCACCACCACGCCTGGCTAATTTTTGTGTTTTTTTAGTAGAGACAGGGTTTCACTATGTTGGCCAGGATAGTCTTGAAATCCTGACCTCAAGTGATCTGCCCACCTGAGCCTCCCAAAGTGCTGGGATCACAGGCATGAGCCACCACGCCCAGTCAGCCCTTTCTTGGGCAACCCTTTCTTTTATGGCTTCTAAGATAAGATGTCATACTCAGGGAAGGCCTTGTCCCCTGAGATTTTAAAATAATTTTCCTATTTTTTTCTATACATTTGAAAAGAAAACTTTTATTGAATAACCTGTGGCCAGGCCTGGTGGCTCACACCTGTAATCCTAGCACTTTGGGAGGCCAAGGTGGGTGGATCTCTTGAGGCCAAGAGTTGGAGACCAGCCTGGCCAACATGGCGAAATGCCATTTCTTTTTTTTTTTGTTTTTTTTTTTGAGGCAGAGTCTCTGCTCTGTCACCCAGGCTGGAGTGCAGTGGACCGGATCTCAGCTTCACTGCAAGCTCCGCCTCCCAGGCCCACGCCATTCTCCCGCAAAAAAAACTCAAATTCAGCTCCCGAGTAGAACACAAACCAACGCCGCCGGCTAATTTTTTTTGTATTTTAGTAAAGAGACAGCCGGGTTTCACTGTGTGCAGCCCAGGATGGTCCCGATCGTCCTGACCTTCCGTGATCGCCCGCCTCAGGCTCCCAAAGTCGGCTGGGATTAACAGGCGTGAGCCACTGCGCCTCGGCGCGAAATGCCATTTCTACTAAAATATAAAATTAGGCCAGGCACCGTGGCTCATGCCTGTAATCCCAGCACTTTGGGAGGTCAGGAGATCGAGACCATCCTGGCCAACATGGTGAAACCCTGTCTCTACTAAAAATACAAAAAAAATTAACTAGACTTGGTGGCACGTACCTGTAATCCCAGTTTGAATCAGGGAGTCGGAGGTTGCAGTGAGCCAAGATCACGCCATTGCACTGCAGCCTGGTGATAGACTGAGACTCTGTCTCAATAAATAAATAAATAAATAGCAGCCTGGCGACAGACTGAGACTCTGTCTCAATAAATAAATAAATAAATAAATAGCAGCCTGGCGACAGACTGAGACTCTGTCTCAATAAATAAATAAATAAATAAATAAATAAAATAAAAATTAGATGAGTGTGGTTGTGGTGGTGCATGCCTGTAATCCCAGCTACTAGGGAGGCTGAGAAGAGAATCGCTTTAACCCAGGAATTGGAGTTTGCTTTGAGCCGAGATGGCACCATTGCAGTCCAGCGTGGGCAACAGAGTGAGACTCTGTCTCAGAAAGTAAAATGAAGGCTGGGCTCAGTGGCTCACGCCTGTAATCCCAGCACTTTGGGAGGCCGAGGCAGGCGGATCATGAGGTCAGGAGATTAAGACCATCTTGGCTAACACGGTGAAACCCCATCTCTACTAAAAATACAAAACATTAGCCGGGCGTGGTGGTGGGCGCCTGTAGTCCCAGCTACTTGGGAGTCTGAGGCAGGGGAATGGTGTGAACCCGGGAGGTGGAACTTGCAGTGAGCTAAGATCGCACCACTGCACTCCAGCCTGGGTGACAGAGCGAGACTCCATCTCAAAAAATAAAAAACCAAAAAAGAATCTAAAAAACTTTAATTGAGTCACCTGGAATTAGATACCAAGGGAAAAAAAAAATCCTTTTTTTTTTTCCTGAGACAGTCTTGTTCTGTTACCCAAGCTGGAGTGGTGCAATGGCGCGATTTTGACTTAACTACAATCTCTGCCTCCTGGACTCAAGTGATCCTCCCACTTCAGCCTCTCGAATAGCCGGGATTACAGGTGTGCACCACCATACCCAGCTACTTTTTCATTTTTAGTAGAGATGGAGTTTCAGCATGTTGGCCAGGCTGGTCTCGAATTTCTGACCTCAGGTGATCTGCCCGACTTGGCCTCCCAAAGTGCTAGGAGTACAGACATGAGCCACTGCACCCAGCCAAAATATATCTTTTACTGAAGTATGATGTACTTACAGAAGAGTGCCCGTGTCATAAGTTAATTTGCAGAAACTGAGTATACTTGTATAAGTAGTATAATAGCAGTTCTCAAAATGTAATCTTTATATTCCTAGGTTTCCCTGTACCCTTCCAGAGGGGCTGTGATGTCAAAACTATTTTCATAATAATACTGAGATGTTACTGTTTTCACTGTGTTGATATTTGTACTGGTGGTACAAAATCAATGGCTGGTAAAACTGGCCCCAGCCTGTAGTCCCAGCTACTCCAGAGGCTGAGGTGGGAGGATAACTTGAACCCAGGAGTTTGAGACTGGGCTCGGTCTTTTGGAGCTATAATTGCACCACTGCACTCTATCCTGGGCTATAGAGCAAGGCTGGGCTCTATCTTTTGGAGCTATAATTGCCCCCACTGTACTCCATCCTGAGCTACATAGCAGGAACCTATCTGTGAAAGAAAATGCAAAAACAAAATCTCTTGGCCCCTTAGCACAAATAGAGACAGCAGCACCAAACCGTATGCTAGAAAGGGTCTCCCTCTGTCTCCCAGGCTGGAGTATAGTGGCGCTGTCATGGCTTGCTGCAACCTTGAACTCCTAGACTCAAGCTGTTCTGCCACCTCAGCCTCCTGAGTAGCTGGGACTACTATCTATATGCCTGGTCACCACACCTAGCTAATTATGTTATTTTTTGTAGAGATGGGATCTTGCCATGTTGCCTAGGCTGGTCTTGAAATCCTGGCCTTAAGCAATCCTCCTGCCTTGTCCTCCCAAAGTGCTGGGATTACAGGTGTGAGCCACTGCACCTAGCCGTAATGACATTCTTCAGTGAAAATGACTTTTTTTTTTTTTTTTTTGAGATGAAGTCTCACTCTGTTGACAGGCTAGAGTGTAGTGGTGCCCTCTCGGCTCATTGCAACCTCCTGCTTCTGGGTGCAAGCAATTCTCCTGCCTCAGCCTCCTGAGTACCCGGGACTACAGGCACGTGCCACCACGCCCAGCTAATTTTTATATTTTTAGTAGAGACGGGGTTTCACCATGTTGGCCAGGATGGTCTCAATCTCTTGACCTCGTGGTCTGCCCGCCTCACCCTCCCCAAATGCTGGGATTACAGGCATGAGCCACCGTGTCCAGTTGCCTATTTTTTTTTTTTTTTTTTAAGTACATGGTAGTAAATTAAACACCTGGGCGAGGTGGCGCATGCCTATAATCCTAACACTTTGGGAGGCCTAAGCCGGAGGATTTCTTGAGCCCGGGAGTTCCAGATTAGTCTAGGGAACACAATGAAACACATCTCTACAAAAAAAAAAAAAAAAAAAAAGCTGGGTGTGGTGGCATATGTGTGTAGTCCTGTAGTCCCACCTACTGGGGAAGCTGAGCCAGAAGGATTGCTTGAGCTCAGAAGGTCAAGGTTGCAGTGGGTTGTTATGCCGCTATACTCCCGACCTGGGCGACAGAGTCCCTGACTCCAATTAAAAAAAAAAGGAAAAAGAAAAGAACATTCTTAGGCTGGGAGCAGTGGCTCACACCTATAATCCCAACACTTTGGGAGGTGAAGGTGGAAGGATCACTTGAAGCTAGGAGTTTAAGCAACCCGTGCAACCTAGTGAGACCCCCATCTTTTTATAGAAAAAGAAAAAAAAAAGTAAAAAAAATTAGCTGGGGCCAGGCATGTTGGCTCGTGCCTATAATTCCAACACTTTGGGAGGCTGAGGTGGGCGGATCACGAGGTGAGGAGTTCGAGACCAGCCTGGCCAACATAGTGAAACCCTGTCTCTACTGAAAATACAAAAATTAGTCAGGTGTGGTGGCGCATGCCTGTAGTCCCCAGCTACTCAGGAGACTGAGGCAGGAGAATTGCTTGAACCCGGGAGGCAGGGGTTTTGGTGAGCTGAGAACACGCCACTGCACTGCAGCCTGGGCAACAGAGTGAGAGTCAGTCTCAAAAAAAAAAAAAAATTAGCCGGGCATGGTGGTGCATGCCCGCAGTCCCAGCTACCTAGAGGCTGAGGCAGGAGGGATCTCTTGAGCCCAGGAGGTCAAGGCTGCAGTGAGCCATGATTGTGCCACTGTACTCCACCTTGGTAGACAGTTAGAACCTGTCTCTTTTAAAAAAAAAAAAAAAAAAAAAAAGCTAAAGGCCAAGTGCAGTGGCTCACATCTGTAAACATTTTTTTTTTGTCGTTATTGAAACAGATTCTCACAGTGTTGCCCAGGCTGGAGTGCAGTGGCACCATCTTGGCTCACTGCAAAGCTCCGCCTCCTGGCTTCAGGTCATTCTCCTGCCTCAGCCTCCAGAGTAGCTGGGATTACAGGCACCTGTACCACGCCCAGCTAATTTTTTGTATTTTTAGTAGAGACGGGGTTTCACCATTTTGGCCAGGATGATCTTGATCTCCTGATCTCGTGATCCGCCCGCCTCGGCCTCCCATAGTGCTGGGATTACAGGCGTAAGCCACCAAGCCCGGCTAAAGATATTGTTTTAAAAAAATTGTTTAGGCCAGGTGTAGTGGCTCACGCCTGTAATCCCAGCACTTTGGGAGGCCGAGGTGGGCAGATCACGAGGTCAGAAGATCGAGACCATCCTGGCTAACACGGTGAAACCCCGTCTCTACTAAAAATATAAACAATTAGTGGGGCGCGGTGGCGGGTGCCTGTAGTCCCAGCTACTCAGGAGGCTGAGGCAGGAGAATGGCGTGAACCCGGGAGGCAGAGGTTGCAGTGAGCCGAAATCGCCACTGCACTCCAGCCTGGGCGACAGAGCAAGACTCCGTCTCAAAAAAAAAAAAAAATCTTTAATGAATCAGTAAGCACTATTGATGTTACGAAATCTTAACTTTTAATATTCTGAATAGGTGCCTTTTTAATTGTTGACAAAATAGTGGAAATCTAAAATATTTGGAGAGATTTTATTCTGAGCCAAATATAAGTGACCATGGCCCCTGACACAGCCCTCTGGAGGTCCTGAGAACATTTGCTCAGTGTGCCCAAGGTGGTCAGGGCACAGCT
This sequence comes from Rhinopithecus bieti, assembly GCF_001698545.2. Lineage (NCBI taxonomy): Eukaryota > Metazoa > Chordata > Mammalia > Primates > Cercopithecidae > Rhinopithecus > Rhinopithecus bieti. Next base: position 194,346 of record NW_016807982.1, on the reverse strand, counting down.
TGGTTTTATACATTTCAGAGAGGCATGAGACATTAATCAGGTATGTTTAAGAAATACATTGCTTTGGTCCAGAAACATGGGACAACTCAAAGCCAGGAGGTGAGGGGGGTGGACGGTTGGGGGAGCCTCCATGTTATAAGTGAATTTAAACATTTTCGGGTTGATGATGGGTTGAATTTGTCTAAAGACCTGGGATTGTGGCTCATGCCTGTAATAATCCCAGCACTTTGGGAGGCTGAGGCTGGCAGATCATGAGGTCAGGAGATTGAGACCTCATGAGGTCAGGATGAGACCATCCTGGCCAACATGGTGAAACTCTGTCTCTGCTAAAATACAGAAAAATTAGCCAGGCATGGTGGCGTGCGTCTGTAATCCCAGCAACTCAGGAGGCTGAGGCAGGGGAATCGCTTGAACCCAGGAGGCGGAAGTTGCAGTGAAGCCGAGATCGTGTCATTGCTCTCCAGCCTGACGACAGAGTAAGACTCCGTCTCAAAAAAAAAAAAAAAAAAAAAAAAAGACCTAGAATTGATAGAAAGGTAATGTTCTGGTTAAGAGAACAAAGTTCTTTTGAAGTCTTATAGTGGTTGCCCTTAGAGACAACAGATGACAAATGTTTCCTATTCAGATATTCAGATGTTAGTTAATATCTTTAAGATTGGGAGGGTCTGCAAGAAAAAGATCTAGCTATGTTAATAGAGATTCTTTTTTTTTTTTTCTTTTTTCTTTTAAGTGTCCAATCTCTTTTATTACAGAGGGGTTAGGGTAAAAGATCCTGGGCATCCACTAGTTATCTTGGAGTGGCAGGGGGCACTCAGTCCCTCCGCAGGTTCTTGAGCCGTTCCTCCAGGTCTGCATCAGCATCAGCTAGGGCTGAGGCTGCGGCCTCTGCTTTTTTCCCACCAGCAGCCACACTGAGCGAGCCCCCAGTTGAGGGGAGGTTTGACAGCTCATCTGTTAGGCTAAGTCCCAGCTCATCCAGGACCTGGGACACAACAGCATCACTCTCCTCTTCATCTTCCTCATCACCCATGGCATCAAAATGGCATCATTCATCATCTCCTCCTTCATATCCATGATCTCTGCCTGCTGCTCAAACTCCATCATGATCTTCTGGATCTGGGGCAATTCCGCCTTTGTCTGGTTTCATTGGTTGCCAATGGCCTTAAAAGGGTGGACACCCTTCATTGGTTGTTGCCATCGCAGTTGTTTGGACTTGCGTGTCTGAATCTTGCCGGGCACAGCCTGGATGGTTGCGCCGCAGTCGCATAACAACTTGCGCCCTAGCGCCGGGTGCCGCCACCCAAGTCTTTTTGCCCTTTGATGCGAATGGATGCCAATCTTGGCCCTTGGGCCTTGCTTGGCCATCTTCTTAATGTCTGCAATTATTTTCTTCTCCTGGGTCTCTAGTTTCTGTCGCTCGCAGTCCAGCTCCTGCATGGCACGGTTCAGGGCCCTCTGGTTCTGCCGCAGTAACTCCTCTGGCGTCTTCCGGCGCCCGAACAACAGGTCCATGGTGGTAGAAGCCCACTGGCAGGCCGGAGCTGGGACTGGCAGGCCGGAGCTGGGACGGGCACCCGCTTCCGCTTCCGGGTCCGAGATTCTTTAAGGATGTAAATACTCCCCTACAAAGAACAGCTTTGCCGGGCCATTTCTTTCTTTCTTTCTTTTTTTTTTTTTTTGAGACAGTCTTGCCCTGTCGCCCAGGCTGGAGTGCAGTGACACCATCTCGGCTCACTGCAACCTCTGTATCCTAGATTCAAGCAATTCTCCTACCTCAGCCTCCCGAGTAGCTGGGATTACAGGTGTCCGCCACTATGCCCAGCTAATTTTTGCATTTTTATTAAAGACGGAGTTTCACCACGTTGGCCAGGCTGGTCTTAAACTCTTGATCTCAGGTGTTCTGCCCGCCTTGGCCTCCCAAAGTGCTGGGATTACAGGTGTGAACCATCAAGCCCGGCCCTGGCCATTTCAAAATATGGCAAACAAACATGTTTTCGGGTAAAATATTTTGATTTTCTTCCTTCCTTCCTTGTCTTGTATCTTGTAATGTTATGCCTGAGTCAAGTTAGAGAGTAAGTCACCATATATACGGTTAAATAAAACCCTTCTGATGAGCATTTATGATTTGTAGGGCATGACTCCCCAAACCCCTTAGATAGGAATTTGGGCAAGATAAAAAAAATCAGAGTTTAGTCCTCATAATATTCTGTGTAACAAAATTGGAAGTATGTATAAAGTATTTTTGTGGCATGCTAAGTGTTGATTACTCGTGGAAAAGAACTTCTGTAACTGGCCGGGCTCAGTGGCTAACGCCTGTAATCCCAACACTTTGGGAGGCCGAGGCGGGCGGGTCACCTGAGGTTGGGAGTTCGAGACCAGCCTGACCAATATGGAGAAACCCCATCTCTACTAAAAATACAAAATTAGCCCGGCATGGAGGCGCATCCCTGTAATCCCAGCTATTCAGTAGGCTGAGGCAGGAGAATTGCTTGAACCCAGGAGGCAGAGGTTTTGGTGAGCTGAGATCACTCCATTGCACTCCAGCCTGGGCAACAAGAGCAAAATCTGTCTCAAAAACAACTTGTGTAATTGAGTTGTGAGCTGAACTAGCTCCGTTTTTCGTGGAACACTTTCTTTGAAAGAATGAAAGACATGCTATTGTTACTCAGACTTGAGTATTTGGCCTGCTCTATCGCCCAGGCTGGAGGGCAGTGGCAGGATCTTGGCTTACTGCAACCTTGGCCTTCTAGGTTCAAGGGATTTTCCTGCCTTGGCTTTGTGATTAGCTGGGATTATAGGCCCCACCTCCACGCCCAGCTAATTTTTTTTTTTTTGTATTTTGTAGAGACAGGGTTTCACCATGTTGGCCAGGCTGGTCTTGAACTCCTGACCTCAGGCAATCCGCCCACCTTGGCGTCCCAAAGTGCTGGGATTACAGGCGTGGGCTACCACCCCCTGCCGGCAGATATTTTCTTGAAAGTGAACAGTGATCTGTCACATCAAGGAAAATAGCTGACAATATTTGTTGGTAATGATAAAATTCAAGGTTTCAAGTCCAATTAGAATTTTCAGGCCTGGTGAGCTAAATCCCAGCACTTTGGGAGGCCAAGGGGTATAGGGAGAACCCGCTCCCGATGTTTAACGTGGGTTCTTTTCTATTTCTTAAGTGTCTCGGCTGGGTTGAGAAATAAAGGGAAAGAGCGCAAGAGAGAGAAATTTAAAGCTGGGTGTCCGGGGCAGACATCACATGTCAGCAGGATCCGTGATGTTCCATGAGCCGTAAAACCAGCCAGTTTTTATTAGGATTTTCAAAAGGGGAGGGAGTGCATGAATAGGGTGTGGGCCACAGAGATCAGGGCGAGATCACAGGACCACCAGATGAAGTGAAATTAAAATTGCTAATGAAGTTTCGGGCACGCATTGTCATTGATAACATCAGGAAACAGGGTTTGAGAGCAGATAACCTGTCTGACCACAATTTATTAGGTGGGAATTTTCTCATCCTGATAAGCCTGGGAGCACTATAGGAGACCGGGGCTTATTTCATCCCTTTGGCTTCGACCATAAAAGACGGGACGCCTTAAAAGGGGCGGTCTATAGGCCTACCTTCAGGGCGCATTCTCTTTCTCAGGGATGTTCCTTGCTGAGAAAAGAATTCAGCGATATTTCTCCTATTTGCTTATGAAAGAGGAGGAATATAACTCTGTTCCTTCCGGCTCACCGGCGGCCAGTTCAAAGTTACCTCTCTTGTTCTCTGAACATCGCTGTTACCCTGTTCTTTTTTTAAGATGTCCAGATTTCATATTGTTCAAACACACATGCTCTACAAACAATTTGTCCAATTGATACAATCACAGGGTCCTGAGGCGACATTCATCCTCCTCAGTTTACAAAGAAGATGACAGGATTAAGAGATTAAAATAAAGACAGNGGCGGTCTATAGGCCTACCTTCAGGGCGCATTCTCTTTCTCAGGGATGTTCCTTGCTGAGAAAAAGAATTCAGCGATATTTCTCCTATTTGCTTATGAAAGAGGAGGAATATAACTCTGTTCCTTCCGGCTCACCGGCGGCCAGTTCAAAGTTACCTCTCTTGTTCTCTGAACATCGCTGTTACCCTGTTCTTTTTTTAAGATGTCCAGATTTCATATTGTTCAAACACACATGCTCTACAAACAATTTGTCCAATTGATACAATCACAGGGTCCTGAGGCGACATTCATCCTCCTCAGTTTACAAAGAAGATGACAGGATTAAGAGATTAAAATAAAGACAGGCATAGGAAATCACAAGGGTATTCATTGGGGAAGTGATAAGTGTCCATGAAATCTTCACAATTTATGTTCAGAGATTACAGTAAAGACAAGTGTAAGAAATTATAAAAGTATTAATTTGGGGAACTAATAAATGTCCATGAAATCTTCACAATTTATGTTCTTGTGCCACGGCTTCAATCGGTCCCTCTATTCGGGGTCCCTGACTTCCCGCAACAAAGGGGAACAGATGGCTTAAGCCCATAAGTTCGAGGCCAGCCTGGGCAATGTGGCAGAACCCCGTCTCTTACAAAACATTAACTAGGTGTGGTGGTGCGTGTCTGTAGTTCTTGCTACTTGGGAGACTTGAGGTGGAAGTATCACTTGGGCCTGGGAGGTCAAGGCTGCAGTGAGCTGTGATTATGCCACTGCACTTCAACCTGGATGACAGAGTGAGACTCTATCTCAAAAAAGAAAACAAAAAGATTCATTCTAAGTGCATAATAGATCAATGGATTTTAATTTCACAGTATGGTAAGTTCATTGTTATGATTATGAATTCCACATTTCAACTAATGTTGAAAAAACTACTATGTTTTGGCCGGGCGCTATGGCTCATGTCTGTAATCCCAGCACTTTGGGAGGCCAAGAGCGGTGGATTGCCTGAAGTCAGGAGTTCGAGACCAGTCTGGCCAATGTGGTGAAACCCCGTCTCTACTAAAAATATATAAAAAAAAAAATTAGCCAGGCGTGGTGGCGCACGCCTGTAATCCCAGCTACTCGGGAGGCTCAGGCAGGGGAATTGCTTGAACCAGGGAGGTGGAGGTTGCAGTGAGCCAAGATTGCGCCACTGCACTCCAGCATGGGCGACAGAGAAGACTCTATCTCAAAAAAAAAAAAAAACTACCATGTTTTGAGTTTTGGTATAATATAAAAAAAGACTATCCATAATTTTTTTTAAAGGCTAGTTAAGTAAAGCAGTGGGAGTGGAGAAGGAACAAAGAAATCTATAACTGGTTATGATAAATTAATTGTAAACATCACTGCACTTGGACCAGCCTATCCACAATTATTTGAAGAAGCTATTACAATGCTCCTCTATTTTCCTTCTGCATATTTGTGAGGTTGGATTTTATTTATGCACTCCAACTAAATGAATATATTGAAAGACATTTAAAATATTTGAAAAAATGCAAAACAGTGCCAGTCTTCGCTAATTTTTTTATTAATAACTTTTATTTTTTTTTAGAGATGGGACCTTACTCTGTTGCCCACACTGGAGTGCAGCTCACTGCATTCTTAGCTCACTGCAGCCCAAGCTCCTCGGGTCAGGCAGCTCCCCCCCATCTCAGCCTTCCAAGTAGCTGGGACTACAGGCATGCACTACCACACCTGGTTTTTTAAAAACTTTTTAAGAGATGGAGTCACACTATGTTGTGCAGGCTAGTCTTGAATGCCTGACCTCAATCTGTCCTCCTGCCTTAGCCTCTTCAGTTGCTGGGGTTACAGGCATGAGCCACCATGACCAGCTAATTTTTTTTAACAATATAGTTACTCTTCATAAAAATACGCAAGGCCAGGATGGTGGTAAGCACTTGAGCCCGGGAGTACTAGGATATATTGTACTATGGTTATGCCTATAACTAGCCAATGCACTCCAGCCTGGGCAACATAGGGAAACTCCATCTTTTTTTTTTTTGAGATGGAGTCTTGCTCTCTTGCCCAGACTGGAGTGCAGTGGCATGATCTTGGCTTACTGCAACCTCTACCTCCCAGGTTCAAGCAACTTTTCTGCCTCAGCCTTCCAAGTAGCTGGGACTATAGGCACACGCTACCATGCCGGGCTAATTTTTGGATTTGTAGTAGAGACAAGAGTTTCACCATGTTGGCCAGGATGGTCTCGAATTCCTGACCTCAAGTGATCCATCCACCTCAGCCTCCCAAAGTACTGGGATTACAGCCATAAGCCAATGCGCCTGGCCAGCAAACTCCATTTTTAAGATAAATAAATAAAAGCAAAAAAATAAAAATACTCAAATTATGTTCAATAAAATGGGATTATTATCATTATTATTATTATTTAGATGGAGTCTCACTCTGTCACCCAGGCTGGAGAGCAGTAGTGCGATCTCAACTCTGCAACCTTTGCCACCTGGGTTCAAGCGATTCTCATGCTTCAGCCTCCCAAGTAGCTGGGATTACAGGGTTGTGCCACCATCCCCGGCTAATTTTTTGTATTTTTAGTAGAGATAGGGTTTCACCATGTTGACCAGGCTGTTCTCGAACTCCTAATCTCAAGTGAACCACCCACCTCGGCCTCCCAAAGTGCTGAGATTACAGTCGTGAGCCACCACACCCAGCCGATTGTTATTTTTAAATGAATTAATACGTATTTTAAAATATTTTCACTTAAAATTTGCAGTGTGGTTAATGACAGATATAACCCATATTAACAAAAGCTCTTTGGGGTCTTCAATAATTTTTAAGAGAATAAAGAATTCTGGGCTGGGTTTGGTGGCTCACGCCTGTAATCCCAGCATTTGGGAGGCTGAGGTGGGCGGATCACAAGGTCAAGAGATCGAGACCATCCTGGCCAACATGGTGAAACCCCGTCTCTACTAAAAATACAAAAATCAGCTGGGTGTGGTGGTGCACACTTGTAGTCCCAGCTACTTGGGAGGCTAAGGCAGGAGAATCACTTGAACCTGGGAGGTGGAAGTTGCAGCGAGACTCTGTCTCAAAAAAAAAAAAAAATAGAATTCTGGAGACTCCAGAATTTGAGAACCACTGCCCTATAGCATTGTGTCACTGTGTTTTAAATTGATTTTTTTTTAATTGAAATATAATTTAGTCTGGGTACAGTGGCTCAGGCCTGTAATCCCAGCACTTTGGGAAGCCGAGGTGGGTGGTTCACTTGAGATTAGGAGTTCAAGACCTGCCTGGCCAACATGGCAAAATCCCGTTTATACTTTAAAAATACAAAAAATTAGCCAGGCATAGTGGTGGATTCCTGTAATTCCAGATACTCAGGAGGTTGAGGTGGGAGAATCACTTGAACCTGGGAGGCAGAGGTTGCAGTGAGCCAAGATCACTCCACTGCACTCCAGCCTGGGCTACAGAGTGAGATTCTGTCCCCCCAAAAAATATAATATATATACCTGAGTAAGAGGCTCAGACCTCAGGGTGTAAAGTCCAGTGAGTTTTTATAAATAGATACATACGCCGGGCGCGGTGGCTCAAGCCTGTAATCCTAGCACTTTGGGAGGCCGAGATGAGCAGATCACGAGGTCAGGAGATCGAGACCATCCTGGCTAACACGGTGAAACCTCGTCTCTACTAAAAAAATACAAAAAACTAGCCGGCGTGGCGGCGGGCGCCTGTAGTCCCAGCTACTCGGGAGGCTGA
>NW_016807982.1:178074-183548 GCF_001698545.2 Rhinopithecus bieti | reverse complement strand
AAAAAAAAAAAAAAGATTCCAACAAAGCAAAGCAATTAGCTTTGTTGAGTAAATAGATAGCAAAAGGTGTGGATGGACTGGCCTACGTTTTCTTGCTCTTTAAAGATGATATTCCTGGCCGGGCGCGGTGGCTCAAGCCTGTAATCCCAGCACTTTGGGAGGCCGAGACGGGCGGATCACGAAGTCAGGAGATCGAGACCATCCTGGCTAACACGGTGAAACCCCGTCTCTACTAAAAAATACAAAAAACTAGCCGGGCGACGAGGCAGGCGCCTGTAGTCCCAGCTACTCGGGAGGCTGAGACAGGAGAATGGCGTGAACCCGGGAGGCGGAGCTTGCAGTGAGCTGAGAGCCGGCCACTGCACTCCAGCCTGGACGACAGAGCGAAACTCCGTCTCAAAAAAAAAAAAAAGATGATATTCCTAATAATAACGGACTAGAGTTATTTTGTGTGTGTGATTTGAGAGTGAAGTTTAGTGTCTTATAAGTGTCTTTCCCTCTCTCCCTCAGATTTGGATCACACAGCGGATGTCCAGTGAGTATACTGGGAGTTCGTTCCTTTGAAACCATGTCAGTAGGAAGACTGAATGTTTTAACCTTGGTATCCCTATCTTTCATTTTTCTCCTCTCATTTTGGTTCCTACACAATATGAAAATCATGGTTTAAAAGCACCCAGTTTTGCAGGGTTCAGTGGCTCAGTGAGCCAAGATCACACCATTGCACTCCAGCCTGGGTGACAGAGAGAGACCCCATCTCAAAAAATAAAAATAAGGCTGGGCACAGTTGCTCACGCCTATAATCCCAGCACTTTGGGAGGCTGAGGCGAACGGATCATGAGGTCAGGAGTTCGAGACCAGACTGACCAACATGGTAAAACCCCGTCTCTACTAAAAATACAAAAATTAGCCAGGCGTGGTGGTGTGCGCCTGTAATCCCAGCTACTTGTGAGGCTGAGGCAGGAGAATCACTTGAACCCAGGAGGCGGAGGTTGCAGTGACCCGAGATCGTGCCACTGCACTCCAGCTTGGGCGACAGAGTGAGACTCAGTCTAAAAAACATAAATAAATAATAAAAATAAAAGCACCCAGTTGCAGTGCCATTAAATTGATTGAGGCCTTAAAATTTGTATTTATCATACTGAATTTATTTTGACTTTGCTTGCTATCAAGTTTTCTTTCTCACGGTGGATTATATTACACTGAGCATGAATATGCTTCTTTAGGTTACACGCGTGGGGAGATACTCTGGAGGAAGCATTCGAGCAATGTGCAATGGCCATGTTTGGTTACATGACAGATACTGGGACAGTGGAGCCCCTCCAAACAGTAGAAGTAGAAACCCAAGGTAAATGATTTATTCACAAGGAAGAAATTGTTATACAGTATTGTATACAATTGTGCAGTATTCTGTGTAATCTGAGTATATTTTCACAAAAGGAACCAGAAAATTAATGATGAGTCTTTTCTTTCTCTTTAAACTGACCTAGACATTTATTGTACTTTTAAATTCAAGTATGTTTTTAGAGACCAGAATTATTAAACATACTATTATGGCTGTTTTGATCCTGTGTAGGAGATGACTTACAGTCTCTTCTGTTTCACTTTTTGGATGAATGGCTTTATAAGTTCAGTGCTGATGAATTCTTCATACCCCGGGTAAGCAAAGGTTTTTCTTTTTTACTGAGCAAATGGATTCTTAGTTCATATTTTAAAATAGAACAGATGATTTAAAATAGGACATGTGAAACAAAACCAATCCATACAAATAAGACGATACTGATTTGCAGAAATCATAGTGACCACGGGTACTTCCTGGTTAACCTGCATTTGCCTATGTGTGAACATTTCGTATTCAGATCTCATGTATTTGTCACTAATCAGTATTGTGTGATAAAAAGGTACCTACAGTTTTCATCCACGTTCTTTTCTGTTTTTGTTTTGATAGAGACAGGGTGTTGCTATGTTGCTGAGGCTGGTCTTGAACTCCTAGCCTCTGGCAATCCTCCTGTCTCAATTTTGCAAAGTGCTGGGACTATAGGTGTGAGCGTTGCACACAGCCTCATCCACACTTTTTATATGTCCCAAGTTTGAGCTATATTTATGTCCATCTATTGTTCCTTTTGTTCCATTTGAAATGTAGTCGCCCTGTCACATTGGCCTAAGTTAAACAATTGCAGCTTTTAGTTTTCCTTAATATGAAAAAAGGAAAAGCCAAATGGAGATTGCTTGCTGCTGTCATCCTTTAGAAGGGAACACATCTGCAATGTCATTGTTATTTAACAGAAATGGCACTCTCTGCTTTTATAATTCCTCCATTCTCTGGTTTACCAGCTTCACTGCTTATGCTCACTCTATCAACTGAGTCACTCACCCTACAGAGTTCAAGTGCCTACCAGTATTTTATTAGGCTCAGAGTGATTGAAATCCTATGTCCTCCTCTACCATATATCTATTTTCCTCCAGCATTAAACAACAGCTTTTATTGAAGTGGCAGTGTACAGCAGCAGTGGAGGTACTGCCTCTTGCAGAGCAGGGCTACCCTATAGGCAGTGTGTCCAGAGTAGTCCTCTACCATATATATTGCAGAGAAATTCTTTTGACTCATATTTTTAGATCTTACATTCTTCTAGAATGCCTCCCTTGAATATGTAAGAAAAAACTTATTTCCTTGAAATATATTTAATACTCAGCTTGGGCAACATGGCGAAACTCCCTCTCTGAAAACAAACAAACAAACAAACAATAATAATCTGGGTGGNTCTCGGCTCACTGCAACCTCCGCCTCCCGGGTTCAAGCAGTTCTCCTTCCTCAGCTTCCTCAGTAGCTGGGACTACAGGTGTGCGCCACCACGCCCAGCTATTTTTTTTTTTTTTTTTTTTTGTATTATTAGTAAAGATTAGGTTTCACCATGTGTTGGCTAGGCTAGTCTCAAACCCCTGACCTCGTGATGCACCCGCCTCCGCCTCCCCAAGTGTTGGGATTACAGGCGTGAGCTACCGCCCCCGGCCAGATTCTTTTATGTCTGGCTTCTTCACTCATGTCAAAGGTTAATACAACTGGACATTACTCAGAGCAGTGAAAACAGGTTTTATTTAATAACTACTGAGGGAAAAGAGCTGAGCTCCATTCTGATTTGTGTGGGGATGACTGGGCATTTTAAAGGGAGAGGAGAGAGGGGGGCTTAATAGAGTCAGAGCAGGGAAAGTACAAAGAGTTAATCAATGTAAATGTGATTAGTCTAGCTGTGTCTGATAGCTGACAGTTATGGAAATTAGGATTCTTTCCTCCCACAGAGGCTGGGAGACAAAGGCCCCATCCTTCCCGTTGATTACATTTCAAAGGAATGGCCCTTGGGTTTTTGAGAAGGACATTTATAAGTAGTTAAGAGATACATATTCACATTTGTAAGCCCTTTTTAGTACCTGCTCTAAGAAAGGAAATTTAGGGGCCTACATAAGGTGTTTGCTAGAACAAACATATTCTCCCGGCCATGATGCTCTTTCTCAGGCAGGCATTTTAATGATGCATGGAGGGTTAGGCTCATCCTAGGGACCTGACCCTCTCCTTCCCCCACCTTTTTTTTTTTTTTTCCGTTTTTTGAGTTTTGCTGTTGTCGCCCAGGCTGGAATGCAGTGGCGCGATCTTGGCTCACTGCAACCTCTGCCTCCCGGGTTCAAGCGATTCTCCTGCCTCAGCCTCCTGAGTAGATGGGTTTACAGGTGCGCGCCACCAAGCCCAGCTAATTTTTTGTGTTTTTAGTAGAGATGAGGTTTCATCATGTTGGCCAGGATGGTCTCTATATCCTGACCTTGTGATCCACTTGCCTCGGCCTCCCGAAGTGCTGGGATTACAGGCATGAGCCACTGCGCCTGGCCTCGAGTTTTTTCTTTTAAGTGTAACCGCCCAATGGGTTCACTTTGCCCGCTGCCCAGACAGAGCCGATTCATCAAGATGGGAGAATTGCAATGGAGACAGTAATTTATGCAGAGCTGGTTGTGCATGAGACCGGAGTTTTATTACTCAAATCAGTCTCCCCGAGCATTCGGGGATCAGTTTTTAAAGACAATTTGACGGGTAGGGGCTTGGGAAGTGGATGCTACTGATTGGTCAGGTTGGAGATGGAATCACAGGGGATTGAAGTGAATTTTTCTTGCTGTCTTCTCTTCCTATGTGGGATGGCAAAACTGGTTGAGCCACCTTTCCAGTTTGGGTGGTGTCAGCTGATCCATGGAGGGCAGGGTCTGCAAAATATCTCAAGTATTGATCTTAGGTTTTGCAATAGTGATGTTATCCACAGGAGCAATTTGGGGAGGTTCAGACTCTTGGAACTATAGGCTACATGACCCTTAAACTCTAATTTCTAATCTTGTAGCTAATTTGTTAGTCCTTGAAAGGCATTCTGGTTGGTCCCCAGGCAAGAAGAGGGTCTTTTTGGGAAAGGGCTGTTATTAATCTTGTTTCAGAGTCTAACCATGAACTGAATTCCTTCCCAAAGTTAGTTCGGCCCACCAGAAATGAACGAGGACAGCTTAAAGGTTAGAAGCAAGATGAAGTCAGTTAGGTCTGATTTCTTTCACTGTCATAATTTCCTAAGTTATAATTTTGCAAAGGCAGTTCTAAGTGAAGGAATCATATTAATGATCTCCAAGAATTCCTTCTAGCCATAATATTCTATGATCCTAAGTGGGAAGAATTGATGAAAGCCATGATGTGGGCTAGGTGCAGTGGCTGACACCTGTGATCCCAGCACTTTGGGAGGCTGAGGTGGGTGGATCACCTGAAGTCAAGAGTTCAAGAGCAGCCTGGCCAACATGGTGAAACCCCACCTCTACTAAAAATACAAAAATTAGCCAGATGTGGTGGCATGCGCCTGTAATACCAGCTACTCAGGAGGCTGAGGCAGGAGAATCATTTGAATCCTGAAGGCAGAGGCTGCAGTGAGCCAAGATCGCGCCACTGCACTCCAGCCTGGGTGACAGAGTGAAACTCCATCTAAAAAAAAAAAGATATGGCTTAAGAATAGACTCTAAAAATGTTGAGAGGAGAGATCCAATGGGAGTGTACTATAGTACCGTTTGTTACTTTCTGGTTTTCCTGTGGGAATATCCGGAAAAAGCTCATATACTGTGGAGTTTATTTTCTAAATTGATTTTATCTAGGATGAGGTTCACTGTAAAATAAAAGGTGAGACAGAAACCTGGAATTTTATTTTATTTATTTATTCAATTTGAGATGGAGTCTTGCTCTGTTGCCCAGGCTGGAGTGCAGTGGCACGATCTCAGCTCTCTGTCTCAAAAAAAAAAAAAAAAAAAGATTCCAACAAAGCAAAGCAATTAGCTTTGTTGAGTAAATAGATAGCAAAAGGTGTGGATGGACTGGCCTACGTTTTCTTGCTCTTTAAAGATGATATTCCTGGCCGGGCGCGGTGGCTCAAGCCTGTAATCCCAGCACTTTGGGAGGCCGAGACGGGCGG
>NW_016807982.1:164586-175397 GCF_001698545.2 Rhinopithecus bieti | reverse complement strand
AAAAAAAAAAAAAAAAAAAAAAAATCTGGGTGCGGTGGCACATGCCTGTGGTCCCATCTACTCCAGAAGCTGAGGTGGGAGGATTGCTTGAACTTGGGAGGTGAAGGTTGCAGTGAGCCAAGATCATGCCACGGCACTCCAGCCTGGGCAACAGAGCGAAACCTTGTCTCAAAAAAAACAAAAACAAAAAAACCCATATACATATATATCTCATTTGTTGTCCTATTTAAGCTAATATTTTAATTTTCTTTGCTTCACAGAAGTTGTATGCTATTGTTTTCTAGAAAAGGTTGTAAAGGCCAGGTGTGGTGGCTCGCACCTGTAATCCCAGCACTTTGGGAAGCCGAGGTGGGTGGATCACTTGAGGTCAGGAGTTCAAGACCAGTCTGACCAATAAGGTGAAACCCCGTCTCTACTAAAAATACAAAAAAAAATGTATTGGCCGGGCGTGGTGGCAGGCACCTGTAGTCCCAGCTACTTGGTGGGCTGAGACAGGAGAATTGCTTGAACCCGGGAGGCCGATGTTGCAGTGAGCCGAGATCACGCCACTGCACTCCAGCCTGGGCGACAGAGTAAGACTCCGTCTCAGAAAAAAAAAAAAAAAAAAGATTGTACAGGTTTTAGTAGATGGTCCAAAAAAACAAAACAAAACAAAAAGATTTTTAGTAGATGGTCTATTACGAGCTTTTTTAATTAAAATTTTTTTTTCCTCTCTAGGAAGTGAAAGTACTTAGTATTGATCAAAGAAATTTCAAATTACGATCAATTGGGTAAGTTTTGATGAAAGTCTTTTAAGTTAAAGTTATATTCTTCATTGAATTCAATGGGCAAGGAAACAGAGGGCCACTTGCAGATTGAGTTTTGTGGGATGCCTAAGGGCTTGGAAGACCAGAAACTTATCAAAATAAAGTTGATTTTAATTGTTAAATCTGATTCCCAATTTGTTGATTTTTAGGGAGAGAATACAAATAATTGCTAAATGGCACAGCATGAAGCCCAGCTTAGTGGATGGGAAACACTGACACATTTTTTTCTGATACATCTCACTTCTAGACCTGTTTAAATCGGTTCCTTCTATTAACAAATCGTACTTTTCTTTTCCTTCTAGAGTTTGCAAACACTTAGTTAGGTCACTTTGACTGGACTTGTCTCTCAGGTTTCTTTAGTCACTTAATTATATTTTTTAGGTTTAAAAAATTTTTTTTTTTTTTTTTAGATAGGGTCTTGTTCTGTCACCCAGGCTGGAGTACAGTGGTGCGGTCACGGCTCACTGCAGCTTCAGCCTCCTGGGCTCAAGGGATCCTCCCACCTCAGCCTCCTGAATAGCTGGGACCACCAAGTGCACCACTACGCCTGGCTGACTCTTTTGTTTTCTGAAGAGATGGGGTCTCCCCATGTTGCCCAGGCTGGTCTCAAACTCCTGGGCTCAGGCAGTCCTCTGGCCTCAGCCTCCCAAAGTGCTGAGATAACAGGCATGAGCCACTGTTTCTGGCCCTCCTAGGTTATTTTTACATACAACTTTTAAATTTTATTTTCATTTATTTTTTATTTGTTTTTTTTTTTTTGAGACAGAGTCTCGCTCTGTTGCTCAGGCTAGAGTGCAGTGGCGTGATCTCAGCTTACTGCAACCTCCACCTCCTGGCTTCAAGTGATTCTTCTGCCTCAGTTTCCCGAGTAGCTGAGATTATAGGCGCCTGCCACCACGCCCAGCTAATTTTTTGTATTTTTAGTATAGACGGTGTTTCACCATGTTGGCCAGACTGGTCTCAAACTCCTGACCTCAGGTGATCTGCCCACCTCGGCCCTCCCAAAGTGCTGAGATTACAAGCCTGAGCCACTGCGCCCGGCCTCATTTATTTTTTTAGAAATGGGTTCTCATTCACTATGTTGCCCAGGCATCCTCCAAGTCCTGGGCTCAAGTGATCCTCCTGTCTTGGCTTCCTGAGTAGCTGGGACAACAGGTGCACACCACCACACCTGGCTCAATTTAATTTAATTTAATTTATTGATTTATTTGAGACAGGGTCTTGCCCTGGCCCCCAGGCTGGAGTGCAGTAGTGTAATCATGGCTCACTGCAGCTTTGAACTCCTGGGCTCAAGTGATCTCCTTCCTTAGCCTCCCAAGTAGCTGGAATTACAGGTGCGCACTACCATGCCCAGCTAATTTGTTGTTGTTGTTGAGACAGAGTCTTGCTCTGTTGCCCAGGCTGGAGTGCAGTGCTGCAATCTTGGCTTGCTGCAACGTCTGCCTCCAGAGTTCCAGCGATTCTCCTGCCTCACCCTCCTGAGTAGCTGGGATTACAGGCACCTGCCACCATGCCTGGCTAATCTCAGCTAATTTTTTATTTTTTATAGAGATGGGGTCTTGCTGTGTTGCTAGACTGGTCTCTAACTCCTGTGGCCCCATTTTATATTGAATTTCATTCAATTCTTTTTTGTAAAGTGAGATCTTTTATTATCTTCACCTCTGTGTTGTTGTTGTTGTTGTTGTTTAATGAGTAAAGAAACAGACTTGCTGGGTGCAGTGGCTCACGCCTGTAATCCCAGCACTTTGGGAGGCCAAGGTGGACGGATCACGAGGTCAAGAGATTGAGGCCATCCTGGTCAACATGGTGGAACCCCATCCCTACTAAAAATACAAAAATTAGCCAGGTGTGGTGGTGGGCACCTGTCATCCTAACTACTTAAGAGGCAGGATAATCGCTTGAACCCAGGAGGTAGAGGCTGCAGTGAGCCAAGATCGCGCCTCTGCACTCCAGCCTGGCAACAGAGCGAGACTCCGGCTCAAAAAAAAAAAAAAAAAGAAACAGGCTTGTCCAAAAGTACTAGCTAATATGTGTTTGAACAGAATTTTAAAACTTTGCTCTTTCTACTACACCACGTTGTGATCTTCAGTCACATTAGTATCAAAGGCAGAGAGGAGACTGATCCCAAGTTCTAGATTACTTTTCTAGGGCCTTCTATATACAGATCATGGATACTTTTAGAAAAGTTGTAAAATGCAAACCAAGTTCGGACCGCATTATAGAGTCTAGTATTTTGCCTTTGGTAATCAGACTTGCTTTCTGCAATGGGAGGTATTATTTAATTAGTTTTTTTTTTCTTTTTTGTTTCGTTTTTGCTGTTTTTGTTTTGAGAGAGGGTTTTGCTTTGTCTCTCAGCCTGGAGTGCAGTGGCATGATCATGGCTCACTGCAGCCGTGACCTTTTGGGCTCAAGCAGCCCTCCTACCTCAACCTCCCACGTAGTTAGGACTACATACATATGCCACCATGCCTGGCTAATTTTGTTGTTGTTGTTGTTGTTTTACATTTTTTGTAGAGACAGGGTATCACTACATTGCCCAGGCTGGTCTCTAACTCCTGAGCTCAAGTTATCTTCCTGCCTCAGTCTCCCAAAGTACAGCTGTGAGCCACTGCACCCAGCCTACTTAACTAGTTTCATAACTCTGAGGATAGTAAAAATTTTGAATATGGTACTACTCTGTTTTGAAACAATATTTATTAAACAATGTTTATTGAGATTCCACCATAGGTACACTATATTGGGGCACATTTATTTTGAGATCAACTATCAACCTTTTTTAAAGTTTTTAAAATTAATTTTTTTGTTGTTTTTTTAGACAGTCTTACTCTGTTGCCCAGGCTGGGAGTACAATGGCGTGATCTTGGTTCACTGCAATGTCCGCCTCCTAGATTGAAACCATTCTTGTGCCTCAGCCTCCCGAGTAGGTGGGACCACAGGCGCATACCACCATGCCTGCCTAATTTTTATATTTTTAGTAGAGACGAGGTCTCACCATGTTGGCCAGGCTGGTCTTGAACTCCTGGATTCACCTACCTCTGCCTCTCAAAGTGCTGGGATTACAGGTGGGAGCCACCATGCCTGGCCATATAATTAAATTTTTTTTTTTTTTTGAGACAGAGTCTCGCTCTGTCGCCCAGGCTGGAGTGCAGTGGTGCGATCTCAGCTCACTGCAATCTCCGCCTCCCGGGTTCAAGCAATTCTCCTGCCTCAGCCTCCTGAGTAGTTCAGATTACAGGTGCCCACCACCATGCCTGGCTAATTTTTGTATTTTTAGTAGAGACGGAGTTTCACCATGTTGGCCAGGCTGGTCTTGAACTCCTGACCTCAGGTGATCTTCCCGCCTTGGCCACCTAAAGTGCTAGGATTACAGGTATGAGCCACTGTGTATGACCTTTTTTGTTTTGCTCTGTCGCCTAGGCTGGAGTGCAGTGGTACGATCTCGGCTCACTGCAACCTCTGCCTCCTGGGTTGAAGCGATTCTCCTGCCTCAGCCTCCCAAGTAGCTGGGATTACAGACATGCGCCACCACACCTGGCTAATTTTGTATTTTTAGTAGAGACAAGGTTTCTCCATGTTGGTCAGGCCGGTCTCGATCTCCTGACCTCAGGTGATCCGCCCACCTCAGTCTCCCAAAGTGCTGGGATTACAGGTGTGAGCCACCACGCCCAGCCTGTAATTAAAAATTTCTTTTGAGGCAGAGTCTTGGCCTGACACCCAGCCTAGAGTGCAGTGGTGCAATCACAGCTCACTGCAGCCTTGACTTCTGGGCTCAAGCAGTCTTCCTGCCTCCTCCTCTTGAGTGGCTGGGACCGCAGGCATGTGCCACCACATCCAACCAGTTTTTTTTATTTTTTAATTTTATGTACAGATGAGGTCTCCTTATGTTGCTCAGGCTCTTCTCAAACTCCTGGGCTCAAGCGATCCTCCCTTTGGCCTCCCAAAGTGCCAGGATTATAGGTGTGAGCCACCGCGCCTGGCCTTAACTATCAACCTTGAGAGCAAATGATGACCACTGTACACACGTCCATCAACAGCTGTATCTTCTGACAAATCAAAGTGAAACTTAACAACTCCCTGACCCCACCTGTCTCTTTTGGCTTTCTAGCATGTTAACCACATTTACAAGGCTTATTTTAAAATATATAAAGAGAGAACAAATCTTAATCATGTTTTAATTTGTATTCTCAAGGTGGGGAGAAGAATTTTCATTGTCCAAGCACCCTCAGGTATGTTTTAAAACTCAGCCATTAAGAACATGAAAAATTTCCTTACCATAAAGTTCATATACGTGACAGTCAACTTCAGTTAGTTCTAGCTGGTGTAAAGTCATAAGTTTTTCTCAAAGTTCTCTGACCTGTCTGGATATATTTTGTTAAAATACTGTGATTATATACACCTGATTTAGTGAATGAGGAGTCAGCATTGGGTTTTAGGGTCACATTTGTTCAGATTATTGTGGGATTTGAAATTCCCTTTGCCTTTTTGACCTTTGATTTCTTCTCCTATAATAAAGATGTTGGACTAGATGTTCTCTATTGTACCTTCTACTTTCTGTGTGTCTCTAGATTCTGTATTTGCCGACCTGTATGGCCTCACTCTATGATAGGAAAATCTATTGGAACAGGAGTTGGCAATTTTTTTTTTCTGTAAAATGAACAGATAATGAATGTTTTAAGATTTGTGGGCCAAGAATGACAGAAGAGCAGCTACTCAGTGCCTCTGTTGTAGCACCAAAGCAACCATAGATAATACTTAAATGAATGAGTTCACTTGTATTCTAGTAAAACTTTTTTATGCCCATTGAAATTTGAATTTCTTATCATTTTCAAAAGTAATAAAATGTCATTGTTTTGATTTCCCCCTCCAACCATTTAAAAATGTAAAAATCAGGCCAGGCACAGTGGCTCAGACCTGTAATCCCAGCACTTTGGGAGGCCAAGGCAGGCAGATCGCTTGTGGTCAGGAGTTTGAGACCAGCCTGGCCAATATAGTGAAACCTAGCCTCTACTAAAAATACGAAAATTAGCTGGGCGTGGTGGCACGCGCCTGTAATCCTAGCTGCTCAGGCTGAGGCAGGAGAATCACTTGAACCTGGGTGGCGGAGGTTGCAATGAGCCGAGATCATGCCACTGCACTCCAACCTGGGTGACAGAGCAAGACTGGTCTCAAAAAAATAAAATAAAAATAAATAAATAAAGATATAAAAATCACTCTTACTTTATGGGACTGTACAAAAAGAGGCAGTTTGGCCTGTGGGCTATATATATTTTGCTGACCCCTGTGTTTAGGCCAGATAGTCATAGGTCACTTAACTACTGGGATACATTCTGAGAAATGCATCTTTAGGCGATTACGTCATTGTGCAAACATCATAAAGTGTACTTACACAAACCTAGATGGTATAACCTATGCTGTATGGTATAGCCTATGGCTCCTAGGCTACGAACCTGTACAACATGTTACTATACTGAATACTATGGGCAGTTGTTACACATTGGTAAATATTTGTATGTTTATATTTCTAAATACCAAAAAAAGGTATAGTAAAAATACAGTATTATAGGCTGGGCATGGTGGCTCATGCCTGTAATCCCAACACTTTGGGAGGCTGAGGTGTGAATCACCTGAGGTAAGGAGTTGGAGACTAGCCTGGCCAACTTGGTGAAACCCTGTCTGTACTAAAAATACAAAAATTAGCTGGGTGTGGTGGCGGGTGCCTGTAATCCCAGCTACGTGGGAGGCTGAGGCAGGAGAATCACTTGAACCTGGGAGGTGGAGGTTGCAGTGAGCGGAGATCGTGCGCTAGCACTCCAGCCTGGGCAACAAGAGTGAAATACTGTCTCAAAAAAAAGAAAAAGGTATTATAATCTTCTCAGACCACCATCATATATACAGTTAATCATTAACCAAAATGTTGTTATGCAGCACAAAACTGTATTCTAAATTCATATTTGCCTTTGGAAGTATTCAGAATGAATCGTGAGCAAATTAATTTCATTTACTCCTGAGAGTTTTTGTTTATGTGAGACAGTGCCTTGCTATGTTGCCCAGGCTGATCTGAAACTCCTAGGCTCAAGCAATCCCCCCACTTCAGTCTCCTGAGTAGCTGAGCTTATAGGTGCATACCACCAATTCCAGCTTGGTACTCCTAACAATTTTTTTTTTGTTTTTTGAGACGGAGTCTCATGCTATTGCCCAAGCTGGAGTGCAGTGGTGTGATCTCAGCTCACTGCAACTTTTGCTTCCCAGGTTCAAGCAATTCTCCTGCCTCAGCTTCCCGAGTAGCTGGGATTACAGGCACATGCCACCATACCCAGATAATTTTTTGTATTTTTAGTAGAGATGGGGTTTCACCATGTTGGCCAGGCTGGTCTCGAACTCCTGACCTCGGGTGATTCACCTGCCTCAGCCTCCCAAAGGAGGCATGAGCCATCACGCCCAGCCAACAGTTTTTATTATTTCTTTTTTCCGAGACAGTCTTACCCTGTCACCCAGGAGGGAGTGCAGTGACACAATCTCTGCTCACTGCAACCTCCCCTTCCTGGGTTCAAGGGCGTCTCGTGTCTCAGCCTCCTGAGTAGCTGGGATTGCAGGCGCACGCAACCATGCCCGGCTAATTTTTGTATTTTAGTAGAGATGGGGTTTCACCACGTTGGCCGGACTGGTTTCGAACTCCCGACCTCAGGTGATCCACCCACCTCGGCCACCCAAAGTGCTGGGATTATAGGCGTGAGCCACCGCACCCAGCTACTTCCTATTTTTTGAATGAATGAATGAATGAATGAATAATCAAATAACTTTTTTTTTTTGAGATGGAGTCTCACTCTGTTGCCCAGGCTGGAGTGCAGTGGCGCAATCTCAGCTCACTGCAACCTCCGCCTCCCAGGTTCAAGTGATTCTCCTGTCTTAACCTCCTGAGTAGCTGGGATTACAGGTGCACGCCACCACGCCCGGCTAATTTTTGTATTTTTAGTAGAGGTGGGGTTTCACCATGTTGGTCAGGCTGGTCTCAAACGCCTGACTTCAGGTGATCCGCCTGCCTCGGCCTCCCAAAGTGCTGGGATTACAGGCGTGAGCCACTGCGCCCAGTCAGTCAAACAACTTTTCAAAGCAAAAAGGAATGTTTTACAAATAGCTTATTAAAACATCTGGTTCCTGGAATATTTCTTGGTTTAAAAATACCTTCCTGGTTTTAATATTGTCTTTACCTTCTCTCCATGAATCCATATTCCATCCATCTATCCATGAGTTTATGCATGCATTCAGCAAATGCTGAATCAAGTGCCTCTAGTGTTTCAGACATTTTTTTACTCACTCAAGGTAGAAATGTAATAGGATAAGTGAAGTCTCTGCCCTCACGGAGTTTAAAATGTAGTGGAAGAAGTGAGCCAGACAAACATGTAAACACATAATTTCAGATAGTGACCAGTGCCATCAGGATAAGATAAGAGTGGTTGGAGGAGGGGAGGGGGTCAGAAAATATATGTTTATTAACCCATTCTCACGCTGCTGATAAAGACATACCCGAGACTGAGTAATTTATAAAGGAAAGAGGCTTAATTGACACTCAGTTCAGCATGATTGGGGAGACCTCAGGAAACTTACAATCATGGCAGAAGGGGAAGCAAACCCTTCCTTCTTCACATGGTGGCAGGAAGAGAAGTGAGTGCTGAGCGAAGGGGGAAGCCCCTTTGAAAACCATCAGATCTCCTGAAAACTCACGCACTATCACTAGAACAGCATGGTGGAAACCGCCCCCATGATTCAATGATCTCCACCTGCTCCCTCCCACAATGCGTGGGGATTATGGGCACTACAGTTCAAGACGAGATTCGGGTGAGGACACAGCCAAAATATATCAGTATGTTTGAAAAAGTGATATTTGAGCAGAGGCAAGAGAGATAAGTGAGCATAAATATGGAAGAACTTTCCAGGTGAAGAAACAGGTGTAAAGGCCCTGAAATGAGATAAGTTGTGTTCATGGAACAGCAAGCTGGAGCTGAGAGTGAAGGTGTAATGTAGGAGATAAGGTTGTAGAGATAGGGCCACAGCCTCTTTGGTAAAATTTGGTAAGGCGGGTATAGGATCGAATACTTATGTATAGAAGTTGGCCTTCTGATGGGAGCAGGGACAAGCCATTCATTGCAGCCAGGGAGGCTAAGGTGAGTACAGATACAGCATGATGGTAGATTTGGTGGTAGGAAGATGCGTCAGTTCTTACTGAGTTGCTCTTACTTTCTCTAGGAAGCACAATTGATTGAGAGTGAGAATGAGGGAGGAATGATCACTAGAGGAGAAGGAAAAGAATTGTCTCAGAGAGTGAAAAAGGGAATTTATTGGTAATTGTAAGATTTTACTGCAAGTGCTGAATTCCTGTTTGAGATGTGTGGACATACACTCAGGGTGATAACAGTTAGCATGGTGTGTGCTGCCATAAGCAGACAGTTGAACTTGAATTAGGTTGTGGTTTTTGCCAGGTGATTGTGGCAGAGGAGAAAAAGCAGCGGCACTGCCACTTATATCCTTCTGTGAAATCTTCCTTTTTTTGTGTGGTGTACAGCTAGCAAATGTCATTTACATATTGCCTAATACATTTTATGGTGCACAGAACTATTGTAGATTCCTTTTGGAGCTGGAAAGAACCTGAGAGAACATCTAATTCTGTGGTTTTAAACTGGGGCAGGGTTGAGCAGTGTCTTGTATCAGAGACGTGTGGAGAGCTTTTGACCTGGGAAAGTAGGGAAAGTATATCTTACTCTTCAGCTAGACTTGGAAAGAGAAGAGTCCCAAGAGGTGAATTGAGTGTTGGCAGCTGAGGAAAAGAGAATAGGTTGAGTTCCTAAGGCCTAGATCAGAGTGTAAGGAGGTGGTTTGGGTTTCAGAAGGAGCCCTGAGCCAAATAGTAGAAAAGCTTGTGTTCTTTGATTCAACCCATTTGTTTTTTTTTTTTTAATCATCCTCAAAAGCTTTTACTTTTTTTTTTTCCAACTTTTATTTTAGGTTCATGGGGTGCACATGCAAGTTTTACATGGGTACATTGCGTGTTGTGGAGGTTTAGTGTACAGATAATTTTTCACCCAGGTAATCAGCGTAATACCTGATAGGCAGTTTTTCGATCAGCAGACCCGGTGTCTCGTTTCCCTCTTTGTGTTCATGTGTACTCAATGTTTGTGTCCCTCTTAAATATATGGAAACGTGGTATTGGTTTTCTGTTCCTGCATGAATTCACTTAGGATTATGGCCTCCAGCTCCATCCATGTTGCAAAGGACATGAGCTCATTCTTTTTTATGGCTGTGTAGTATTCCATGGTGTATATGTATCACATTTTCTTTATCCAGTCTACCATTGATGGGCATGTGGGTTGATTCTATGTCTTTGCTATTGTGAATAGTACTGCAGTGAACATACCTATGGATGTGTCTTTATGTAATTTAACCCATTTTATAAATGAAAAACTGATGTCCAGACAGGCCAAACAATTTCTATACCCAGGTGGAAACAAAGCCAGGATTAGAGTTCCATGTCCCAACTCCATTGTGCATGTGTTGCCTCTCATTTTTCTTGGATCCCTGTATACTATGCTAATTTCATAACGAATTGTTTCATGTGAGTTTTCATTTTCAAAATACTAAAATTTTACTTTCTGCCGATTGTTGCTAGAGTTAATGATTATGATTTCAATATCCTATTTTCCTATTTTTTTTTCTCTAACCCCAACTTTAGGGAACAGAAGTCAAAGCAATAACATATTCGGCAATGCAGGTCTATGATGAAGAGAAGCCAGAAGTTTTTGTGATCATTGACATTTAAGACACCAAAAAAGAAAAGACTCCTATGAATAACTGCTTTTTTTTTTTTCCTTTTGAGAAGACACTATGAATTAAATTCTACAGCGTCTTTCGATACGTGGAAATTTGTAGAACAGAAATGTTTTAGTTAAAGTGTGACTTTCAGAAAGGGAAAATCAGGGTATAGCCTTGGTCTATGGTCCCCAAATAATCAGA
>NW_016807982.1:156166-161263 GCF_001698545.2 Rhinopithecus bieti | reverse complement strand
TCCTTTCTTTAAAAAGAAAATATTAATGCTTGTAAAATTTCAGTATGTAGTATTTTAGTCACGTATTCACTATACAGTATAGTTCTCTTATTGGTTTGAAGTACTGTGTGAATTCCCAAAATACAATACCCGTAATCAAATAAAATTCAAATGCATCCCAAAATAAAAATGGGGTATTTTAAGACTACTCATTATTTTATTAGAGTGTCGATATTACTAGTCCCTATTAAAAACCTTAGATAGGCCGGGCACGGTGGCTCAAGCCTGTAATCCCAGCACTTTGGGAGGCCGAGACGGGCAGATCATGAGGTCAGGAGATCCAGACCATCCTGGCTAACACGGTGAAACCCCGTCTCTACTAAAAAAAATACAAAAAAACTAGCCGGGCGAGGTGCCGGGCGCCTGTAGTCCCAGCTACTCGGGAGGCTGAGGCAGGAGAATGGCGTGAACCTGGGAGGCGAAGCTTGCAGTGAGCTGAGATGTGGCCACTGCACTCCAGCCTGGGCGACAGAGCGAGACTCCTTCTCAAAAAAAAAAACAAAAAAAAACCTTAGATAATGGAACATGCAGTGTGTCTTGAAATTTCACAAAAATAAGTATTTTCCTGGACTGGGCACCTCTATTTTTAAAATTTTCCTTAATGATATGGTTGAGAATCAGTGGACTAGAAGGTCAAATGGTCCTACTGCCTCTCCCTGGCATCTATATGGGGAGGACACAGCGAAACCTTGAATGGGCCCTATTTTGCATGTCACAAACATTGGGAAGCTTGTAATTATTTATTTATTTATTTTTGTTTTTAGAGCCAAGATCTTGCTGTATCATCCAGGCTGAAGTGCAGTGGCACCATCATAGCTCACTGCATCCTTCATTCAGTGATCCTGAGGCTCAAGTGATCCTCCCATCCGAGCCTCCTGAGTAGCTGAGACTACAGGCATGTGCCACCTAATTTTTCAATTTTTTGCAGAGACTGCATCTTGTTATGTTGCCCAGGCTGGTCTCAAACTCCTGAGCTCAAGCAATCCTCCTACCTCAGTCTCCCAAAGTGTGGGGATTATGGGCATGAGCCACTGTACCCAGCCTAGTTTTTTTTTTTTTTTTTTGAGACGGAGTCTCGTTCTATCACCAGGAGTGCAGTGGTGTGATCTCAGCTCACTGCAACCTCTGCCTCCCAGGTTCAAGCAATTCTCCTGCCTCAGCCTCCTAAGTAGCTGGGACTAAAGGCTCACGCCACCACACCCAGCTAATTTTTGTATTTTTAGTAGAGATGGGGTTTCACCACATTGGCCGGGATGGTCTCGATCTCTTGACCTCCTGATCCACTCGCCTTGGCCTCCCAAAGTGCTGGGATTACAGGCATGAGCCACCATGCCCAGCCAACCTAACTTGCAAAACTACTTACACCCAAGCCCCACCTGCCAGAGATTCTGATTTGTCTAGGCAGCTACATTTTAAAAGCTCCACAGGTGATTCTAATGTGCAATCAAAGTTGAGGATCTCTGGTCTAGGCAGAAATGCTCCCTTTTCTCCCTTATGGGCTGAATAAAAAGAAGTTTCTCTTTAATAAAGAAAATAAGTAGCTGTAAGTAATATCAACAAGGAAATAAATGATTTTCCCAATGCATAATGGAATTGTGTATCTGGAAATCTGAAAGAGCAAGGCAGGCAAGTATAAAATCATGCTTGCAGATGATCCAGCTAAGTGCAAAGGTAAAGGTAAAGGGCATTTCCCTGGTCTCTGGTTTCCCTTTTTTTTTTTTTTTGAAACAGAGTCTTGCGCTGTCATCCAGGCTGGAGTGCAGTGGCGTGATCTCGGCTCGCTGCAGCCTCCACCTCCCAGGTTCAAGCAATTCTTGTGCCTTGGTCTCCTGAGTAGCTGGGATTACAGGCGTGCGGCACCACACCAGGCTAATTTTTGTACTTTTTATAGAGACGGGGTTTTACCATGTTGGCCAGGCTGGTCTTGAACTCTTGGCCTCAAATGATCTGTCCACCTCAGCCTCCCAAAGTGCTGGGCTTACAGGCGTAAGCCACTTTACCCAGCCTCTGGTTTCCTAGTTAAAGGTGATAAAGTGGCCGGGTGCGGTGGCTCAAGCCTGTAATCCCAGCACTTTGGGAGGCCGAGACGGGTGGATCACGAGGTCAGGAGATCGAGACCATCCTGGCTAACACGGTGAAACCCCGTCTCTACCAAAAAATACAAAAAGCTAGCCAGGCGAGGTGGCGGGCGCCTGTAGTTCCAGCTACTCGGGAGGCTGAGGCAGGAGAATGGCGTAAACCCGGGAGGCGGAGCTTGCAGTGAGCTGAGATCCGGCCACTGCACTCCAGCCTGGGCGATAGAGCAAGACTCCATCTCAAAAAAAAAAAAAAAAAAAAGGTGATAAAGTATGCAATGGATTTTGATGGTTTAAAAAAAAAAAGTAGGGAAAAGTGTTACACTATTTCAGTAATTGCAAAATATTTTGACTTTGAGTCCCTTTGCTTCTCTTGCTGTGTGTGATTTATTACTTGTTAACATTACACTTAAATATTTTACTTTTTTGGTGGCATTAATACAGTTCTGTGGGGAGAAGGCTGAAGTGAAAATGAATTTATAGATCCTCGGTGGATTCATTTTTCTGGCCTATTCATGGGTCCATTAAAAGGAATAGTTAAGCAACTCCTGTATCAAAATTATATGTTACTTATACTTCACAATACATAAAACAGCTGGCTATATACTACCATTTCTGTGATAACCTAAATTTTATCATTAAAACTCTTGTAACTAAAGGCATCGGTGGCCCATCTGTAGCAGCCGCTGCCGCGATGCCAGCTGCAGTGGGGAAAACGCAGCTGAGGCTCACAGCTCCACAGAGCCCACAGGCGCTGGCTACAGGCAGGAACCCTGCCCCTACTGAGTTGGAAGGGCTGGAGTCCCACACTCGTGGGCACAGCTGCAGCCGTCCAGCTGTGGCTCCAGACGTGTGCATCCCTGCACTCTTCAGGGCTTGGAAAGCTCCCGGTCCCCACAGGCTCAGAAGTGCCTGCTCCCATTCCCTGGCCTCTTTCTGCTCCGGGCACCTGCTGTGTTGCAGAGCAAAGTTGTGGCCAAACCTAGGTGTTGTCGTGACCTGGCCAGGTTTAGCATGCTTGAGGTGGCACTGACAATGCCAGCCCGCTGCCACCTTGGCCCCCTCTAAACTTTAGGCACCCATGTGCATGGAAGGGAGGCCAGCCAGGGGGGTGATGAGGGTGACTCAGTTCGGGCCAGCAGGCGCCCTGTGGCACAAACAGCCTGGGCACCATGGAGGGCATGTTGATGGTAGGAGGCAGATAGGTTCGTGGGTGGAAAAAGGTGAGTTCCCAGTGAAATCCCACTTTCAATCCCACTTTCAAGCCTGAAGCCTGGGGGCTGGGCTCGCAGTTCCAGGTGGAGTCCAGGGCTGGGGTACGAACTTGTGTTTTCTGGGCTGTCCATGGACACCCATGGACCAAGCAGCATGCACTTCCTCCCTTCTGAGTCCATAAAAACCCCCGACTCAGCCAGACTGTCAGGACTACCAGCTGCGGGAAGGAGCTACCCACTTTGAGTCTCCTTAAAAGGACCTGCTTGCAGGTCTCCTTTTGGGTGAGAGCTGGTCATCTGGACACTCATCAGGTCGACCTGCTTGTGGAAAGGAGCTATCCACTTCGGGACTCCTGAGAGCTGTTCTGTTGCTCAGTGAAGCTCCTTTCCGCCTTGCTCACTCTCCAGTTGTCTGCGTACCTCATTCTTCTTGGATGCAGGAAAAGAACTCGGGCCCCACTGAATGGTGGACTGAAAGAGCTGTAACACAAGCAGGGCTCAAACACGCCCCCTGCTCACCACGTTGGGGGCGACAAGAAGGAGAACAGCTGCAGCCCTTCTGGCAGCCCAGACCTCGAGGCTCCCTGAGCCAGGGCTGTGACATGCTGTAACACCCTCTTTGGGGCTCTGCAGTTCCTCGCATCTCTGAGCTTTCGGGCACCACTGCATTCCCCTTGTCCAGATGCTGGTGCCCGCAGTGGAAGCTGCTTTTGGTACATCTGGTCCCACTGCAGCCTCGCATGGAGCTGGTGCCTGTGCCAGCACCAAGAGCTGTCCACCCCACTGCAGCCAGTGCGCCTAGTTGTGTGCAGTGGCAGGACCCCACGCTCACTCACATACCCATCACTTCGTGCCTGGCTCACCCTTGGCAGACATGGGATCCAGGCCGGTACCACCAGTGGAGCACAGCCTGCCAGGCCACATGGGTGGAATGAGCCCAGCAGGCACGAGCAAAACCCAAGCAGAGGTGCCACTGGCCAAGAGCTTTCTGGATCCTGTGAGATAACTAAAGTCACGTTCTTTACATAACATTTATTCTATATAGAATGTATCCACATACAATGATGTCAGCTTTAAAACAATCACTTGATTTACATCTATAAAATAGAGTGATACATAATATACCTCAGTGAATTAGGCTGATGGTCATGGTCTAGGATTCAGAAAATGTGATCATTCTATTTCCTATTTTTTTGGCCACCATTTCACTGGGTTGTCTTAGGTTCCTTTTTTTTTTTTTTTTTTTTTTTAATGGAGTCTCGCTCTGCCACCCAGCCTGGAGTGCAGTGGTGTGATCTTGGCTCACTGCAACCTCCGCCTCCTGAGTTCAAGCAATTCTCCTGTGTCAGCCCCCAGAGTAGCTGGGATTACAGGTGCCTGCCACCACGCCTGGCTAATTTTTGTATTTTTAGTAGAGAAGGGGTTTCAGAATATTGCCCAGGCTGGTCTCCAACTCTTGACCTAAAGTGATCCACCTGCCTCGCCCTCCCAAAGTGCTGGGATTACAGGTGTGAGCCACCGTGCCTGACCTTTAGGTTTTTTTACTGTTCTATGCCTCAATTTATTTACCTTTTATGTGGGATAACTGTCCTATTTCACAGATATGTAAAGAATAACATAAAATTTAATTAAACGCTTTGCAAATATAAAATGCTATATAAACAATAAATAGTAATACTGATACACTCATATAAAATAACATAAAACTTTGTTTATAATCTAAAGTTTGGTCCTCCTGTACCTATTTTCTTTTTTTTTTTTTGAGTCAG
>NW_016807982.1:147017-155972 GCF_001698545.2 Rhinopithecus bieti | reverse complement strand
CAATCTTGGCTCACTGCAACCTCCACCTCCCGGGTTCAAGCGATTCTCCTGCCTCAGCCTCCCAAGTAGCTGGGATTACAGGTGCCTGCCACCACACCCAGCTAATTTTTGTATTTTTAGTAGAGATGGGGTTTCACCATGTTGGCCAGGCTGGTCTCTAACTCCCGACCTCATGATCCTCCCACCTTGGCCTCCCAAAGTGCTGGGATTACAGGCATAAGCCACCGCACCCGGCCTCCTGTATCTATTATTATCGCCCTTCCCAGTTAAACACATCTTACGCTACACTGCTTTTAGTGATTTTCCATACTTATTTAATTTTAGGACTAAAAAATTTTTTTAAAAACCAATATGAGTGGAAATTTCAATATATCTTGGCATGACCTGGCAAAATAACTTAATAATTGAGTTCTGAGCTCATAAATAATTGAAGCACCAAACTTCTTTCATCCATTAGTCAGTACTTAGCCATAAAGAAAACAGTAACTATGCTTATTTTGATTGCATTACTGAAAATATAATATTGAAAATTTGTTCCTAAATTTTAAAAGTCTTAAGATCTGATATCCATAGAAAGAACATCATGTGCTAAGGATGTGATTTGCTTCCCTAAGAGACCATATGGTTACCTGCTTATAAGCACAGTGAGTAATAGGAGTAACGAAATGAGGCTGCAATGCTCAAAGGGAATTCAAGAAGTTGTCTAATTCCATGGTTTTCAACGTTGTGCACCTGAGTTCTGCAGAGGTGTCTGGGGAAAGGTTTGTGGGGGGCTTTTACCAGAGCAGCTCTGATTTTAGAGTTCATCCCTTAAATTTGAGCATCTCTAGGAAATAATTCATTTGAAGAGTTTCTCAGGTTAAAAAATTATTTTAAACTGCAGATCTAGTCCACTTCGTTTCTTCCAGACACTAGGCATGACTGCAGTGGTGCTTTCTTTTTGTGATGCTTCATCCTATACCCAGACACTCTTGAGAGTAATGGAGTTAGAAGGGCATTCAGAAGTTGATAAATGGCATTCCTGCAAGAGCAAACTTTGGTCTAACCAAGTCTTGATATTTAAAAAAAAAAATCCTTGGCATAAATAAAGCTTATTTAAACAGATTATACCCCTATGTAACATTTGCCCACATGTAAAAATCAAAGAATTCAATTTTCTCAAACCATCAATAGACAGTTTCACTCTAGAAAATAACTGGTCTCTAATGTCTTAGATATATATGATATGATAACTGGAGTCATTATTTACAACTTACAGACATGTCTTAAATGTTCTTTTATGATGTTAAAATGATACAACAGATTCTCTGTCTAGTTTGGTGAACTTGATCGTTGTTTTGTGGGGATAGTTTGATGCTTGTTATAAACAATTATGAGAAAGCATTATTTCTGAAAAGGCAATTACAAGTGCTGGTGGCAGTGTGTTCAGTGAATGTTGCTGATATTCATGCTGATGTTATGTAAAGTTTGCATGCAGAAGATAATAGAATAAAAGGACATTTAGATCATAGACTAAAGTGCATTAGAGTATACACATGCAAGCACTACTTCATTGATATGAATGAAGTTCAAATCAGCCATTTTTCCTATTGGCTCCAACAACTAAAGAATCAGGTTTTAATTTCAAAAGGTGTCAGTATTACTCTGGTAAGACTAAAGAATGACAAACATTTCCTTCTTCATTCAGATACACTTTAATTGTTAAGAATCCTGATTTAGGCTGGGCGTGGTGGCTCACGCCTGTAATCCCAGCACTTTGGGAGGCTGAGGTGGGTGGATCACGAGGTCAGGAGTTCGAGACCAGCCTGGCCAACATAGTGAAACCCCATCTCTACTAAAAATACAAAAATTAGCCTGACATGGTGGCACGTGCCTGTAGTTCCAGCTACCCAGGAGGCTGAGGCAGGAGAATCATTTGAACCCAAGAGGCAGAGGTTGAGGTGAGCCGAGATCACGCCACTGCACTCCAGCTTGGGCAACAGAGCGAGACTCCGTCTCAAAAAAAACCAGAATCCTGATTTAGGAACAGCCATGTTGGGAGAACAGAGAACTCAATGCATATCATCCAGTCTTGAAGCAACTGGAAATGTGCCATCAAGGGAATCTTGAAAAAGTCTCAATTAAGTACCATGAAACAAATGGTTATTCATCTATTTTAAAATTTTTAAAAGAAAGTAACCAATTTAGCCTAGAAATCGGTATCAAGGACAATAATTAATGAAGGAACAAGAGAAAATGACATAAAAAGTATCATTTTGAGGTATGTCATTTCAAAATGGCATTTAAGGCCGGGCGCGGTGGCTCAAGCCTGTAATCCCAGCACTTTGGGAGGCTGAGACGGGCGGATCACGAGGTCAGGAGATCGAGACCATCCTGGCTAACACGGTGAAACCCCGTCTCTACCAAAAAATACAAAAAGCTAGCCGGGCCGAGGTGGCGGGCGCCTGTAGTCCCAGCTACTCGGGAGGCCGCGGCAGGAGAATGGCGTAAGTCGGCCGGCGGAGCTTGCAGTGAGCTGAGATCCGGCCACTGCACTCCAGCCTGGGCGACAGAGCGAGACTCTGTCTCAAAAAAAAAAAAAAAAAAAAAAAAAAAAAAAAAAAAAAAAAAAGAAAAAAAAAAAAGGCATTTAAAAATACAGTAAAATAGATGGTGCCTCTCCATATACAATGAAATTCTATCAAGCTTCACTGTGATAACTTGCAGAAGAGGCCTTTATGAAGTTCAGCTCTTTACTTCAGATATTTAGATTTTACCTTTAGAACTAAAACAATGCTTCTCTAATTTAACTGTAATTTTGGAATGTTTCATAATTTAGGCAGGGGAGAAGTTTTTTGGGTTTTTTGTTTTCTGTTTTTTGTTTTTTGTGACAGAGTTTCACGCTTGCTGCCCAGGCTGGAGTGCAACGGCACAATCTCAGTCCACCGCAACCTCTGCCTCCTGGGTTCAAGTGATTCTCCTGCCTCAGCCTTCCGAGTAGCTGGGATTACAGGCATGCACCACCACGTCAGACTAATTTTGTATTTTTAGTAGAGATGGGGTTTCTCTGTGTTGGTCAGCCTGGTCTCAAACTCCCAACCTCAGGAGATCCACCCGCCTCAGCCTCCCAAAGTGCTGGGATTACAGGTGTGAGCCACCGTGCCCAGCCCAAAGGGGAGAAGTTTAAACTTTGTATATTAGGAGAAAATTTGTCTTGAAAATATCATATAAACAAGAGAAGCAAAAATGTTCAACGTACTTAAGTAAATAATTTGTTCAAATAGTTTTATATTTTAAATTTACATATAAATAACTTGACATAAAAACATACCAATAGGTACTGTAGGGACATTACTTAGCACTATTTGAAAATCTCTAGATCAAGATATTATATGTTGTTGAAAATGATTCAATTCCTCCTTTCATACTTTCTAATTCTGATTGGCTTATTTTTATAATTACTGCCAACTGGTAAGGTTTGACTTCTATTCTTTGCCATTTCAGGAGACATACAGGGAGAGAATGTTGAAAGAGGATTGTTTAAAATCAGACCCTGTCCAGTCATCAGCTTTCTCTCTCAAACTTTCTGATCTTAATTTCCTCATTTGTAAATCGGAGATAGTATCCACCTCACTGATTGAGAAAATATGTGAGAGAGTACTGTATAAGTAATATAGCACTACATAATATTAGAAATCACTCAAATATGGTAAGAACCTCCTAGTTTATTTTCCTTTTTTTTTTTGGGAGGGGGTTTCTCTCTTGTTGCCCAGGCTGGAATGCAATGGTATGATCTTGGTTCACTGCAACCTCTGCCTCCCAGGTTCAAGCAATTCTCCTGCCTCAGCCTCCTGAGTAGCTGGGATTATAGGCATGCGCCACCATGCCCGGCTAATTTTGTATTTTTTAGTAGAGATGAGGTTTCACCATGTTGGCCAGGCTGGTTTTAAACTCCTGACCTCAGGTGATACGCCTGCCTTGGCCTCTCAAAGTATTGGGATTATAGGCGTGAGCCACCGCGCCTGGCCTGTTTTTCTTTAGAGAGATGGATAACCATATTGACAGATCGTCTTCACAAACTGCCTTGACTTTTAGGCAACATTAGTTTCCTGCTTTAAGAAAATATCTGCATTTAATCTTTGGTCAGCCTCTACTTTCATTTTTTTTGTTGTTTGTTTGTTTTGTTTTTAACAATACTGAGAGTAATTTTAACCTAATGATAAAAATGTCAAATATGAATGATTTCAAACATTTTAGTCTTCTTCCATAATCCTTAAACGTTCAGGATATCAGAGTAATGACAGATTGTTTCAGATCTCAAGTTAATACAAAGACTAATTTGTCTAGTCAGGTGGGTTGCCAGATCCTTAAATGTGCTCTTAACTGGTTTCCTGTGAAATTAAACATTGGTTGTATATGTGTTTTTGAAACACCTTGAAATTATCTTAAAGTTTGGATGTGACGAATTTATTTAAAGTATTTTCTTTGAAAAAAGTTTGCTAAGTAGATCTTCCAATATTAAAAGAAAAAGGGTATCTCTGTAATAAAGTAAGAGGATTGTAATGAAAGTAAGAGGATAATTGTTCATCCATCATGCCAACTCAAGCTAGTTCTTTCTTTTCAGTGCAGCAACACATTTTAGGGCAACAAAGTTCAGAATGGATACAATGGCCTGTTCAGAAAGCATGCAAGTTATATCAGATCATTTCTTTAAAGTCAGTATGATAAATTTGTTAACTAGACTCCGACCACAGAAAGAGAGAGATACAGGAAGTCAATGTAAATTGCAGACATGCCAGCTCTGTTGGTTCACATTACAGCTACCTAATGTTGGGCTTAATTTCTTTTTCTTCTTCTTCTTCACTATCATCAACCTGTTGGATGACCAGATCAGCAGACCCATCTTCTACAATCTCCACATAGGATCTATTCTCATCTTCACTCAAGTGCCATCTGGAATCCTTATCTCCATCTGATGGGGACATAAGATGTTGTTCAGCTTCCAAGTCAATGGGGAGGCTGTCTATGCCAAATTCTGCAAGACACTCATTACACAGTCTGTAGCGCCTGGTTCCCTCCTGCACCACTTGCCCTGTTAGATCTGTCACATGACGTTTACATTTTCTGCAGATGAGTTTACATGCCTGGTGAATCTGTGTAGAGATTTAAATAGTGATAAAAGTGATTTTTCAAAAGCAGGACAGTTTGATATTTTAGGTACCAGTTCATAAACTTAAGATGTTCAAAGCCATGCATTAAACTCAAATTAACATCTATTATTAGAAAAAGATCAAGGGTTTTAGTGGCAAATTGATGTCACAGAAATATTAAACATCAGCTTTCTCTAAATAGTGGCTATCATGTTTTTTATTATTAATATTACATAATAATTTCACTTATCCCTTAATCCAATAGCATTTGGGTATCTGAGCTAACAACAGGATACTTCCTATGATAATAATAATTGCAAACACTTACATGCACCATGCACTTATTTATTTATTTATTTATTTTTATTATTTATTTATTTATTTATTTTTGAGACAGAGTCTCACTCTGTTGCCCAGGCTGGAGTGCAGTGGTGCAATGTCAGCTCACTACAACTTCCGCCTCCCGGGTTCAAGCAATTCTCTTGCTTCAGCCTCCTGAGTAGCTGGTATTACAGGCACACGCCACCATGCCCAGCTAATTTTTGTATTTTTAGTAGAGATAGGTCATGTTGGTCAGGCTGGTCTTGGTCTGGCTGTTGGTCAGGCTGGTCTTGAACTCCTGATCTTGTCATCTGTCTGCCTCGGATGCCCACAGTGCTGGGATTATAGGCGTGAGCCACTGTGTCCAGCATACTTTTTATTTTTAAGATAGGGTCTCCCTCTGTCACCCAGGCTGGGGTGTAGTGGTGACCACTGCTCACTGCAGCCTCAACCTCCCAGGCTCAAGCAATCCTCCCATCCCAACCTACCAAGGAGCTGGGATTACAGATGCATGCCACCACACCTGGCTAGTTAAAACAAAAAAAAAATTTTGTAGAGAAAGGGTCTTGCTATATTGTCCAGTCTGAACATATCTTAATTTGAGGTGGTGGTGGGGGTGGAATCTCTCTTGTTTTGTGTATTAATTTTTTGTTATTTTACTAGAGAAAGATAAATATTGTAAAAATTTAAATGTATCAATATTTTAGATAGAAGGAGTACTTGCCATTTTTATTAATAAAAGATCTGGTGGAGAGAGGACCACACAGGGATTGGAAGGCTTGGGGTTCTAGTCATTTACTATCTTCATCACTTACTAACCATGTATCTTGGAGCAAGTAATTTAAAACATTATATAAACCTGCTTTAGGGTGACAGTTAAAATATTTAACTGGTAAGATATGGGCACCACCCAGACAGATGAGAAACCTGACTAATTCTACTGGACACTTGTCATAAACAACTGCTATGGTGCTGCTTCTACGTATCAGACTAGTATTATCTTTGCTTGCTTCCTATGGCTAATGGGAATACCACTCACAGGGCTAACATGAGGACCAAATGAGTTAACGTGTGAAATGCTTTGGTAAACAGTTGTAGTTGAGGAATAATTAGGTATTATAATTAGTAATAAACAACTTTGTTCAACAGCTGTCAGAACAGTAGATTATGGGTTCTAATCTAAAAATCATAAAAA
Organism: Rhinopithecus bieti; assembly: GCF_001698545.2. NCBI lineage: Eukaryota > Metazoa > Chordata > Mammalia > Primates > Cercopithecidae > Rhinopithecus > Rhinopithecus bieti. Next base: position 149,327 of record NW_016807982.1, on the reverse strand, counting down.
TTAATTGTATAGGCCGGGCACGGTGGCTCACGCCTGTAATCCCAGCACTTTGGGAGGCCGAGGCGGGCGGGTCGCTTGAGGTCAAGAGATCGAGACCATCCTGGCTAACACGGTGAAACCCCGTCTCTACTAAAAATACAAAAAAAAAAAAACAATTAGCCAGGCCTGGTGGCGGGTGCCTGTAGTACCAGCTACTCGGGAGGCTGAGGCAGGAGAATGGCCTTAACCCGGGAGGTGGAACTTGCAGTGAGCTGAGATCGCACCACTGCGCTCCAGCCTGGGCGACAGAGCAAGACTCCATCTCAAAAATAAATAAATAAATAAATAAATCAGGACAGTGTAGAAGTAGGCCACCAAACACAGTAAAAATATCTAAGAAGCTGGACACGGTGGTCCACACCTGTAATCCCAGCACTTGGGAGGCCAAGGTGGTTGGATCACTTGAGGTCAGGAGTTCGAGACCAGCCTGGCCAACATGGTAAAACTCCATCTTTACAAAAAAAAAATACAAAAATTAGCTGGGCATGGTGGCACATGTCTGTAATCCCAGCTATGCAGGAGGCTGAGGAAGGAGAATCACTTGAGCCTGGGAGGCAGAGGTTGCAGTAAGCTGAGATCGCGCCACTGTACTTCAGCTTAGATGACAGAGTGAGACTCCATCTCAAAAAAAAAAAAAAATCCAAGCAAGCTAATATAGTCTGGTAAAATACGTAGGAAAACGTATGTAACTACCACTAGTACAGTTATTATCCTGTGCATAACTGTTGACATATTAATCAGTAAACACTGAAAGTACACAATTTGAATGAATCCTGATTTCTCCTGAGATAGTAATATTATGTGTACTAGATTGGGTGTGGTGGCTCACACCTGTAATCCCAGCACTTTGGGAGGTGGAGGTGGGTGGATCACTTGAGGCCAGGAGTTCAAGACCAGCCTGGCCAACATGGTAAAACACTGTCTCTACTAAAAATAAAAAAAAAAAAAGTAGCTGGGTATGGTGGCGTGTGCTTGTAATCCCAGCTACTCGGGAGGCCAAGGCAGGAGAATCTCTTGAACCCAGCAGGTGGAGGTTGTGGTGAGCCGAGATCATGCCACTGCACTCCAGCCTGGATGACAGAGCGAGACTCTGTCTCAAAATCAAAACAAAACAAAAAACTATGAGTATCAAATGTGGTATTGTTTTTGTTACAAGCTCTGATACAGATTCATGTCCATCCCTCCAAAATATATATTTTCTAACTCTATCCACTGAAATAGTGTAAAAGAAATGACACCTCCATAACAATGACTGCCCAGACTTTGAGCTCTAATTTCACTTTCCATTAAAGGAAATGGATTGAGAAATGGCTGGTTCCAGCTCTGTCGTAGGGAAAGTACAAAGTGAGTCTTGGCCTCTTTTGGAGTCAGAGAACAAGGACACTTTCAAAATTTAATGGAGTTGTGACAAAAGGAGACAAGAGCCAGTGTCAAGGTAGAGACTGTTCACTGGATAAAACTGAAAATTTGAGTATCAAAAAGAATAGTAATTGTGGATCCAGACATAATAAACCAATACAAATTCCTGAGACCATCTGATATCTAAAAATATAAGATCAGCAGGTGTGGTGGCTCCGCCTGTAATCCCAGTACTTTGGGAGGCCGAGGTGGATGGATCACTCGAGGTCAGGAATTCAAGACCAGCCTGGCCAACATGGTGAAACCCCATCTCTACTAAAAATACAAAAACTAGGTGGGCACCTGTAGTCCCAGCTACTTGGGAGGCTGAGGCAGGAGAATTGCTTGAACCTGGGAGGCAGAGGTTGCAGTGGGCCAAGATCACGCCATTACATTCCAGCCTGGGCAACAGAGCAAGACTGTCTCCAAAAAAAAAAAAGAAAGAAAGAAAGCAGGTGTAGTGAAGACCCTCTTTGGTTGGACAGCAGCAACTAGACTGAGATCCTTCCAGACAAGGATTCAGTAATCACTGGTAGATGCTGAGTATCTGCAGTGGTGATTCTGACCTAGACACTTAAAACATTTATACAGTTTACATTATCTTTGGCTCTGAACAGACCGGTATTTAAAAGCATGTTAGACTAAGTGAATTAAAATGGAAATATAAAATTACCATGAAAAGAATATACCCCACTTCAAGGTCTAAAAGGACAATAAAAATCAATATATATAATTATGCTTTATGTGCAAAGTAAAAACACTAAGTTGGAGGAATTTTAAATATGGTAGAGTTGTGTGAAAATATTTCCCTCAGCAAATGAGGTGATCCTAAAGCCCATAAATGCACATTTTTTTTTTTTTTTTTTTTTTTTT
>NW_016807982.1:139849-145150 GCF_001698545.2 Rhinopithecus bieti | reverse complement strand
AAAAAAAAAAAAAAAAAAGTGGGGAAAAAACCAATTTATTCAAACGCCCCTGTTTTTTTTTTTTTTTTTTTTTTTTTTTGGGATGGAGTTTCACTCTGTTGCCCAGGCTGGAGTGCAAGACGCAATCTCCACTCACTGCAACCTCTGCCTCCTGGGTTCAAGCAATTCTCTTGCCTCAGTCTCTTGAGTAGCTGGGATTATAGACACGCACCAGAACGACTAGCTAATTTTTGTGTTTTTAGTAGAGACAGAGTTTCACCATGTTGGTCAGGCTGGTCTCGAACTCCTGACCTCGTGATCCGCCCGCCTCTACCTCCCAAAGTACTGGGATTACAGGCGTAAGCCACTGCGCCCGGCCCGCCATGTTTTTTTTTTTTTTTAATTTAATGCAGTAGGGTCATTAGATTTTAAATGTAAAACAGTACTATATTTTAAAACTGTACACAATTTCAAAGTAAAAGTATTTAATATTTAAGCTTTTTTCTTGGAGGAAAATCACTTGAGGTCAGGGGCTTGAGACCAGCTTGGCCAACATGGTAAAACCCCATCTCTACCAAAAATAAAAAAATTAGCCAGGTGTGGTGGCGCATGCCTGTAATCCCAGCGATTTGGGAGGCTGAGGTGGTAGAATCGCTTGAACCCGGGAGGTGAAAGTTGCAGTGAGCCAAGATTGTGCCACTGCACTCCAGTCTAGGCAACAGTGTGAGACCCTGTCTCAAAAAAAAAAAAATTATTGTTCAATTTAGGTATGACAATAGTATTGTAGTTTTTTTCTATACTATTTTAAGGACACATTCTGAATGATTTACAAGTGAAAACATATGATGTCTGAGACTGGTTTAAAAGTAATAAAGGGAGTGGGTTAGGGGTAAGGATACAGACATGAGACAAGCCATGAGTTGGAGGTTGTGGGACTAGGTCATGGATGCATGGAGGTTAATTATACCATTCTCTTTTTACTTTTGTATATGTTTGAAACTTCTCTAAAATAAAAATCAGGCTGGACATAGTGGCTCATTCCTGTAATCCCAGCACTTTGGGAGAATGAGGTGGGAGGATAATTTTAGGCCAGGAGTTCAAGACCAGCCTGGGAAATATAATGAGACCCACCATCTCTACAAAATAGCAAAATAAAATAAAATAAAATAAATATGTAATCTGTATCTTACAACCTTGAGGAGTTTCATTTTAATATAATTTTCCTTTAAATTTACATGGAAACTATTAAGCAAATTTGTTAACTGATTAATTGGGGGGAAAATTGTATGATATGCATTTCTTATCCCTATTCTCTACTTCCAGAGTGAGGGAGGATTATTCTGAAACTGTCAATTTACATGATCTTTCTGCATTTTACTATTCTCATGAAAATGAGATGTCTCATGTTATACATTGGTCCACGGTAGACTTACAGAATCAGTGTCATGGGTTGTATGTGAGGTGTTCTTTTTTGGGTGGGAGATGGGCTCTATGTTTCCTCTGCTGGTCTTTTAACTCCTGGGCTCAAGTGATGCTCTGCCTTAGCCTCCCCAGTAGCTAGGACTACAGGCATTCCTTAAAAAAAAAAAATGATGTGTTGGGCGCAGCAGCTCATGACTGTAATCCCAGCACTTTGAGAGGCCGAGGAGGCCAGATCACCTGAGGTCAGGAGTTCAAGACCAGCCTGGGAAACATGCAGAAACCCTGTCTCTACTAAAAATACAAAAAATTAGCTGGGCATGGTGGCAGATGCCTGTAATCCCAGCTACTCTGGAGGCTGAGGCAGGAGAATTGCTTGAACCCGGGAGGCGGAGGTTGCAGTGAGCCGAGATTGCGCATTGCACTCCAGCATGGGCAACAAGAACAAAATTCCATCTCAAAAAAGAAAAAAAAAAAGCAACGTATTTGTATCTTTTTTTTTTTTTGAGATGGAATCTCCCTCTGTCACCCAGGCTGGAGTACAGTGGCGTGATCTCGGCTTACCACAACCTCCACCTCCTGGGTTCAAGCAATTTTCCTGCCTCAGCCTCCTGAGTAGCTGGGATTATAGGCGTGTGCCACGCCCGGCTTATTTACTTTGTATTTTTAGTAGAGACAGGGTTTCACCATATTGGCGAGGCTGGTCTTGAACTCCTGACTTTGTGATCCGCCTGCCTCATCCTCCCAAAGTGCTGGGATTACAGGCGTGAGCCACTGCACCCAACCTGTGTTTGTATCTTAATAAGCTAAATATTCCTCTGAGTAAATACACAGAAAAAAAAGACTATTTAAAAGTGAAAATATGTGTCTTAGAGAATGAACTATTTAGAAAAGAGCTTTAAACATTTAAGAGTAATCTAACCACCCACAGATACAGGTTTGAAAAATCATGGGTTTTGACCCTTAGTACTCTTACTATTTTGACTGTCATTATATTTATTCAATATTATTTTGAAAAAATTTAAATCCACGTTTTATGAAACAAATTTCTTCTTCATTTTTTTTTTTTTTTTTTTGAGACAGAGTCTCGTTCTATTGCCCAGGATGGAGTGCAGTGGCGCAATCCCAGCTCACTGCAACCTCTGCCTCCCAGGCTCAGGTGATTCTCCTGCCTCAGCCTCCTGAGTAGCTGAGACTACAAGTGTGCACCACTATGCCTGGCTAATTTTTTTTGTTTTTTGAGAAGGACTCCCGCTCTGTCACCCAGGCTGGAGTGCAGTGGCGCAATCTCAGCTCCCTGCAACGTCCGCCTCCTGGGTTCAGGTGATTCTCCTGCCTCAGCCTCCTGAATAGCTGGGATTATAGGCACATACCACCATGCCCCGCTAATTTTTTTGTACTTTTAGTAGAGACGGAGTTTTGCCATGTTGACCAGGCTGGTCTTGAACTCCTGACCTCAGGTGATCTGCCCACCTCAGCCTCCCAAACTGCTGGAATCACAAGCGTGAGCCACCACGCCTGTCCTTACTAAATAAATTTCATTACAGAAATAGAACTTTTGAAAAAAATCACTTGCTTCAACTGCTTAGAGCACCTGAAACTAAGGGTGTTTTGACAGAAGACCGATTTATATAGCACTTTGGAACCTGGATGAGGGGACTTATGCTCTTCTTGGGTACCTGGAAAACTTTTGGATGTGACATCAGATCCTTGACCGTACTGATAGCCAACAGGAGGAGAGTCCATTTCAGCATCAATTTGTGCTTGTTCTTCAGACTGGGAAACATGGCTGGAAGAATCAGATGTTCGTGCTTCTCGTTTGCTTGACTTATAATGAGTAACTTCAGAAGGCTGTGACAATCTCAAATGTTTGGTCTTTTTAATGGACTCTTTCCTTGGTTCATGCTTGGCCAAGGGTTGTTGAGTATTCTTCTGGGAGGCTGGATGAAAATTATACTTATTCCAAGATTTTCCACTTATTATACCTGTTCCTTGCTCTGGGCTTAGGTGAGAACGTGGAGAACTGCTTCCTTCTTGCCAGCCACCACTATAAAAAGAGGAACGTTCTACACCATTAGAATTGGCATCTTTATCTGAGAGACTGAAATAGCGATCTTTTTCTTTCTCACTAATGTCTAAGGAAGATTTAATAAAAGTCTTACATACACTTATGACATCAGTCATCTGAAGGAAGCTAGCAGCCGACATCACTTCTATAACATTCTGACCAGTAAGAGACAGTTTGCCAGAATATACGAAGTCCAAGATAACTGTAAAAGTGTCAGGGGAGAAAGCCTGAAATGTAGCTGTGGTTGGCTGACTTGTCTCCTTTGAATTCTGAGAAAGAAGCATTTTAAAGTAGCCGCTACTAGCAAATAATACATTTCGATGTGCTTTGAAGACCTTCCCTTCAACTAGAATACTGCAGTCACAAAATACATCTTGCCTGCGCTGCTCGTTCAGTTGCTGCAGGAGGTGAGACTGATGAGAGGAGATCTCCATTCTGAAGAGGAAAAGACATGTGTGGTTACCAAAACCTACATTACAATTATTTTATTTTGTTTTGAGACAGGATCTTGCTCTGTTGCCCAAGCTGCAGTGCAGTGGTGTGATCCAAGCTCACTGTGGCTGGGCACAGTGGCTCACTCCTGTAAGCCCAGCACTTTGGGAGGCTGAGGCGGGGGGATCACCTGAGGTCAGGAGTTCGAGGTCAGCCTGGACAACGTGGTAAAACCCTGTCTCTATCAAAAATATAAAAATTAGCTGGGTGTGGTGGCGGGTGCCTGTAATCCCAGCTACTTGGGAGGCTGAGGCAGACGAATTGCTTGAACCTAGGAGGCAGAGGTTGCAGCGAGCCAAGATTGCACCACTGCACTCGAGCCTGGGCCACAGAGCAAGACTCTATCTCAAAAAACAAACAAATACCCAAAAAACAAACAAATAAAAAATGCTCACTGCAACCTTAAACTCCTGGTTTCAAGTGATCCTCCTACCTCAGCCTCCAAGTAGCTGGGACTACAGGTATGCACCACCATGCCTGGCTATTTTTTTTTTTTAGTAGAGTTAAGGTGTCGCTACATTATCCCAGCTGGTCTCTAACTCCTGGACTCAAGCAATCCTCCTGCCTCAGCCTCCCAAAGTGAACAATCCTTTTCTTTTCTTTTTTTTTTTTTTGAGACGGAGTCTCGCTCTGTCGCCCAGGCTGGAGTGCAGTGGCCGGATCTCAGCTCACTGCAAGCTCCACCTCCCGGGTTTACACCATTCTCTCGCCTCAGCCTCCCGAGTAGCTGGGACTACAGGCGCCCGCCACATCGCCTGGCTAATTTTTTGTATTTTTTTAGTAGAGATGGGGTTTGACCATGTTAGCCAGGATGGTCTCGATCTCCTGACCTCGTGATCCACCCGTCTCGGCCTCCCAAAGTGCTGGGATTACAGGCTTGAGCCACCGCGCCCGGCCGTGAACAATCCTTTTTTAAGGTGAGTCAACTAAAATAATAATCAGAAGCCTCTTTTATTCCATTAAGAACTCTTTCTTGTTGGAGAATATAATTGCCAAGACACAGAAGATAATAGGTTTCAACACATCACTTAATACTAGACTGTTATTGCCTGGGCGCAGTGGCTTATGTCTGTAATCCCAGCACTCTGGGAGGCCGAGGTGGGCAGATCACAAGGTCAAGAGCCAAAGATCATCCTGGCCAACATGATGAAACCCCGTCTCTACTAAAAATACGAAAATTAGCTGGGCGTGGTGGTGCATGTCTGTAGTCCCAGCTGCTCAGGAGGCTGAGGCAGGAGAATCGCTTGAACCTGGGAGGTGGAGGTTGCAGTGAGCTGAGGTCACAGCACTGCACTCCAGCCTGGCAACAGAGCAAGGCTCTGTCTCAGACAAAAAAAAAAAAA
>NW_016807982.1:125016-138940 GCF_001698545.2 Rhinopithecus bieti | reverse complement strand
AAATATATATATATATATATCTCTTTTAATTAGCCAGGTGTGATGGAGAGCACCTGTAGTCCTAGCTATTTAGGAGGCTGAGGCAGGAGGATCACTTGAGTCCAGGGGGTGGAGGCTGCAGTGAGCCATGATCACAACACGCACTGCACACCAGCCTGGGCCACAAGACTCTGTCTCTAAAAAAGTTAAATTAGGCCGGGAGTGGTGGCTCACACCTGTAATACCAGCACTTTGGAAGGCTGAGGCAGGTGGATCACTTGAGGTCAGGAGTTCAAGACCGGCCTGGCCAACATGGTGAAACCCCAATTTCTACTAAAAATACAAAAAAAAATAATTAGTTGGGCATCGTGGTGCACACCTGTAATCCCAGTTACTTGGGAGGCTGAGGCAGGAGAATCGCTTGAACCCAGGAAGTGGAGGTTGCAGTGAGCCCAGATTGCACCACTGCACTCCAGCCTGGGCGACAGAGTGAGATTCCATATATATATATGTGTGTATATATATATGTGTGTGTGTATATATAGAGTTAAATTTAATTAAATTCAACAAAGACTTGTATGAAGTTACAATGACAAGTTAAGTGCTAAGAAAGAAAGAAGGTGCTATGAGTAGTATAAAGGGGCTATGAGTAGTATCCTAGCTTAGACTGAGATGGAGAAGGTTGGGGATACCTCTTTAGAAGGAACATTTAAACTGAGACCTCAAAGGTGAGCAGGAATTAGCCCGGTAGAGTGAGGAGAAAAATTTCTGGCTCCAGCAAAATAGTGGTGAAAACTTTTCTGCCACAAATCCCTAGAGATGCTGGATAAAATACAGCTGAAGTTTTTTAAAGGTGTGGCTGAGCTTGCAAGAAAGATGTAGAAATCCCTAGATGCCAGCTAAGCAGAGGCAGTACAGCCTGAGCTGTGTGGGCCAGTAATGGCTAAGGGACTAGGTCCTTACCAGTACCAAACTCTGATCTATTAGAGCTGACAGCTGGGAAGTTAGAACCCTCTGAGGACCACAACCTTAGTGAAAAAGGACTAAAAATTCTGACTAAGTCCAATGAGAAGGTAAAGAAAGTTTGTCTTTGCAGGGCCCTGGGTATGGAAAAAAAGGCCCTACGTGAAATACTGAGGCCCAGTGATTTGCCTTGTGAGATTCTGGAGACCAGATTTACTTTACCTGCTTGGTGTGGGAAATCTCAACCTGAAAAATTAACATAGGCTGGGCACAGTGGCTCATGCCTGTAATCCCAGCACTTTGGGAGGCTGAGATGGACAGATCACTTGAGCCTAGGAGTTCGAGATCAGCCTGGGCAACATGGTAAGATCTCCATCTCTATAAAAATAAATAAATAAATAAAGTTTAAAAAAAGAGAAATCAACCTGAAAATTGGTCCCAGGCTGGTAGTGCCTTCAGGGCACCTTGCAGAAGCAAATGTGACATTGCTCAGGAAGGGTGGGTCTCTGAACCCAAGCCAGGTAGAAATAAGCTGTGCTTAAGCTGAATTCAAAATCATTCCCCTCTGTACACAAAGTGGGTAATTTTTTTTTTTTTTTTTTTTTTTTTTGAGACGGAGTCTCGCTCTGTCGCCCAGGCTGGAGTGCAGTGGCCGGATCTCAGCTCACTGCAAGCTCTGCCTCCCGGGTTCACGCCATTCTCCTGCCTCAGCCTCCCGAGTAGCTGGGACTACAGGCGCCCGCCACCTCGCCCGGCTAGTTTTTTGTATTTTTTTTTAGTAGAGATGGGGTTTCACTGTGTTAGCCAGGATGGTCTCGATCTCCTGACCTGGTGATCCACCCGTCTCGGCCTCCCAAAGTGCTGGGATTACAGGCTTGAGCCACCGCGCCCGTCCGCAAAGTGGGTAATTGCAAATATTGTACAAACATGATATCAAGTATCTCCTATCTTAAAAACAGAGGCCGAGCGTGGTGGCTCATGCCTGTAATCCCAGCACTTTGGGAGGCCAAGGCAGGCAGATCACCTGAGGTTAGGAGTTCAAGACCAGCCTGGCCAGCATGGTGAAACCCCATCTCTACTAAAAGTACCAAAAAATCAGCCAGGCATGGTGGAGCATACCTGTAATCCCAGCTACTCAGAAGGGTGACGTAGGAGATTTGCTTGACCCTGGGAGGTGGAGGTTGTAGTGAGCAGAGATTGCACCACTGCACTCCAGTCTGGGCAACAGAGTAAGACTGCACCTCAAACAAACAGGCCAGGCGCAGTGCCTCACACCTGTAATCCCAGCACTTTGGGAGGCTGAGGGGGGCGGATCACTTGACGTCAGGATTTCTAGACAAGCCTGACCAACATGATGAAGCCCCATCTCTACTAAAAATACAAAAATCACCTGGGTATGGTGGTGGGTGCCTGTAATTCCAGCTACTCAGGAGGCTGAGGCAGAAGAATCGCTTGAACCTGGGAGGCAGAAGCTGCAGTGAGCCGAGATTGCGACACTGCACTCCAGCCTAGGCGACAGAGCAAGACTGTAACTCAAAAACAAACAAACAGATGTGCCAACAAAAACTTCCCCTTTGGCCTGGGTGACACGAGACTCCGTCTCAAAAACAAAAAACACAAAAAACTTCCCCTTGATTTCACATCTACTTTTGGCTTCTATTCCATTTTTCAACTCCCTTTACACAAAATTCATTGAAATGGTTTTGCTCGTTTTGTTTGTATTTGCTGTCTCCCTGTCTCTCTTGAACCCATTCCAATCAGGTTTTCATCACCATCCATCAAAACCACTCTTTTTTTTTTTGAGTTAGAGTCTCACTCTGTCACCTAGGCTGGAGTGCAGTGGCGCGATCTCGTCTTACTGCAACCTCTGCCTCCTGGGTTCAAGAGATTCTCCTGCCTCAGCTTCCTGAGTAGTTGGGACTACAGGTGCGTGCTACCACACCCAGCTAATTTTTGTATTTTTGGTAGAGATGGGGTTTCACCATGTTGGTCAGGCTGGTCTCAAACTCCTGACTTCAGGTGATCTGCCCGCTTCGGCCTCCCAAAGTGCTGGGATTACAGGCGTTAGCCATCGGGCCTGGCCAAAACCATCCTTTTTATGGTTATTAGTAACTTGCATGTTGTCAAATCCAATGATCATTTCTTTGTCTTCATTTTGCCTACACAGTTGGTCATTGTCTTCATCCTAAAACACTTTTTTCACTTGACCACCAGGACACTACTCCTTCATGGTTCTCCTACCTCACCAGCTACTCCTTCTCAGTCTCCTTTGCTGGTTCTTCTCCATTTTCCTAATCTACAGATTTTGGAATGTATGGGGTCTCAGGCCTCAAACATCTTCTCTACCTATATCATTCCCTAGGGAGTACTTAGGATCCCATCCAGGGTCATAGTTTCAAACATCAAGCAAGCAATCAGTTCTGCACTGACACCAGCGAGTTGTCCTGTACTTCAATTCAATCCCAACACTATGTAACTGGAGAGAGCATCAGATCTCAGAGGTTGAAGGCTCAGTCCTGTAAGGCATCCCCCAACTTCTGATGCCAATTGCAGGCCCTAGCTTGTTTTATGTGTGCTTCTGACTAGCCAGCTATAAACTGGTGTTCCCATAATGCCCTCCTTAAATTTGATTAATTTGCTAGAGTAGCTCACAGAACTTAGGAAAACACTTAGGTTTCTTGGTTTCTTATAAAGGATATTACAAGGATATAGATAAAGAGATGCATAGGGCAAGGCATGTGGGAAGGCGCTTGGAGCTTCCACGCCCCCCCCAAGTGCACCACTCTCCAGGAACCTCCACATGTTCAGCTATCTGGAAGCACTCCAAACCCAGGCCTTTTGGGTTTTATGGAAAATTCATTATGTAGGCATGAATGACATCATTCGCCATTGGTGATCAAATTAACTTTTAGCCTCTCTCTCCTCCCCAGAGGCTGAGGGTGGGCTGAAAGTCCTACCTCCCTACTCCTGCTTGACCTTTCTGGTGACCAGTCCCAAACCTGAAGCTACCTAGAGGCTGCCAGTCAGCCAGCAGTCAATTCATGAGCATACAAAAAGACATCACTTTGGAGATTCTAACGATTTTAGTTGTATACCAGGGAAGAGGGATGAAGACCAAACACATATTTCATAATATGATAGCATCTTTTTTAAAAAATTATTTATTTTAAATAAATACAGACACAGTCTCACTATGTTGCCCAGCCTGGTCTCAAACTGGTGGGCTGAAGCGATCCTCCTGCCTTGGCCTCCCTAAATGCTGGGATTACAGGCATGAGCCACCATGCCCAGCCAATCACAGCATCTTAACACGTGCAAAACCATACTTTTTGTTCACCTCCAACCTAAATCTACCTTTCCTACAGTCTTATTCATCTTAGGAAACATAACTTCCATTCTACCAGCTGTTTAGATCAAAGACATTGTGTCATCTTTGACTCCATGTTGTTGGTTTCACCTTCAGAACAGCAAAATCCCACCACTTCTCTCCACGGCTGCTGCCGCCACCTTGATCCAAGTCACCATGACTTATCATCTAGAGGCTATTTGTTGAGATGGAGTTTTGCTCTTGTTGCCCGGGTTAGAGTGCAGTGGCGCGATCTCAGTTTACTGAAACCTCCGCTTTCAGAGTTTAAGTGAGTCTCCTACCTCAGCCTCCTGAGTAGCTGGGATTACAGGTGCCCGCCACCACACCCAGCTAATTTTTGTATTTTTTTTATTTTTTTTTTTGAGATGGAGTCTCGCTTTGTTGCCCAGGCTGGAGTGCAGTGACACAATCTCGGCTCACTGCAAGCTCTGCCTCCCTGGTTCACACCATTCTCCTGCCTCAGCCTCCCGAGTACCTGGGACTACAGCTGTCTACAACCACACCTGGCTAATTTTTTTGTATTTTTAGTAGAGACGGGGTTTCACCGTGTTAGCCAGCACGGTCTTGATCTCCTGACCTCGTGATCCGCCTGCCTCGGCCTCCCAAAGTGCTGGGATTACAGGCGTGAGCCACTGCGCCTGGCCTAATTTTTGTACTTTTAGTAGAGATGGATTTTGCCATGTTGGCCAGGCTGGTCTCAAACTCCTGACCTCAAGCGCCTGCCTCGGCCTCCCAAAGTGGCACCTGGCCCTAAAGGCTATTTTAATAGCCTCCTTGCAACTTCAGTCTAGTCTGAATACAGCAGCCAGAGTGATCCTTCTAAAACATAAGTGAAATCACATTACTCCTCTACACAAAACCTTCCAATGGTTTATCATCCAACTCCAAAGTTCTTCTCATAAGCTAAAATGCCCTATATGATCTGCATGCTTTCCATCCCAGTACTTCTTTAACCTCATCTCCACCATGCCTGGCTAATTTTTGTATTTTTATTATGTATTTATTTTTCTTGAGACAGAGTCTTGCTTTGTCTCCCAGGCTAGAGTGCAGTGGCGCAATCTCAGCTCACTGCAACCTTGGCCTCCTGGGTTTGTGCAGTTCTCCTACCTCAGCCTCCCAAGTAGCTGGGATTACAGGCGCCTGGCTAATTTTTGTATTTTTAGTAGAGATGGGGTTTCACCATGCTGGCCAGGCTGGTCTCAAACTCCTGACCTTGGGTGGTCAGCCCACCTTGGCTTCTCAAAGTGCTGGGATTACAGGCGTGGGTCACCGCACCCAGCACTGATTTTAGTTTTAATACAGTCAAATTTATCAATCAGTTAATGGTATGCTTCTTCTGTATTGTAAGAAATCCTTCCCTATCTCAAGGACATAAATAATTTTTTAAAGTTCTGTTTTTCACTTTTAGGGCTTTAATTTACTTCAATTTATTTTGTAAATTGGCCTCCCAAAATACTGGGATTACAGGCATGAGCCTCCACACCCAGCCTTCCCCACTAATTTTAATGGTACTACTGTTATACATCTAGTGTCCATAATTCATGGATCTATTGATGAAATTTTTATTCAGTTCACTTTCTCAATTTGCCTGTCTCTGCACCAATACCTCACAGTATTATCAGAACTTTAAAATGAGTTGCCCCACCTCCTCAAGTTTTTTTTTTTTTGAGATGGAGTCTCACTCTCTGCAGTGGTACAATCTCGGCTTACTGCATCTTCCACCTCCGAAGTTCAAGCGATTTTCCTGCCTCAGCCTCCTGAGTAGCTGGGATTACAGACACACGCCACCATGCCTGGCTAATTTTTGTATTTTTAGTAGAGGTGGGGTTTCACTATGTTGGCCAGGCTGGTCTCGAACTTCTGACCTCGTGATCCACCCACCTTGGCCTCCTAAAGTGCTGGGATTACAGGTGTTGAGCCACCAGGCACGGCCTCAAGTAACATTTTTTTCAAAAATGATGTTGACTCTTCTACCTCATAAACATTAGCATCAGTTTGACAAGCTTCATTATTGAACTTCTAGATTTATTTAGGAGAGAATTCACATCTTTATAATGTTGAGTCTCACCATCCATGAACATGGTATAATTCTCCATTTATTCAGGTATTTCATACTCTTCAATGTTATTTTCTCTGTTAAGATCTTATATATTTTTGTTAGATTTATTCCTACTGCTCATAGATTTTATTGCTATAATGAATGGGCACTTTTTTTCCTACTGCATTATTACTGGTTTATAGGCATACTATTCATATTTGTATATTAATCTGGTATGTAGCAACCTCTCTTATTAGCTAAAGTCTCTTATTAATTCTAATGGTTTATCCAAAGATTTTCTGAGTCCAGGTGCTATAGCTCATACCTATAATCCCAGCACTTTGGGAGAACAAGTTGGGAGAATCACTTGAGCCCAGGAGTTCAAGAGCAGCCTGGGCAACATAGGGAGACTCTGTCTCTACAAAAATAAGAAAATAGCACATATCTGTGGTCTTGGCTACTTGGGAGGCTGAGGTAGGATTGCTTGAGCCCAGGAGGTTGAGGCTGCAGTAAGTTACTGCACTTCAGCTGAGCCTCAGAGCAAGACCCTTCTCAAAAAAAAAAAAAAAAAAAAAAAAAAAAAAAAAAACCCAAAGATTGTCTGAAATATTCTTCGTAAATAATTATGTGTCTGCAAATAAGGAGTTTTATTTCATGTAGTTCCATTTTTCTGCCTCATTTCTTATGTTTGTCCTACTGCATGGGCTAGGATCTCCCATAAAGTGTGGAACAGAGGCCATGACAGCAGGTGTCATTTGCTGAATGGAAACACTGCTAAAATTTAACTATTAATAAGGATGCTTAGGCTGGGCATGGTGGCTTACATCTCTAATTTGGACACTTTGGGAGGCCACGGCAGGAGGATCACTGGAGGCCAGGAGTTTGAGACCAGCCTAGGCAACAAAGTGAGATTCTGTCTCTAAAAACAAAACAAAACAAAACAAAATTAGCTGGGCATGGTAACATGCACCTGTGGTCCCAGCTACATGGGATGCTGAGGTGGTAGGATCCCTTGAGCCCAGGAGGTCAAGGCTGCAGTGATCCTTGTTTGTGCCACTGCACTCTAGCCTAGGCAACAGAGACAGACTCTATCTCAAAAAAAAAAAAGAATGATGACGTTTAGTACAGGAATTTGATTGGTACCCTTTGTTTTCAATTTGCTAAAACTTAAAAAATCATAAATTAGAGCTAAAATGTATTAAATGTTTATTCTGCATTTATATGTTTTCCCCTCTTTGTATATTAGTTTCCTAGGGCTGCCATTAACAAAGTACCACAAACTAGGTAACTTAAAAAAATATAATTTTATTGTCTTGCAATCTGGAGGCTAGAAATCCAAAATTAAATTGTCAACAGGACCATGTTTTTTCTGAAAGCTGTAAGGGAGGAATCCCTCTTTATTTCATTCTATCTTCTGGTGGCCCTAGGTGTTCCTTGGTTTGAAGCAGCTTATCCCCAATCTCTGCCTCTGTCTTCATATGGCCATCTTCTCCCTGCGTGTGTGTCTCTCTATCATTACAAAGTATTCTGTCCTCCTTGGTCAGGTGTGGTGGCTCACACCTGTAATCCCAGCACTTCGGGAGGCCGAGGTAGGTGGATCACTTAAGTTCAAGAGTTCGAGATCAACATGGTGAAACCCTGTCTTTAGTAAAAATACGAAAATTAGCTGGGCATGGTGGCGGGCGACTGTAATTCCAGTTACTCAGGAGGTTGAGGGAGGAGAATCGCTTGAACCTGGGTGGCAGAGGTTGCAGTGAGCCAAGATCCCGCCACCACACTCCAGCCTGGGTGACAGAGTGTGACTCTGTTTCAAAAACAAAACAAAACCCAAAGTATTCTCTCCTCACATCTTCACACTGTCTTCTCTTAAGGACACCAGTGATACTGGATTAAGGGCCCACCCTATCCTAGTGACCATTTAAATTACATCTTCAATAGGCTTATTTCCAAATAAAAGACTGTAGATTAGGACTTAATCATATCATTTTGGGAGAACAAATTTAACCCACAACAACCTGTTAAAATGGTATATTACATTAATGGATTTCTTGGATGATGAATGACCTTTGTATTACTGGAACAATCTAATCCAGTCTTTACCTATGAGTAAGACTATATTAATGCCTCACCATCTGAACTCCCACCCCAGACCACCATCAGATTCAGTCACTTAACCTGATTTTTTTTTTTTTTTTTTTGAGACAGGGTCTCACTCTGTCACCCAGGCTGGAGTGCCAGTGGCACAATCTTGGCTCACTATAACCTCTGCTTCCCAGGTTCAAGCAATCCTCCCACCTCAGCCTCTAGAGTACCTAGGACTACAGGCGTGCACCACCATGCCTGGCTAATTTTTTGTATTTTTAGTAGCAATGGGGTTTCACTATGTTTCCCAGGCTGGTCCCAAATTCCTGGGCTCAAGCAATCTACCTGCCTCAGTCTCCCAAAGCGTTGGGATTACAGGAGTGAGCCACTGCACCTGGCCTGAGTGGTTATTTTAGAAATACATTAACTACTACTCAGTACTGTATGGAAGTTATAAATATGAACATATATAGAGATGAAGACCCTATAATGAATTAGTTCTCAAGGAGTTCTGTCTATAATGAAGTTTCTTCCATGTTTAATATAGGCCAGGTTCTACTAGTAATGGGCTTCAAAATCCCAAATCTCCCAGAAATTATTAAATAAAAAAGACTGAGTCACTTAGCTAGGGATTGGACCTTCACATTATCATTATGTGCCCCAAGACCCAGCTTTTGCTGAGTGCTTATATGACCTTGTTTCTGGAGTACAGACAAACCCAGGATACTGTGCTAACAGAGACATAATATATGCATGGTTATGTCGGACAAGTGTGAAACAAGACATCTGGGAATATTGCTACGGAAGCATTAAATCAATGCCTAATCTTTTACAGGTTGACTATCCTTTTTTTTTTTTTTAGAGACAGAGTTTCACTCTTGTTACCCAGGCTGGAGTGCAATGGCACGATCTCACCTCAACATCCGCCTCCTGGGTACAAGCGATTCTCCTGTCTCAGTCTTCCGAGTGCTGGGATTACAGGTATGCGCCACCATGCCCAGCTAATTTTTGTAGTTTTAGTAGAGACGGGGGTTTCTTCATGTTGGTCAGGTTGGTCTCGAACTCCTGACCTCAGGTGATCTGCCCGCCTCGGCCTCCCAAAGTGCTGGGATTACAGGCATGAGCCACCGCGCCCAGCCAGGTTGAGTATCCTTTATCCAAAATGCTTGGGACCAGAAGCATTTTGAATTTCATATTTTTTTTGATTTTAGAATATTTGCATTATACTTAGGTTCAGCATCCCTAATTGGAAAATGCAAAATCCAAAATGCTCCAATGAGCCATTTCCTTTGAGCATCAGGTTAGTACTAAAAAATTTTTAGATTTTGGAGCATTTCAGATTTCGAATTTTCAGGTTAGGGATACTCAACCTGTACTAGTATATCCCCTCGGTTAAAATATAATAATTCCTCTGTTCTCTTTGAAACAAGGTAGTTGGATCATGACTACATTTTTTTGATATGATAAATAATGCTTAATATGGTTTGGCTGTGTCCCCACCCAAAATCTCATCTGGAATTGTAATCCTCATGGGTGGGACCAGGTGGAGGTAATTGAATCCTAGGCACAGTTTCCCCCATGCTGTTCTCATGACAATGAGTGAGTCTCACGAGATTTGATGGTGTTATAAGCATCTGGCATTTCCTCTGCTGGCACTCACTCCATCCTGATGCCCTATAAAGAAGATGCCTGCTTCTCCTTCACCTTCTGCCATGATTGTAAGTTTCCTGAGACCTCCCCAGCAATGCAGAACTGAGTCAATTAAACCTCTTTCTTTTATGAATTACCCAGTCTCAGGTACTTCTTTGGATTAGTGTGAGAACAGACTAATACGATGCTGCAACAAATATTTTTGCAGGCCAGACACGGTGGCTCACGCTTGTAATCCCAACACTTTGGGAGGCTGAGGTGGGTGGATCACCTGAGGTCAGGAGTTTGAGACCAGCCTGGCCAATGTGGCAAAATCCCATCTCTACTAAAAATACAAAAATTAGCCAGATGTATTGACATGCACCTGTAATCCCAGCTACTCTGGGATAGGCTGAGGCAGAAGAATCGCTTGAACCTGGGGGGCGGAGGTTGCAGTGAGCTGAGATCTCACCATTGCACTCCAGCCTGGCCAACAAGAGGGAAACTCTATCTCAAAAAAAAAAAAAAAAAAAAAAAAATTTTTTTTTGCATATACATCCTTGAGCATTGTTATGGTTTTAATGTCGCTACAAACTCATGGAACAGTATTAAGAGGTAGATTAAAGAGTTAATTAGGTCATGTGGGCACCTCATTCATGCATGGATTAATGCCGTTATCTCGGGAGTGGGTTAGTTAGCATGGGAGTGGGCTCCTGCTAAGAGTTTGGCCCCCTTGTTGTCTCTCTGTGTTGCTCCTGTGCTTCCTTGCCATGGGATACCTTCCATCATCTGATGATCCTTGCCAGATGCTGGCATCAGATCTGTGAGTCAAATAAACTTCTGTTCTTCATAAATTACCCAGTCTGTGGTATTCTGTTATAGCAACAGAAACAGACTAAGACAAGCATTTAGGATATAATTTGATTCCTAGAAGTCCAGTTGTTAAGTGGGTACTGACAAACGGCCTTCCAAAAACACTATCAATTTGTATCTCCGTCAACACCATAGGACAGTGCCCTTTTCCCCAGTATTTTCATTAACCCTGACAATTTTCTTTCTTTTTTTTTTTTTTTTTTTGGTCTCGCTCTGTCGGCCCAGGCTGGAGTGCAAGTGGCGGATCTCGGGTCATCTGCAATACTCCGGCCCTTCCCCCCCCTCGGGTAGCCATTCCTTCCTTGCCTCAGCCTCCCGAGGTTAGGCTGGGACTACAGGCCCCGGCCACTCGTTCCGGGGCTAGTTTTTTGTTATGTTTTTTTAGTTAGGAGGCGGTTGGTTTCACCGTGTTAAGCCAGGATGGGTTTCGGATCTCCTGGATCCCTCGTGATCCGCCTTTCTCGGGGGCTCCTCCCAAAGTGTCTTGGGATTACAGGCTGTGAGTCCACCGAACCATGACAATTTTCTTTCTCTCGTTTTTTTTTTTTTAGAACAGGAGGTTTACCTCTTACTCTGTTGCCCAGGCTGGAGTACAGTGGTGCAATCTTGGCTCACTACAACCTCTGCCTCCCAGGTTCAAGTGATTCTTGTGCCTCAAGCCTCCCTAGTAGCTGGGACTACAGGCATGTGCCACCATGCCTGGCTAATTTTTTGTATTTTTAGTGGAGACGGAGTTTCACCATGTTGGCCAGGCTTGTCTCGAACTCCTGGACTCAAGTGTTCTGCCTGCCTCAGCCTCCCAAAGTGCTGGGATTATATACAGGCATGAGCCACTGTGCCCAGTCAATGCTCTCTTAAAATTTTTTGTTTGTTTGTTTGTTTCTGTTTGTTTTTTGTTTTTTTGAGATGGAGTCTCACTCTGTAGCCCAAGCTGGAATGCAATGGCACCATCTTGGCTCACTGCAATGTCCACCTCACAGGCTCAAGCGATTCTTCGATCTACCCACCTGGGCTTCCCCAAGTTCTGGGATTACAGGCGTGAGTCACTATGCCCAGCCTCCCTTTAAAATGTTATCCCATCTACCCATACAGAAAAATACCAGGAAAATATCAATACTATTATTTAACATTGTCCTGGAAGTACTAGCCAATGAATTAGACAAGATAACTAACTACAACGTGTGAATATTAGAAAGAATAAATTATTATTACTGCAGGTGATACTGTATATCTATAAAGTAAAGTAAAATCAGAAAACCATAAAAATAAAATTCTTTTCCCACGTTGGAGTAACTGGTACCCACGTTGGCCTTCTGCTATAAACAATTAGAAAAACCGAACAAAATACATGAAAAAAATTATTTTCAGACAATGAAATCAGGGAGTATGGGACTGTGATCCCTGAGAGAATGGAACCAAGTGAGGTATGTCCTACTGTCACTTTGGCTTTCTGCACTGGAATACAGGAAGAGAAAAATCACACTGAATGGAGCAGAGATCAGTGTTCAGGAGCATGAGGTGCCTGGAAGTTTGAGGCAAAGTACCAGAGAAGAAGCAATTATGCAAAGAGATCAATAACTCTTCACAGGAGTCCTGAGTTTCTACGAGCAGAAAAATTCCCAGAGCTCACATACAGAGTTGGAAGATATTTAAGTTGTTGGATTTTTTTTCTTTTTTTCCCCCTTTTTTTTTGTTTTTGAGATGGAATCTTGCTCTGTTGCCCAGGCTGGAGTGCAATGGCCTGATCTCAGCTCACTGCAGCCCTCTGCCTCCCAGGTTGAAGTGATTCTCCTGCTTCAGCTTCCTGACTAGCTGGGATTACAGGCGCCTGCCACCACACCTGGCTAATTTTTGTATTTTTTAGTAGAGACGGGGTTTCACCATGTTGGTCAGGCTAGTCTTGAACCCCTGACCTCAGGTGATCCACCGCCTCAGCCTCCCAAAGTGCTGGGATTTTAGGTGTGAGCCACTGTGCCTGGCTGATATTTAAGTTTTGACCAGTCAGAGTAAACATTGTTTGCTGAAGCTGAACATCCAGGGCATAAAGTAAAGACCCTGGAAGAATAATATCTTAGTAATAGGACTAACGTAACACAACAGTAAAGATAACTCTAGAACTGCCCCAAAGCTTAAAAACAAGCCTCAAAATCAAGCTGATTCATTAACAAATTAATAAGTAAACCAAAATTCAATTAAAGACAGACAACAAAAACCAGACACTCAAAAATATATATTTATAGTGTCCATCATTCCATAACAAAATGATTAGTCACAATGGTGTGAGGCTGTAGTCCCACCTACTTGAAAAGCTAAGGCAGCAGGATTGCTTGAGTCCAGGAGTTAGAGGCTGCAGTATGCTATGATCACACCTGTGAATAGCCACTGCACTCCAGCCTGGATAACATAGTGAGAGCCTGTCTCCATAAATAAAGAAAGAAAGAAAATTTTTTTTTAAATCAGAAGGAAAATTAGTCAATAGAAACAGATCTAGAAAGAGATGCTAGAGTTAGCAAAGAAGGATGTAAAAGCATTAACTATACATATACTCAAAGATTTTTTTAAAAATGAACATATTGAAAGATATAAAAATAGTCAAATAAAATTTCTAGAAATTAGGGCCGGGCCTGGTGGCTCACGTCTGTAATCTCAGCACTTTGGGAGGCCGAGGCAGGCAGATCACTTGAGGTCAGGAGATGGAGACCAGACTGGCCAACATGGTGAAACCCCATCTCTACTAAAAATACAAAAATTAGACTGGATGTGGTAGCTCAGGCCTGTAATCCCGGCACTTTGGGAGGCCAAGGCAGGCAGATCACCTGAGGTCAGGAGTTTAAGACCAGCCTGCCCAACATGGCAAAATCCTATCTCTACAAAAACACACACTCACACACACACAAAAAAAATGAGCCAAGAGTGGTGGCATGCTCCTGTAATCCCAGCTACTTGGGAGGCTGAGGCAGAAGAATTGCTTGAACCCGGGAGGTGGAGGGGGG
>NW_016807982.1:109046-120796 GCF_001698545.2 Rhinopithecus bieti | reverse complement strand
CAAGGCTATCTCAACAGACACAGAACAGACATCTGAAAATCCAACACTTATTCATAGTAAAATTCTAGTGAAATAGAAATAGAAGGAAATTTCCTCAGCTGCTAAAGGTCATCTACAAAAAGCCAACTGTTAATATCTTACTTAACTGTTAAAGATCAAGTGCTTTCCCCCTAAGACAGGGAACAGGGCAAAGATTTGTGCTCTCAGCTATTTCCATTCAACACTGTCCTGGAGGTGTTGGTCAGTGCAATAAGAGATGTTAAAGAAATAACAGGCATAGGCTGGGCGCAGTGTCTCAAGCCTGTAATCCCAGCACTTTCGGAGGCCGAGGAGGGTCGATCATGAGGTCAGGACTTCGAGAGCAGCCTGACCAACATGGTGAAACCCCATCTCTACTAAAGTACAAAAATAAGCTGGGCATGATGGTGGGCACCTGTAATCCCAGCTACTCAGGAGGTTGAGGCAGGAGAATCGCTTGAACCCAGGAGGCAGAGGTTGCAGTGAGCCGAGATCGCACCATTGCACTCTAGCCAGGGTGACACAGCGAGACTCTGTCTCAAAAAAATAAATACATAAATAAATAACAGGCATAAAGAATAAAAAGGAAAAACATTGTTTACAGGTGACACAATCATGTACACAGAAAAGGAAAAACTGTTGCTGCTTATAGATGATACAATCATGTACACAGAAAATCCTCTAAAGAATCTTCTTGGGCCGGGTGCAGTGGCTCACGCCTGTAATTCCAGCACTTTGGGAGGCCGAGGCAGGTGGATCACGAGGTCAGGAGATTGAGACCATCCTAGCTAACACAATGAAACCCCATCTCTACTAAAAATACAAAAAATTAGCTGGGCGTGGTGGTAGGTGCCTGCAGTCCCAGCTGCTTGGGAGGCTGAGGCAGGAGAATGGCATGAACCCAGGAGGCGGAGCTTGCAATGAGCCGATATCGAGCCACTGAATTCCAGCCTGGGTGACAGAGCAAGACTCTGTCTCAAAAAAAAAAAAAAAGAAAAGAAAAGAAAAAAGAAAAATTCAACAAGAGGAACTCAACAATAGGACAAACAACCTATGGGCAAATGATTTGAACAGACACTTCATAATAGAAAACAAACAAAAGTAGCATATGAAAAGATGTCACTGCTCATCAGCGAAATGCAAATTAAAACCAGGAGGAAATGTCATTACACACCCACCATCATGGCCAAAAACAAAATGACTGACAACACCAAATCTTGGCAAGGATGTGGAGAAGTTGGTTCTCTCATGCATTGCTGGTGGAAATGTAAAATGCTACAGTCACTTTGGAAAACTATTTAGCAGTTCTAATAAAGTTATACCCACTCTAAGACCCAGCAATTCCACTCCTAGGTATTTATCCAAGAGAAATGAAAACACGTGACTACAAAAAGACTTCTACAAGAAGTTTTCATAGCAGCTTTGTTCATATTGGCCCCAAATTGGAAAGAAAATGTGTATCTGATGGTGAATAAA
Organism: Rhinopithecus bieti; assembly: GCF_001698545.2. Lineage (NCBI taxonomy): Eukaryota > Metazoa > Chordata > Mammalia > Primates > Cercopithecidae > Rhinopithecus > Rhinopithecus bieti. The sequence continues at coordinate 119,302 of NW_016807982.1, read as the reverse complement.
TAAACTGTAGTATATCCATACCATGGAATACTACTGAACAATACAGCAAACAAACCTCTGACACAAGCAATGATGTGAATGACTCTCAAACTCATTAGGCTCGATGAAAGGAGCCAGAAACCAAAGAACACCTACTGTGTGAGTCCAGTTATATGAAATCTTAGAATAGGCAGAACTAATCTATAGTCACATAAGGGAGATTACAGTTGCCTGAAACTCAAGAATGAAACAGGAGGCTCTACTACAAAATGGCATAAGAAAAAAAAGGCATGAGGGAAATTTTAGGTGATGAAAATGTTTCATGTATTATTTATGGTGATTATTACATATGAATATATGTCAAACATTAAATTGTACATTTACAATGGGGGCATTTTATTGCATATAAATTATATCTTAATTTTTTCTTGAGATGGAGTCTTGCTCTGTTGCCCAGGCTGGAGTGCAGTGGCATGATCTCAGCTCACTGCAACCTCTGCCTCCCAGGTTCAATCAATTCTCCTGCCTCTGCCTCCCTAGTAGCTGGGATTACAAGTGTGTATCACCATACCTGGCTAATTTTTGTGTATTATTAGTAGAGACGGGGTTTCACCATGTTAGCCAGGCTGGTCTCGAACTCCTGACCTCATGATCCGCCTGCCTCGGCCTCCCAAAATGCTGGGATTACAGGCGTGGGCCACCATGCCCGGTCTAAATGATATCTTAATAAAGCCAATTAAATAAACCTAGAAACAAAAGAATTTGGTAAAAGAGCCAGTTTATGATAAAATTAATACACAAAAATAGCTAGGTGGCAGATATGAGAGAAGATCCCTGATATGGTTTGGATTTGTGCCTCATGTTGAATTGTAATCCCCAATGTTAGAGAGTGGACCTGGTGGAAGGTGACTGGATCACGGGGGCAGATTTCCCTCTTGCTATTCTTGTGATAGTGAGTTCCTACGAGATCTGGTTGTTTAAAAGTGTGTAGCACCTCCTCCTTCACTCTCTTCCTCCCGCTCCAGACATGTAGGATGGGCCTGCTTCCCCTTTGCCTTTTGCCATCACTGTAAGTTTCCTGAGGCCTGCCCAGTCATGATTCCTTTACAGCCTGTGGAACTGTGAGCCAATGAAACCTCTTTCTTTATAAATTACCCAGTCTTAGGGAGTTCTTTATAGCAATGCGAGAATGGACTAATAAAACCCCTTTCATAAAAATAAATGAAGTTAAATACTTTAACCTCCAGTGGTTCCCATCTCACAAAGAAAGAATCCAAAGTCTTTACCCTGGTCTAAAAGTGCTGCCAGATCTCCGAAAGATCTCCCCTACCTGCAGCTCTCACCTTACTGCTTTTGATGCCTCCCAAGGTGCCAAGCTCATTCCTGACGTCCCTTGTGTCTGGAACATTCCTCACCCAAGAGTGAAGGATCTTCACATAACTTGTTCCCCAACTCTACACAAGTCTTTACTTAAATGTCACTTCAACAGAGGTTTCCTTGACAAGCCCACCTTTAGTATGGGGAGCTTTAGTTAATCACTATGGCTCAATAGCTATTGTTACAGAAACTACATCATATGAGGTATAGATTAGGAAACATGATAGTTGTCTTCTAATACTGAAAGGCAATTATGTGGAAGAACTAGAATTATTTTGTTTTTATTATTATGTATTTTTTATTATTATTATGTTTGAGACAGAGTCTTGCTCTGTTGCCTAAGCTGGAGTGCAGTGGCACTATCATGGCTCACTGCAGTCTTGACTTCCCAGGCTCAGGTGACCCTCCCACCTCAGCCTCCTGAGTAACTGGGACTAGAGGTATGCGCCACCATGCCCAGCTAATTTTTTCTTTCTTTTTCTTTTTTTTGTAGAGATTAGGGTCTCACTATTTTGCCTACACTGGTCTCAAACCCCTGGGCTCAAGTGATCCGCCTACCTCGGCCTCCCAAAGTGCTGGGATTATAGGCATGAGCCACTGTGCCCAGCTGTAGAATTATTCTCTCTTTTTTTTTTTTTTTTTTTGAGATGGAGTCTTGCTGTCTTGCCCAGGCTGGAGTGCAGTGGCACAGTCTCGGCTCACTACAAGCTCCGCTTTCCGGGTTCACACCATTCTCCTGCCTCAGCCTCCCGAGTAGCTGGGACTACAGGTGCCCACCACCATGTCTGGCTACTTTTCTTGTATTTTTAGTAGACACGGGGTTTCACTGTGTCAGCCAGGATGGTCTCGATCTCCTGACCTTGTGATCCACCTGCCTCAGCCTCCCAAAGTGCTGGGATTACAGGCGTGAGCCACCGTGCCCGGCCAGAATTATTCTCTTAATAGGTCTAGTAGACTAGGTTTCTAGACTAAGAAGTAGAGCCTAAGCTCCAAAAGCTATGAGTCTCTGTTTTTTCACCTCAGCATCCCTAGCACAGTGTATAACGTCCAGCACATAGGTGCTCAGTCAGTATTTATTCAATGAATAAATATTCACTAAAATGCAAATGGACCAAAATATAGGACTAAAGGGAAATGAATGAATTTGAGCTCATACAGAATAGCTATTTATTTTTAATTAAAAAAATTTTTTTAAAGACGGTCTCAATCTGTCACCCAGGTTGGACTGCAGTAGGTGATCACAGTTTACTACAGCCTCAGACTCCTGGGCTCAAGAGGTCCTCTCGCCTCAGTCTCCTGAGTAGCTGGGGTTACAGGGCACGCCACCATGCCCAGCTAATTTTTTAATTGTTTTGTAGAGACACGGTCTTGCTATGTTGCTTAGGTTGATCTTTAACTCCCAGCCTCAAGCAATCCTCCAGTCTCGGCCACCCAAAATGCAGGGATTATGAGCAGGCATGACCCACCGTGCCAAGCCTTAAAAGGGATTTCTTTTTTTCTTTTCTTTTTGTTGGAGGAGGGGACAGGTTCTTGCCCTGTCGCCCAGCCTGGAGTGCAATGGCGTGATCACGGCTCACTGCAGCCTCAACGTCCTGGGTTCAAGCCATCTTCCAACCTCAGTCTCCCAAGCAGCTAGGACTACAGGCACATGCCACCACGCCTGGCTAATTTTTGTGTTTTTTTGTAAAGATGGGGTTTTGCCATCTTACCCAGGCAGTCTTGAACTCCTGAGCTCAAGCAATCAACTCACCTTGGCTTCCCAAATTGTTGGGATTACAGGCATAAGCCACAGCACCCAGCAAAAATGTATTTCTTACTGTGGGTTTCGGTAAGACAAATTTGAGAAACACTGGGCTAAACTGATTAACAACAGTATTAGTCACTTTGCAAAGTAACACTTTCTATGCTACCATTGTAGCAGAGGCGGAATGTCATTGATTTAGGGTGACTGCATTTGGTAGGAGGTGGGACTGTATGATCTCTCAGGATTGTTCCAACTTCAACATTTCAAAACTATTTTGTTGCAGTTAAATGATATACTACATATGTTCCTGTTTCTTACAATGAGATCCTGAAATAAATCAAGTTATACTATAAAATGCCAGCATAAGTTGTTGGGGTTTTTTTTTTAGATACTCTAAAAATGAGAGAAACTATTGGTTCTACTTTTTGCATTAATTGTTTTAGGTATATTTTGCTATGGAACATGTGCACTTAATTATTTGGTATTTTGGTGAAAGATTAGAGACAGAGAGATGATCCTTTTTCCTAAAGAGGTTATAGGTCAAAGGCTGAGGGTAGAGAATTTGTACCCCTAAATTCTAGAGAGAGAATTTCATTCTGCTTTTAAAGAATAATTCTGTTAAAAACAGGCTATTGGCTTCCATTACCCAGACATCTGTGTTACATTTCCACTTACCTAATAAAGCTTCAGACTTTTTTTCAATGTGAAATCATAAAAGCTCCAGACTTAAAGTGGCCAAAAAGTATTATGGTGTTATCACAGCTTATAAAGTAAAAATTCTAATATATCAATCACACTAGAAAACACTGAAACTTGGCACTGGGATGGAGTAAAAATGGCAAAATACCAATCACCTAGCATTCTTAGGGATGAGTTATTCTAGGGCACTATTTTCTAAGGAATGAGTAATAAAGCAGTAATGTCCTTTGAGATCCTAGGGTAAAAAAGCCATAGAAATCTGGTGTGTCCTTTTCTGAGTGCTGTCACTTCTCACCATTCAAATACTGCAATGTCCTCAGGACCAGTGACAGCATGCTGACTGCTCACTGTGCCCATGGTTTCAAATTAGCTGTTGCAACACTGAGATGAAATGACCTTCCTGGCATCTCAGTATCAATAACATTATTAAGAAGCGAGTTGTACTCCCTATCCTCTTTAATGTTTTGTCTCAGAGGCCGTTCCACCTCAGAAATGACCAGGTTCTATCATGGGGCTTCCTCAACCCCTCTGGCTTGAGGGTGAGATGACTGGGGAAGAAGAGCCTGTCTAAAATAAATTATCCTTAGGAAGAAGGTGGCCGGGTTTGGTGGTTTATGCCTGTGATCTCAGCACTTTGGGAGGCCAAGGTGGGCAGATCACCTGAGGTCAGGAGTTCGAAACCAGCCTGGCCAAGACGATGAAACCCCATCTCTACTAAAAAGACAAAAAAAAAAAAAAAAAAAATTAGCTGGGTGTGGTGGTGGGGGCCTGTAATCCCAGCTACTTGGGAGGCTGAGGCAAGAGAACTGCTTGAACCCAGGAGGCAGAGGCTGCAGTGAGCTGAGATCATGCCACTGTACTCCAGCCTGGGTGACAAAGTGAGACCCCATTTCAAAAGAAGAAAAAGAAAGAAAGAAAAAGACAAAGAAGGTGTCAGCCCTAGGGGGGAAAGGAGAGAAGTCCTCTAGGGCTGGGAATCAGGTCTTATAACTCTTCCTCATTAACTCCCTTTCCTTGGTGTCATAGCTCACTGTGACCTCAAAATCCTGGGCCCACGGGATCCTCCCACCTTGGCCTCCCAAACTGCTGGGATTACAGGGCGAGCCATGGTGCCTTGTCTTGCTTCTCTTAACGTCTTCCCACCCCCAACCTCATTCTAACCTGATTCCATCAGGAGCCTCTGGCAATAGATGATTTGCCTCTGGGGGAAATGCAAACAACTAATAATCCCTGAAAAAGAGAACTAATCCTATAAGAAATAGAAAATAAGAGTCAAAACAATAAAGTACCTTGTAAGGATATGAAATAAGGAATGAGGTACTCAGTATACCTACTTTAAAAATGTACTCTTGTTTGATATGAAACCTAAATGCAGTATATAACTCTGTGGACATGTCTTATAACATAAATGATTTATATTTTATAACATCAAAATAACAGTTTATACATAAAAATATTTCAGTACTTAAAAATAGCTCAGGGCTGGGTGTGGTAGCTCATGCCTGTAATCCTAGCACTTTGGGAAGCCGAGGTAGTTGGATCACTTGAGGTCAGGAGTCTGAAAGGAGCCTGGCCAACATGGTGAAACCCCATCTCTACTAAAGTACAAAAAAATTAGCTGGGTGTGGTGGTGGGTGTCTGTAATCCCAACTACTCGGGAGGATGAGGCAAGGCAGGAGAATTGCTTGAATCAGGGAGGCGGAGACTGCAGTGAGCTGAGATCGTGCCACTGCACTCCAGCCTGGGTGACAGAGAGAGACTCTGTCTCACAAAAAAAAAAAGAAAAAAGAAAAAAAAAAAAGCCGGGCGCGGTGGCTCAGGTCTGTAATCCCAGCACTTTGGGAGGCCGAGGCAGGCGGATCACCTGAGGTCAGGAGTTTGAGACCAACCTGACCAACATGGAGAAACCCCGTCTCTACTAAAAATACAAAATTAGCTGGGCGTGGTGGCGCATGCCTGTAATCCCAGCTACTCGGGAGTCTGAGGCAGGAGAACCGCTTGAACCCAGGAGGCGGGGGTTGCAGTGAGCTGCGATCGCGCCATTGCACTCCAGCCTAGGCAATAAGAGCGAAACTCCATCTAAAAAAATAAAAATTAAAAAAATGGCTCTCATGTCTATAATCCCAACACTTTGGGAGACTGAGGCAGAAGGATTGCTTGAGCCCAGGAGTTCAAGACCAGCCTGAACAACATAGTGAGACCCTGTTTCTACAAAGAAAAAAAAAAAATTAAAAAATTAGCTGGGTATGGTTGCCTCCTATAGTCTGGAGACTGAGGCAGGAGATTCGTGTGAGCCCAGGAGTTCGAGGCTGCAGTGAGCCATGATCACAGCACTGCACTCCAGCCTGGGTGGCAGAGTGAGGCTGTGTCTCAAATAAAAATAAAAAATAAATAAAAAAGTATGTACCACCTTCTTCCACTCTCTCTCTTGCTCCTGCTCCTGCATGCGAGACATGGGGTTGAGTTGTGCCCCCCAAAATTATATGCTGAAGTCTTAAACCCTGGTACCTCCACAGGAGACCTTAATTTGGAAATAGGGTCTTTGCAGATACAATCAAGTTAAGATGAGGTCATCCTGGATTAGGGTGGTATCATTATAAGGAAAGATCTGGAGAAAGGAGGACACTGAGAAGACACACACAGGGGCTGGATGCGGTGTCTCCCACCTCTAATCCTAGGGCTTTGGGAGGCCAAGGAAGGGCAGATTGCTTGAGGCCAGGAGTTTAAGACTAACCTAGGCAACAGGCTGGTCTCAGAAAACAAAACAAAACAAAACCACACACAGAGAAGGAAGAACACTACGTGAAGACAGAAGCAGAGGCTGGAATGATGGCGCTAGAACAGAAGGAATGCCAAGGATTGCTGGCACCCACCAGAAGCTAGGAAGAGGCAAGGAAGGACTCTGCCCTACAACCTTCAGAGGGTGCATGGCCCTGTCAACACCCTGATTTCAGACTTTAGCCTCCAGAACTGTGGGAGAAGACTCAATGTACTTTGCTTCGTAGGTGATGTGATGCTAGGGTAGATGCTTGAAAGGCAAGTAGGTTTTCAGTCAGAAAAAAAAAAAAAAAGAGAGAAAAGCATTCTAGGCAGAAGATAAGAGTTTGAGCCAAGGCACGGACTGGTATAATCAGAAATAGGAAGTAAGTTGTTCAATATGGCTGGAGCACAAGGTGCAAAAGAGATGGTGAGAGATGGATGGAGCACCTTATTTGCTTTATTACAGAGTTTGGGGCTGTGTGTGGTGGCTCACGACTATAATTCCAGCCCTTTGGGAGGATGAGGCGGGCAGATCATGAGGTCATGAGATCGAGACCATCCTGGCTAACATGGTGAAACCCTGTCTCTACCAAAAATACAAAAAAAATTAGCCAGGCGTGGTGGCGGGCACCTGTAGTCCCAGCTACTCGGGAGGCTGAGGCAGGAGAATGGCGTGAACCCGGGAGGTGGAGATTGCAGTGAGCCAAGATCACACCACTGCACGCCAGCCTGGGCAACTGAGCAAGACTCCGTCTCAAAAAAAAAAAAAAAAAAAAAGAGTTTGGATTAGACCCTGTAAGCACTGGGGCAGGGGCAGGGGCAGGGGGACATTAAGGGGTTTTATGCGAAGGAGAGAGGTGATTTAGTATTTGATCACATCAGAGAGCAGTAAGAATGTCATCGGCAGTGAGACCAGGCAGGAGGCAGTTGTAATCTAGACAAAATGGTAGGGGTAGAAATGGAAGTAGTTGGGCTGCCACATGGTGGCTCATGCCTGTAATCCCAGCACATTGGGAGGCCAAGGTGGGCAGATCACTTGAGGTCAGGAGTTTGAGACCAGCCTGGTCAACATGGTGAAACCCCATCTCTACTAAAATTACAAAAATTAGCCAAGCATGGTGGCATGTGCCTCCTGTAATCCCAGCTACTCAGGAGGCTGAGGTGGGAGAATTACTTGAACCTGGGAGGCAGAGGTTGCAATGAGCTGAAGTTGCACCACTGAACTTTTCCAGCCTGGGTGACAGAGTAAGACTGCATCTCAAAAACAACAACAACAACAAGAAAAAAAAAAAAAGAAAAGAAAAGAATGGAAGTAGTTGTGGGTAGTGGGTAGGGTGGTATGAGTCTGTTTTCTGTTACTTATAACAAGAATGACAAAAAAAAGTTGAAACTGGGTGATTTATAAAGAAAAAGAAAAAAAGGAAAAAATAACATCATGAAAAAGATAAAGGAAAAAAAGACAAATAAATGAAATTTATGTATTACAGTTCTGAAGGCTGAGACATCCCAGGTCAAGGGTCTACACCTGGTAAGGGCTTTCTTGCTGGTGGAGACTCTTTGCAGAGTCCTGGGACAGTGCAGAAGGATCAGTAGTGATACGGTTTGAATCTGTGTCCCTGGCCAAATCTCATGTCGAATTGTAATCCCCAGTGTTGGAGGTGGGGACTGACGGGAAGTGAATGGATCATGGGGGCAGAGTTCTCATGAATGGTTTAGCACCATCCCCTCCTTGATACTGTATAGTGAGTTCTCATGAGATCTTGTTGTGTGAAAGTGTGTGGCACCTCTCTTCCTCCTACTCCAGCCATGTGAAGATGCCTGCTCCTCCTATGCCTTCCACCATAACTGGAAGCTTCCTGAGGCCTCCCCAGAAGCAGAAGCTACTATGCTTCCTGTACAGCCTGCAGAAATGTGAGCCAATTAAACCTCTATTCTTTATAAATTACCCAGTCTCAGGTATTTCTTTATAGCAATGCAAGAACGGACTAGTACAGGCGGCAAGGGGGCTGAGTATGCTCACATCTCCCTTCCTCTTCTTATAAAACCACCAGTTCCTCCCATGATAACCCATTAATCCTTCATAACCCAATCACCTCTTAACGGCCCCACCTCTCAATACTGCCACATGGTGCCACGCATGGTGGCTCACACTTGTAATCCCAGCACTTTGAGAGGCCAAGGCAGGCAAATCACTTGAGCCCTGGAGTTGGAGACCAGCCTGGGCAACATGGTGAAACTCTATCACTACAAAAAATACAAAGATTAGCCAGGCATGGTGGCATGCATCTGTAGTCTCAGCTACTCAGGAGGGTGAGGTAGGAGGATCACCTGAGCTTGGGGAGGTTGAGGCTGCAGTGAGCTGTGATCGTGCCACTGCACTCCATCCAGCCTGGGTGACACAGTGAGACCCTGTCTCAAAAAACAAAAAAAAAAAAAGAAAAAAAATTTTTAAATTGAGGATTAAGTTTCAAAATGAGTTTTGAAGGGACCAACATTTAAACCACAGTAGTGGTGATGAAAATAAGTAGACAAGGCCAAGGCAGGTGGCTCAATAGAGACCACCCTGGCCAACTTGGTAAAACTCTATCTCTACCAAAAATAGAAAAATTAGCCAGGTCCAGTGGTGGCAGGTGCCTGTAATTCCAGCTACTTGGGAAGCTGAGGCACAAAAAAGGCTTGAACCGGGAGGCTGAGGTTGCAATGAGCCAAGATCACGCCACTGCAGCCTGGGTGACAAAGCCAGACACCGTAGGAAGGAAGGAAGGAAGGAAGGAAGGAAGGAAGGAAGGAAGGAAAGAAGTAGATAGAGATAAGCCAAAGAGGTAGAATCAGCAGGACTTGGAAGCAGCATAAATAACAGTGGGTAAACACATGGGCTATGCCATCAAAGTGAATCTAAGCCCTGGCTCTGCTGTGGTTTACACACCCATTTCCTCACCTATAAATGGGGGTTTATAAGAGTACAGTACCTACTTCATGGAATTGTAGATTCAATGCGACATGGCAAATGTCAAGAACTCTGCAGGTGTCTGGGACACTGTAGCTGCTCAATAATAAATGAGCCGCTGTTATAATTCTTATCATCATTGTTATCCATCACCAGTTAGATACAGAAGATAACCTCAAACTTACTGAATTCCAAACTTACTATTGCTGCCTTTTCTTAACCCCTGAAATTTACTCCTTCATCTGTGTCTCCTTTCTTGGGAATTAATACCATTATCTCCCTATAGTGGCTAATCCAGGACCCAGGAACTGTCCCAGGCCAAACCTTTCCCTTCTCAGCCTCATATCTACATCCTTTAGACTTGGAGACTAATAAACGAATAAGTAAATGAATGGCACATGTTGAAAGTTCCCTACATGATTTGTTTTCAGCCTGTTCTACTCTCAGGATATCTTCCCTCCTCCAGATGTTTGATGAATATTTACTTCCATTTGCGTGTGTGTGTGTAATACTTCTCTTCTAGAATGTATTTGGTGTACTGTGTGATGAGAAGACCTAAATTTTTCTCTAAGTAGCTAACTACTGTAGATAAGGAGGAGGGAGGGGTGAGCAAGGAAGAAAATGGCTAGCTGGCTAGGTGCTAAGATAAATGATTGGCAGCATTTACACTGTTACCTCTTATTTAAGGTTTGATTTTCAGAAACTCATCAGAAATGTGAGTTTGGGCCACAAAAGATGATCTTTCGTTTT
>NW_016807982.1:89714-106958 GCF_001698545.2 Rhinopithecus bieti | reverse complement strand
TCTCGGCCTCCCAAAGTGCTGGGATTACAGGCTTGAGCCACCGCACCTGGCCTCTTTTTTCTGTTTTTGAGACAGACTCTTGCTCTGTCGCCAGGCTGAAGTGCAGTGGCACAATCTTGGTTCACTGCAACCTCCGCCTCCCAGGTTCAAATGATTCTCCTGCCTCAGCCTCCCAAGTAACTGGGACTACAGGCACCCCCACCACACCTGGCTAATTTTTATATTTTTAGTAGAGACTGGGTTTCACCATGCTGGCCAGGATTGTCTTGATATCTTGACCTCGTGATCCACCTGCCTCGGCCTCCCAAAATGCTGGGATTACAGGCGTGAGCCACAGTGCCTGGTCCTATACCTTGCTTTTTCTTAAATTAAGTTTGAGACCAGGATGGCAAAATAGATTTTTAAAAATCAGCTGGGCATGATGGTGCATGCCTGTGGTCCCAGCTACTTGGGAAGCAGAGGCAGTAGTTGCTTAGGCCCAGGAGTTGGAGGCTGCAGTGAGCTATGGTAATACCACTGTACGTCAGCCTGGGCAACAGAGCAAGACCCTGCCTCTAAAAAATAAAAAATTGTGGCCGGGCGTGGTAGCTCACACCTGTCATCCTAGCACTTTGGGAGGCCGAGGCAGGTAGATCATGAGGTCAGGAGTTCAAGACCAGCCTGACCAACATGGTGAAACCCTGTCCCTACTAAAAATACAAAAATGAGCCAGGCACAGTGGTACACACCTGTAATCCTAGCTACTCAGGAGGCTGAGGCAGGAGAATCACTTGAACCCAGTAAGTGGAGGTTGCAGCGAGCTGAGATCACGTCACTGCACTCCAGCCTGGGGGACATAGCGAGATTCTGTCTCAGAAAAAAAAAAACAAATAAATAAAAATAAAAAATTGCATGTGCCTGTAGTCCCAGCCACTTGGGAGGCTGAGGTGGGAGGGTCACTTTAGCCCAGGAGGTTGAGGCTACAGTGAGCAACAGTGATTGTACCACTGCACTCCAGCCTGGGCACACAGATGCTGTCTCAAAAATAAAAAAAAAAATAAAATAAAATTAAAATTAAAAAAAAAAAATTGAAACAAGAAATTGGGAAGTCCAGAGTCCAGAGAAATAACTGGTTTAGAAGAAAAGCAATGACTTTGGTTTTATGTATGCTGGATTTGAGAGGAATGGGAATTCAGGTAGATATGGCCAGGAGGCCACTGGAAATGCTGGTCTGAAGTTCACAGGGACACTCAGACTTGAAGATAGAGGAGCAAGAGAACCTGAAAATAGTGATTAAGTTGTTAGCAGAAATGAAGGGGCTCAGAGGAAACAAGGGCTGAGAGGGGAACCTGGAGGATTACCCATGATTGTGGAGCAGGATGGGGAAAAGAAGCCAGTGTTACAGATAAGGAATTACAGGGAGAATTAAGAGAGCTTCATGACACATTAGCCAACGGTGGAGAATTTCAAGAAAGATGCAGTGAAGGGGTTAAAGGGCCAACAGGCAGTATTAAAGTAACTACCTGCATTGTCTCATTTAATCCTCACATGCAACCTATCGGGGAGATGGTATTATTATTATTATTATTTTTGAGACGGATTGTCACTCTGTCGCCCAGGCTGGAGTGCAGTGGCACAATCTCGGCTCACTGCAAGCTCCGCCTCCTGGGTTCATGCCATTCTCCTGCCTCAGCCTCCCGAGTAGCTGGGACTACAGGCGCCCGCCACCACACCCAGCTAATTTTTTGTATTTTTAGTAGAGACAGGGTTTCACTGTGTTAGCCAGGATAGTCTCAATCTCCTGACCTCGTGATCCACCCGCCTTGGCCTCCCAAAGTGCTGGGATTACAGGTGTGAGCCACTGTGCCCTGCCGGGAGATGGTATTATTATCTCCATTTTACAGAAAAGGGAGTTAACCCAGACAGTGACTCCAAGGCTGCATGATGTAGCTGTGGGAGGTCAGAATTCTGACACTGGTTCTACCACTAAATTAGTATTATGTCCATGGGCAAGTAACTTATGTTTCTAGGCTTAACATCCTTCTCTGCAAATTAAAAGGACTGGTCTAGATAATCTCCAGTTTTGTTTTGTTTTTTTTTTTGAGACAGAGTCTCGCTCTGTTGCCCAGGCTGGAGTGCAGTGACCGGATCCCAGCTCACTGCAAGCTCTGCCTCCCAGGTTTACGCTATTCTCCTGCCTCAGCCTCCCGAGTAGCTGGGACTACAGGCGCCCGCCACCACGCCTGGCTAATTTTTTGTATGTTTTTTAGTAGAGACGGGGTTTCACCGTGTTGGCCAGGATGGTCTCGATCTCCTGACCTTGTGATCCGCCCGTCTCAGCCTCCCAAAGTGCTGGGATTACAGACTTGAGCCACTGCACCCGGCCTCCAGTTCTTAATAATATGAGTATGTGATCAAGCTAGAATGGGAGAAATATATACACAAGTGAGGCAATGAATTAAAAAATGTAGTTCCATACAATTGCCTGGATCCCAGTTTAAAAAAAAGATAAAAGCCGGGTGCGGTGGCTCAGGCCTGTAATCCCAGCATTTTGGGAGGCCAAGGCGGGTGGATCACCTGAGGTCAGGAGTTCGAGACCAGCCTGACTAACATGGTAAAACCCCATCTCTACCAAAAATACAAAAATTAGCCAGGAGTGGTGGCGGGTGCCTGTAATCGCAGCTACTCTGGAGGCTGAGGCAGAAGTGCTTGAATCCGAGAGGCGGAGGTTGCCTCTGTACTCCAGTTTAGCCGATACAGTGAGACTCCATCTCAAAAAAATTAAAAATAAATAAATAAATAAGTAAAAGATTAAAATGTAATTCAAATATGTATCCTGGATGTTAAAAAAAAAAAAGAATTCGGCCCACATTCACAAGGATACACTACACTTCCTTAAGAGAGAATTCAAAATAAAGATGTCATTAAAAAAAATTAGCAGTCAGTGAACAGGGAGACCAAAAAGATCAGAACGCTGAACATCTTAAGACAGTGAATTTCCAAGAAATAAATCCATTCTCTAATATATAATATCTACAACTACAAAATTTTACCTTTTTTTTTTTTTTTGAGACAGAGTCTTGCCTGTTTCCCCGGGGGGGAGGGCCCGGGGGTGTTCTCGGCTCACTGCAACATCTGCTGCCTGGGTTCAAGTGATTCTCCTGCCTCAGCCTCACAAGCAGCTTACAGGCTCCCAGCACCACGCCCGGCTAATTTTTGTATTTTTAATAGAGATGGGGTTTCGCCATGTTGACCAGATTGGTCTCAAACTCCTGACCTCAGGTGATCTGCCTGCCTTGGCCTCCCAAAATGCTGGGATTACGGGCGTGAGCTACCTGACCCAGCCCAAAATTCTACTTTTTTTTTTTGAGATGGACTTTCACTCTTGTTGCCCAGGCGGAGTGCAATAGCGGCATCTCGGCTCAACCCCGCAACCTCTGCCTCCCAGGGTCAGGAATTCTCCTGCCTCAGCCTCCGAGTAGCGTGGGATTACAGGCATGTGCCACCACGCCCGGCTAATTTTGGTATTTTCAGTAAGAGACAGGGTTTCTTCAGTTGGTCAGGCTGCGTCCTCAGACATCCCGACCTCAGGTGATTGTCTGCCTTGGCCTCCCAAAGTGCCTGGGCTTACAGGACATGACATAGCACCCGGCCCCAGAATTTTATTTTAATGTATGCATTAAGTCGAGAAAATCAAGAATTAAAATTGTCATACCTGGAATTTATGAATGCTGCTCTTGAATGGAGTAAAAAAGTGAAGATTCAAGTCCAACAGTCCTGTGTTTGGAGGATGTCTGTAGAGAGAAAAGAGATATTTATAATTACGTTTATAATAAGAGGCGAAAGATGTGCTAAGGTACATAATATTATTTAAATAAATCTATAGGGCCAAGGCATGGTGGCTCATGCCTGTAATCCACCACTTGGGAGGCCCAAGCAGGCAGATAACCTGAGGTCAGGGAGTTTGAGACAGCCTGGTCCAACATGGTGAAACCCTATAGCTACAAGTATGAAACACTTAGCCAGGCATGGTGGCGGTGGCCTGTAATCCCAGCTACGCGGGAGCTGAGGAGGAGAATTGCTTTGACCGGGAGGCGGAGGCTGCAGTGAGCGCAAGACGTGCACTGCACGCCAGCCTGGGTGACAGAGCGAGACTCTGTCTCAAAACAAACAACAAAAAAATTATATAAGACCGCTGTCAGATATCTTTTTTTTTTTTTTTTTTATTGAGACAGATCTTGCTCTGTCCCCAGGCTGGAGTGGCAGTGGCGCGGTCTCCAGCTTACTGCAAGCTCCCCTCCCAGGTTCACGCCATTCTCGCTGCCTCAGTCTCGCCGGTACCCTGGGACTACAGCGCCCACCACCATGACCGGCTAATTTTTTATATTTTAGAGAGACAGAGTTTCCACCGTGTTAGCCAGGATGGTCTTGATCTCCTGACCTCGGACCGCCACCTCGGCTCCAAAGTGCTGGGATTACAGCTTGAGCCAGCCGTGCGTGGCCGATATGCTTTTAACATATAAAAAATGATTACTGCAAGATTATTATAGTAGCTATAATAATAAAGTTAAATAAACCCATTAAAAATTAATATGCATAAATATATTACATAACATATGTATATGTAATATAATATATAATGATATAAAATATACAACATAAATAAATCATTAATATTAATAGAAAATCATTTGGCTTCAAATTGGCTTGGAACTCTTTAAAGAAATACATACATTTTATATACATATTTTTATGTTTTATATATATAACTTTTTAACCTCAATCTTAATATTACAGTTTATAAGAAGAGATTTCCAATATTAAAATATATTATAGCAAATCAAAAGCAATCCTTTTTTTGTTTTGGTTTGTTTTTTTTGAGATGGAGTCTCACTCTGTCGTCCAGGCTGGAGTGAAGTGGTGTGATCTCGGCTCAATGCAACCTCCGCCTCCCTGGTTCCAGCAATTCCCCTGCCTCAGCCTCCCGAGTAGCTGGGATTACCGGCACACACCACCATGTGTGGCTAATTTTTTTGTATTTTCAGTTGAGACGGAGTTTTTCCATGTTGGCCAGATTGGTCTCGAAATCCTGACCGATCTCAGGCAATCTGCCCGCCTGGGCCTCCCAAAATGCGGGGATTACAGGCATGAGCCACTGCGCCTGGCCATTTGGTTTATTTTTTAAGACAGTCTCACTTTGTCACTCAGGCTAGAGTGCAGTGGCACAATCACAGCTCACTGCAGCCTTGATCTCCCAGGCTTATGTGATTCTCCCTCTTCAGTCTCCCAAGTAGTTGGGACTACAAGTACCCATCACCAAGTTTGGCTAATTTTTGTATTTTTTAGAAAGACGAGGTTTCGTCATGCTGCCCAAGTTGGTCTCCAACTCTTGGGCTCAAGTGATCCTCCCACTTCGGCCTCCAAAAATGCTGGAATTATAGGCATGAGCCACTGTCCCCAGCCCCAACATACTTTTTAACTTTGACAAGAAAATAAACTTAAGACAACACTATTCAAAGGCAGGCCAGTAGATGATACCAAGATAGTAAGTCCTATTGCTCTTTTCCTCCAAATGTCATCAATGTGTTTTGGAAGAAAACTGAACACAATAGCTTTAAAAATTCAACATATCTTGGAAAAAAAAAAATACAGGCAAGCATAAAGAAGAGGAGCTGGGCCCAGTGGCTCACGCCTGTAAGCCCAGCATTTCAGGAGGCAGAGGCATGAAGGTCACTTGAAGCCAGGAATTCCAGACCAGCGTAGGGAGCATAGTGAGACCTCTCTCTAAATAAATAAATAAGAAAACAAACCGAAATAACTTTTTTTCTTTTTTTTGAGATGGAGTTTCGCTCTTGTTGCCCAGGCTGGAGTGCAATGGTGCGATCTCTGCTCACCACCAACTCTGCCTCCCAGGTTCAAGTGATTCTCCTGCCTCAGCCTCCCGAGTCGCTGGGATTACAGGTATGCACCACCACACCCGGCTCATTTTCTGTTTTCAGTAGAGACAGGATTTCTCCATGTTAGTCGGGCTGGTCTCAAACTCCCGACCTCAGGTGATCAGCCCGCCTCAGCCTCCCAAAGTGCTGGGATTATAGGCGTGAGCCACCGTGCCCAGTCTTGTTTTTTTTTTTTTTTTTTTGAGACAGTCTCACTCTGTCACTCAGGCTGGAATGCAGTGGTGTGACCATGGCTCATTGTGGCCCTGACCTCTCAGGCTCAAGTGATCCTCCAGCCTTAGCCTTCTAAGTAGCTGAGACTACAGGTTTACCAGGCTAAATTTTGTATTTTTGTAGAGACAGGGTTTTGCCATGTTGCCCAGGCTGGTCCTGAAATCCTAGGCTCAAGTGATCCTCCCACCTTGTTGGAATAATAGGCATGAGCCTCTGTGCCTGGCCCCAAATTAACAGTTTTTGAGAACAACTTGTTGCCACTCTAAAAGCTCATCTGTCACCTAGCCTTAATGAGTTAGAAGGGCATTCAGAGAATGGCATTTACTTGGATTGCTTCACTGTTTCAACACTGCCACTAAAGGGCATATTAACTACTGTCCAGTGTACTAGGTGTGTACAGTGGTAACTTGTGGCTTTTTTTTTTTTTTGAGCCGGAGTCTCTCTCCTGTTGCCCAGGCTGGAGTGCAACGGCACGATCTTGGCTCACTGCAACCTCCGCCTCCCGGGTTCCAGCGATTCTTCTGCCTCAGCCTCCTGAGTAGCTGGGGCTGCAGGAGCCCACCACCATGCCAGGCTAATTTTTGTATTTTTAGTAGAAGCGGGGTTTCACCATATTGGCCAAGCTGGTTTCGAACTCCTGACCTTGTGATCCACCTGCCTCAACCTCCCAAAGTGCTGGGATTACAGGTGTGAGCCACCGTGCCCAGCCTAATATTCTAATTAATATCCTAATTAATATAAAGCTCGGCTTTTTAACTTTTTTTTTTTTTTTTTTTTTTTTTTTTTACAGCAGGGTCTCATTCTTACCCAGGCTGGAGTACAGAGGCACGATCTTGGCTCACTGCAACCTCTGCCTCCCAGGTTCAGGGATGCCTGCATGTCAGCCTCCTGAGGAGCCGGGACCACAGACATGTACCATCACACCCGGCTAATTTTTTTGTATTTTTTGTAGAGATGGGGTCTCGCCATGTTGCCCAGGGTGGTCTTGAACTCCTGGACTCAAGCAATCCACCCACCACATTGGCCTCCAAAGATTTGGGATTACAGGCGTGAGACACCGCATCTGGTCAAAAGAACTGATTTCTGAGCACAGTCTGTGCCCTCAACAGTTTTTACATACTGATGGAGTGCTATTTTTTCAGATAACCACCAAGGTCCACTCCAGCAGATATTAGAGTAGATCTGTGGATGAACACTCTGAACTATCAGGATCCTTTTTTTTTTTTTTTTTTAAAGGGTCTCGATATATTGCCCAGGCTGGTCTTGAACTCCTGGGCTCAAGAGATCCACCCACCTCGGCCTCCCAAAGTGCTAAGATTATAGGCATGAGCCACCACGCCCAGCATCAGCATCCTTTCTAACTTCCTTCTAGAAAACTAAAAAGTACATTTCCCAGACTCCTTTACAATTCAGTTTCCCCATGTGAAATGTGGCCCATCAGTGGGATGTTGTGAGATCTGGAAGGCAGAAATGAGGTGGGAACCATCTTTCTTCTGTTTTGGCTGTTAATGCGGGCAAGCACATTTATGGAAACATTGCATTTTTTTCTCATAGCAGCATTCCAGTGTCAAAAGCTTCATGATTGGCAAGAGACAAACGTGGTGAAGACAGGAATCACTATTTGGTAGGAGTTCAGGGGAAGTTCAGGGGTAGCAGGGTTGTTCCCTTTTATTTAGTTATTTTCAGAGGCAGGGTCTCACTCTGTCATCCAGGATGAAGTGCTGAAGTGCAGTGGTACAATCATAGCTCACTGTAAACTTGAACTCCTGTGCTCAAGGGGATCCTCCCACTTTGGCCTCTCAAAGTGCTAGATTACACTGTACACTGCCTATAGCAGTTAGGTGACCCTTAAATTACAGTAGCAATGTCATTGGAAGCCTCCTGATTCCCTCCCTGGGGTGCCTGTTAGGCAGTCTTTTTTTTTTTTGAGACGGAGTTTTACTCGTTGCCCAGGCTGGAGTGCAATGGCGTGATCTCAGCTCACTGCAACCTCCACCTCTCGGGTTCAAGCCATTTTCCCGCCTCAGCCTCCCAAGTAGCTGGTATTACAGGAACGTGCCACCACGCCTGGCTAATTTTTATATTTTTAGTAGAGACGGGGTTTTACCATGTTGGCCAGGCTGGTCTCGAACTCTTGACCTCAGGTGATCCACCCGCCTCTGCCTCCCAAAGTGCTGAGATTACAGGCGTAAGCCACAGCACCCGGTCAGGAGTTTTTTTGTTTTGTTTTGTTTTGTTTTGAGACGGAGTCTCGCTCTGTCCTCCAGGTTGGAGTGCAGTGACGTGATCTCGGCTCACTGCAACCTCTGCCTCCCAGGTTCAAGCGATTCTGTCTCTGCCTCTGGAGTAGCTGGGACTGCAGGCGCGGGCCACCACAGCCGGCTAATTTTTGTATTTTCAGTAGAGATGAAGTTTCACCATATTGGCCAGGCTGGTCTCGAACTTCTGACCTCAAGATCCACCTGCCTCGGCCTCACAAAGTGCTGGGATTACAGGTATGAGCCACGGTGCCTGGCCCCAGCCAGGTATTTCTTTTTCTTTTTTTTCTTTGAGACAGAGTCTCGCTCTGTCACCCAGGCTGGAGTGCAGTGGCCGGATCTCAGCTCACTGCAAGCTCCGCCTCCCGGGTTTACGTCATTCTCCTGCTTCAGCCTCCGGAGTAGCTGGGACTACAGGCGCCCGCCACCTCGCCCGGCTAGTTTTTTGTATTTTTTAGTAGAGACGGGGTTTCATCGTGTTAGCCAGGATGGTCTCGATCTCCCGAACTTGTGATCCGCCCATCTCGGCCTCCCGAAGTGCTGGGATTACAGGCTTGAGCCCCCGTGCCCGGCCAGGTATTTCTTTTTATCAATGTGAGCATGGACTGATACAGGGATAAAAATAATACCTATGGCTTATAGAGCTGTGAGATGGAGAAAATCAGAAGATAATCCAAGCAACATGCTTATAACAGTGCCTGGTTTATAACAAGCCCTTGATAAATGTCAGCTATTATTATTATTGTTAATTATCTAAACATTTAAAAACACTGCTTTCACTGAGTATAAAATGTAAACATTTTAGAATTTTATTACAACACATTTTCTTGTCTTATACAAATGTGGATACAGAAGGCCAGGTGGGGTGGCTCAAGCCTGTAATTCTAGCACTTTGGGAGGCTGAGGCGGTTCATCACCTGAGGTCAGGAGTTCAAGACCAGTCTGGCCAACATGGCGAAACCCCGTCTCTACTAAAATACAAAAATTAGCCGGGCATGATGGCGGGTGCCTGTAATCCCAGCTACTCGGGAGGCTGAGACGGGAGAATTGCTTAAACCCAGCAATTGAACGGTGGTTGCAGTGAACCAAGATTGCACCACTCGACTCCAGCGAGACTCCGTCTCAAAAAAAAAAAAAGTGGATACAGAAAAAAAAATTTTTTTTGGACTGCTTTCATCATATTTGTCAACCTAGAGAGACTGAGAGTGATCATTTCAAAACTACATGTGTACCTGGGAATAGCAACCCTCTACTCCAACTAGTCAATTGTAGACCTCACCTTAAGGAAAGATTATTCTTTTTTTCTTTTTTTTTTAATTTGAGACTGGAGTCTAGCTCTGTCGCCCAAGCTGGAGTGCAGTGGTAATCTCGGCTCACTGCAACCTCTGCCTCCCAGGTTCAAGCGATTCTCCTGCCTCAGCCTCCCAAGTAGCTGGGATTATAGGTGCCCGACACCACACCCAGCTAGTTTTTGTATTTTTAGTAGAGACCGAGTTTCACTGTATTGGCCAGGCTGGTCTCGAACTCCTGACCTCATGATCCGCCTGCCTTGGCCTCCCAAAGTGCTGGGATTACAAGCGTGAGCCACTGCGCCTGGTCTTTTGTTTTGTTTTGTTTTGTTTGTTTTAGACAGAATCTTTCTCTGTTGCTCAGGCTGGAGTGCACTGGTGAGATCACAGCTCACTACAGCCTTGACCTCCCCGGGCTCAGGTGATCCTCCCACCTCAGCCTCCCAAGTACAAGTGTGTGCCAAATCATTCTTGAGAAACCATTTTTACCTTTTTTTCCTTTTTTTGAGATAGAGACTTGCTCTGTCGCTCAGGCTGGAGTGCAGTGGTGCAACCTCGGCTCACTACAACCACCACCTCCTGGGCTCAAGCGATTCTCCTGCCTTAGGCTCTTAAGTAGCTGGGATTACAGGCCCGTGCCACCACACCCAGCTAATTTTTGTATTTTTAGTAAAGACAGGGTTTCACTATGTTGGTCAGACTAGTCTCAAACTCCTGACCTCAAGTGATCCGCCCTCCTTGGCCTCCCAAACTGCTGGGATTACAGTCATGAGCCACTGCACCTGGCCAATTTTTGCCATTTTTCCATTCAATCATTACCTCATTAATGATGCTCTGTCAACCAGGGTGTTTGTTATTCAAACTAAGAAAATGTTACCACAGAAGCAATTGCCAGAGAATGAGATCTACAACCTAAAATAAGATTTGCAACCTAAAAGTTTATGTTTTAATATTGCTGAGTACAGTGGTTCGAACCTGTAGTCCCAGCAACTTGGGAGGCTGAGGCAGGAGGGAGGATCCCTCGAGCCCAGGAGTTCGAGGCTGCAGTGAGCAATGCTCATGCCACTGCACTCTAGCCTGGGCAATAGAGCAAGACTTCATCTCTATTAAAAAAAAAAAAAGAAAGAAAATTTAAGTGTTTATACTTAGAATACTAATGTATATATTTAAAAAGTCATAGATAAAATTATGGCCGGGCGCAGTGGCTCAAGCCTGTAATCCCAGCACTTTGGGAGGCCGAGACGGGCGGATCACGAGGTCAGGAGATCGAGACCATCCTGACTAATACGGTGAAACCCCGTCTCTACTAAAAAATACAAAAAACTAGCCGGGCGATGTGGCGGGTGCCTGTAGTCCCAGCTACTCGGGAGGCTGAGGCAGGAGAATGGCGTAAACCCGGGAGGCAGACCTTGCAGTGAGCTGAGATCCCGGCCACTGCGCTCCAGCCTGGGTGACAAAGCGAGACTCCGTCTCAAAAAAAAAAAAAAAAAAAAAAAAAAAAATTTTGGCTTGGTTTGGTTCGCTGAAGTATCTTCTGGTGATGAAAAATACACTGCAGATTTGGAATAAAACTTCCCGCAGCCGGGCATGGTACCTCATATCTATTATCCTAGCACTTTGGAAGGCCCAGGCAGGAGGATCACTCGAGCCCAGGAGTTCGAGACCAGCCTGAGCAACCTGGTGAGACCGCGTCTCTACAAATAATTAAAAAATTAGCCAGGTGTGTGGTAGTATATGCCTGTGGTCCCAGCTACTCAGTAGGCTGAGGTGGCAGGATCACTTGAGCCTGAGAGGCTGAGGCTGCAGTGAGCTGTGATTGTGCCACTACACTCCAGCCTGGGTAACAGGGCGAGACCCTGTCTCAAAAACAAAAACAAAAAACTTCCCCCAGATATTCTGGAACTATAAGAATTTTATGTTGGACCTAGTCCAACAGTGCCAGGAAGACAGAGGGAACTGAAAGTGATATAAAGTATCCCTCCAGAGGTTATGCCCTCCGTATTTCACATGCTGCTGAAAGCCACAGGATTCAAAGCAGTGGAGGTTTTCTGAAGGGTCAGAAAAACAGGTGAAAGAAAGCAACTTCATATTTTGATACAATAATTAATTTTACATTGTTCTGAACTTCATAGAGGTATATTTTCCTTTTTTAAATTCTTAAGACAAGGTCTCACCAGCCTGGAGTGCAGTGGTATGATTTTGGCTCACTGCAGCCTTGGCCTCCGGGGCTCAAGTGATCCTGCTTCAGTCTCTCACACAGCTGGGACTATAGCAGTGCACCAGCATGTCTGGCTCTTTCTATATTTTCCCAGAAAATAATTTTTTTTTTTTTTTTTTTTTTTTTTTTGAGACAGTCTCACTCTGTCACCCAGGCTGGAGTGCAGCGGCAGGATCTCGGCTCACTGCAACTTCCCACTCCTGGGTTCAAGCCTCAGCCTCTTGAGCAGCTGGGATTACAGGCACGCACCACCACACCTGGCTAATTATTGTACTTTTAATAGAGACGGGGTTTCGCCATGTTGATCAGGCTGGTCTCAAACTCCTGGCCTCAAGTGATCTGCCTGCCTTGGCCTCCCAAAGTGTTGGGATTACACATGTGAGCCACTGTACCTGGCCCTTTTATTCAATTTTTATGAGAAGGGCAGATACTCAAATTGACAGGTGAAATGCATTTATTCAAGACATATCTACTGAGCAACTACTCTACACCAGACTATACCTGGTCCTGAGAATACAGAGGTGATGACATGTCAAAGGTCAGTGCTCACTCTTAAGCAGCTCACTATTAGGAGAGAGTCAGAGAAAGCGAAGAGACAGGAAGAGGAGAGACTTTTAGACAAAGTGACAACACAATGAAGAAAATACTCATAGTAGAAGGAAACTGTAAAACAAAGAAAGCAAATTATTGTACCTGGGAGTACTGAGAAATGTTTCCAAAAGGCTCAACGTTTAGGCTGAGTCTTGAAGGATGAAAAGAAGTTTATACATGAGAAAGAGGGCAAAAGGCATTCTAGCCAGAGAGAGCACTAAATGGGAAGGCAAAAACAGTATATTAAACAGCATGGCCTCCTCAGAGATGGTAAGAAGTTTGCTATAGCTAGAGACTGCGGGCCTATGGAAGGATGGCAGATTAAACTAGAAAAGTATGTAAGAGCTAGATCTTGGAAGCCCCTCCACTTTTGTGGGTTCTGGAGCACTTTTGAAGGATTTTAAAAAGAAGAAACACAGGATTATACGTCTACCAATCATTAGCTGTGTGACTTTGTCAAGTTACTTAACTATAAGCATTGGTTTCCTTTTTGTAAAATGAGGTTATTGACTGTTAAGAGGCTCGAAGGAAGTATGTTAAGAGGATTAAATAAGATAATCACTAAAATAAATAAGACTAAGACAAATAGAAATAAGCACATGAAGAGATGTTTAGCATCATTAATCATTAGTGACATCCAAATCAAAATCCCAATGAGATACTACTTCATACTCACTGGGATAGTTTGCTACAATAATATTTCTTTTTAATTTTTTTCTTCTTCTTTTTCTATATTTTCTTTTTTTTTATGTTTTTCCAGAGATACAATAATTTTTTTTGAAAACATGAACATACTAAGTGTTGGCCAGAGTATAGATAAACGAGAATCTTCATACACTGCTCGTGGAAATATAAAATGGTACAGCGACTTTAGAAAACAGTCCGGGAGTTCCTCAAATGATTAAACATAGAGTTATCATATGACCCAGCCATTTCACTCCTAAGTATATATCCAAGAGTAATGAACGCATACGTCTACACAGAAACTGATATACGAATGTTTATACTAGCATTATTTGTAACAGTTAAGAGGTGGAAACAACCCAAATGTCCATCGATGGACAGATGGGTAAACAAAATGTGGTATACCCATATAATGGAATGTAACTCGGCCATAAAAAGAATGAAGTACTGATATGGTCATGTGCTGCATAACATTTTGGTCAACAACTGACCACATATACGACGGTGATCCCATAAGATTATAACACCGTATTTTTATTGTACCTTTCCTGTGTTTGTTTGCTTGTTTATTTATTTTTGGAGACAAAGTCTTGCTCTATCCCCCTGGCTGGAGTGCAGTAGCACAATCTTGGGTCACTGCAACCTCTGCCTCCTGGGTTCAAGCAGTTTTTCTGCCTCAGCCTCCTGAGTAGCCAGGATTACAGGCGCCCACCACCATGTTGGACTAATTTTTGTATTTTTAGTAGAGACGGGGTTTTACCATGTTGGCCAGGCTTGTCTTGAACTCCTGACCTCGGGTGATCCACCCACCTTGGCCTCCCAAAGTGCTGGGATTACAGGAGTGAGCCATCGCGCCCAGCTTTCCTGTGTTTAGATATGTTTAGACACATACTTACCATTGTTTTACAAATGCCTGTAGTATTATGCTATACAAGATTGTAGCCTAGGAGTTATAGGCTATACCATACAGCCTAGGTGTGTAGTAGGCTATTCCAGCTAGGTTTGTGTAAGCACATTCTATGATGTTCACACAATGACAAAAATCACCTAACAACACATTTCTCAGAACATATACCCATCATTAAGTGACATATGACTGTATATACTACAACATGGGTGAACCTTAAAAACCTCATGCTGGCTGGGAACAGTGGTATGAGCCTGCAGTCCCAGCTACTCGGAAGGCTGAGGCAGAGGACTGGATGAGCCCAGGAGGTCAAGGATGTAGTGAACTAGGATTATGCCACCACAATCCAGTGTGGGTGACAGTGAGATCCTGTCTCTAAAAAACAAACAAGGCCAGGTATGGTGGCTCATGCCTATAATCCCAGCACTTTGGGAGGCCGAGGTGGGCGGATCACAAGGTCAGGAGATCAAGACCATCCTGGCCAACATGGTGAACCCTGTCTCTACTAAAAATACAAAAAATTAGCCAGGCGTGGTGGCCAGCGCCTGTAGTCCCAGCTACTCGGGAGGCTGAGGCAGGAGAATGGCGTGAACCCGGGAGGCGGAGCTTGTAGTGAGCTGAGATTGTGCCACTGTACTCCAGCCTGGGTGACAGAGCAAGACTCTGTCTCAAAAAAAACAAAAAACAAAAAAAAAAACCTCATGCTAAGTTACAGAAACTAGTCATAAAAAACAGATTTATGATTTTATTCACATGAAATACCCAGAATGGGTAGATCCACATAGGAAGTAGATAAGGGGTTATCAGGAGCTAGGGAGACATGGGAGTGGGGAGTGACTGTTAACAGGCATGGGGTTTCTTTATGCAAGTGATGAAAATGTTCTGGAGTTAAGAGGGTGGTGATGGTTGCACAATTTTGTGACCATATCAAAAAACTGAATTGTACACTTTAAAAGGGGTAACTTTTATGGTATAAGAGTTATATCTCAGGCCAGGTGCGGTGGCTCACACCTGTATTCCCAGCACTTTGGAAAGCGGATGCGGGTGGATCACCTGAGGTCAGAAGTTCAAGAGAAACCCCATCTCTATTAAAGTACAAAAAATGAGCTGGGTATGGTGGCAGGCTCCTGTAATCTCAGCTACTTGGGAGGCTGAGGCAAGAGAATTGCTTGACCCTGGGAGGCGAGGTTGCAGTGAGCCCAGATCGCACCATTGCACTCCAGCCTGGGCAACAAGAGCGAAACTCCATCTCAAAAAAAACCAGTTATATCTCAAAAAAAATAGGAATTGTCCTATACATTGGGGTCAGTTACAACTTGATATTCACATTGAAAGGATTTTTACGTAACATGCATTCATAGCAGTACTCTTGACTCATCACAAAAGGTTTATTTTCAGAATTATGTGATTAGGTAATGGAAATGGGTAATACATTTCAGATTTTCTTCTTCCAGTAGAGTGACTTTATACGCTGAAACAGCAAGTTAGATCAATTTATATGGGACATCCAAAATCCAAATGGAAACATTTTAAATATCTGTAAGAGTTAAATATTATAATAGTCCCAAGAATATAACAGAATTCAAGACTTCCATCAAGTTCAATGATCTTTAAAAAGGTGGTTGGGAAAGACAATTACACATTTTAGGAACCATTAAGTTCGAAGGTCTTTGGAACAGAAGCAAAAGACATGTATTTCTATGAGTAGACGGAAGATTTAGGTAGCGAGTATAACTTGAACTAAGGTTGTAGTTGAGAAGATCAACTCTCTTTTTTTTTTTTTTGAGACAGAGTCTTGCTCTGTCACCCAGGCTAGAGTGCAGTGGCGTGATCTTGGTTCACTGCAATCTCTGTCTCCCGGGTTCAACCCATGCTCCTGCTTCAGCCTCCCGAGTAGTTGTGATTACAGGTGCCTGCTACTGCGCCCTGCTAATTTTTGTATTTTTAGTAAAGATGGGGTTTCACCATCTTGTCCAGGCTGGTCTCGAACTCCTGACCTCGTGATTCACCACCGCCTCCCTCCACACCCCAACCTCCCAAAGTGTTGGGATTACAGGCATGAGCCACCACACCCGGCTGAGAAGATCAACTCTTTTAAGATATAGAGTCATTAATCTAAAATTTAATATGTCCCACCAGTGTCAGCAAAACTAATCTTGTTAGCCTGCTTAGCAAACATTCCTGAGTCATAAGGAACTTCAGCTAACTAGAGTGGTAATTGTATTCCTTGATGGATAAACGATCCTTTAGCTTTGGGAAGATTTAGAATTAAGTACAGATGCTCCTCAACTTATGATGGGGTTACATCCCAATAAACCTATTTTAAGTTGAAAACATTATAAGTTTAAAATGCCTTTAATACCCCATTAAACCCACTGTAAAGTCAAAAAATCATAAGTTAAGCCACTGTAAGTCAGTGATCGTCTGTATTAAAAATATTTAACAGTGGCGGTTTGGGCCGGGCGCGGTGGCTCAAGCCTGTAATCCCAGCACTTTGGGAGGCCGAGACGGGCGGATCACGAGGTCAGGAGATCGAGACCATCCTGGCTAACATGGTGAAACCCTGTCTCTACTAAAAAATACAAAAAACTAGCCAGGCGAGGTGGCGGGCGCTTGTAGTCCCAGCTACTCGGGAGGCTGAAGCAGGAGAATGGCGGGAACCCGGGAGGCGGAGCTTGCAGTGAGCTGAGATCCGGCCACTGCACTCCAGCCCGGGCGACAGAGCGAGACTCCGTCACAAAAAAAAAAAAAAAACCAAAAAACAAAACAGTGGTGGTTTGAACATTTGTATCCCCTCCAAAATTCATGTTGAAACTTCATCCCCAAGGCCGGGCACGGTGGCTCACGCCTGTAATACCAGCACTTTGGGAGGCCGACGCGGGCGGATCAGAGGTCAGGAGATCAAGACCATCCTGGCTAACACGATGAAACCCTATCTCTACTAAAAAATACAAAAAAATTTTTAGTAGAGATGTGGTGGTGGGCGCCTGTAGTCCCAGCTCCTCGGGAGGCTGAGGCAAGAGAATGGCGTGAACCCGGGAGGCGGAGCTTGCAGTGAGTCAAGATAGCACCACTGCACTCCAGCCTGAGCGACAGAGCAAGACTCCGTCTCAAAAAAAAAAAAAAAAAAAAAAAAAAAAAAAAAAAC
>NW_016807982.1:84715-86965 GCF_001698545.2 Rhinopithecus bieti | reverse complement strand
GGGCCGCGGCGCACCGGCCGGTCGCGCGCGCGGGCCGGGGAAGATTCCTGGTTCTCGGCTGGGGAAGGACCCCCTTTCGAGGCCGTTCCTTTGCGCCCTAAAACAAGTAGCCCCAACGTGAGAGAAACAAAAGGTATTTGCTGACGTGGGCGTTGGACAGAAACGCCCGAGGGCTGGGGACACAATTAAAGGGGCAACGCACAGATTTCAGGCACCAACCAGCAGCTTCGCCCACTCCCCCTGCCCTTGCCCACACCCGCTGCACGCTCCAGAGGCACCGGGGTGCCCAGATTCTCTAGCAGTTGACTGCGGATCATGATTTTAGTCAGGAGCTGAAATTTAAAATTGTACTTTACGTTGGGAAAGGCGCCTCCGGAGGGCAGAAGGGCTGGATTTCTAGGATCTGGGGAATTTGGTTTAGGAAAGAGGGAGGGACTTAGGCGTGCCCACAATTACTGTGTAAGTACATGTGACATTATTGTACTTAAGTTTAGCAACGTCAAATGCAAAAGATTTCCACAGAATTTTCCCTTGTATTGAAGCAGTTATTTTAGTTGAGGATAACCTTTTCTAAACCTCTACAGGTCAGAAGCATTTCATTTGAAGAGGAAAACCCAGAGAAGCTGAGAGAACATAATTCTTTGTTAAGTCCAGAGAAATACAAAATTAGTAAAATCAGCAAGTTCTGTCTTTTCCAATACAAGCATTCATTGTATACCAAGCTTCCTCTGACAAATTTACGTCTCTAATATTTAGAGTACAGATATCAGGTTATACATTTGCTAAAATAGTAAATCAATGGATTTTCACTGTTACTATAGAAGCATTACTTCTATAAATTAGTTTCCTAGTTCCTTATGCTGGGGTCAGGTACTGAAAAGTACTGTGTTACAGTAAAACTGGAGGAAAAAGGTTCAAATTGTCAAAACTTGGGTTTAGCTTTTAATGGATTTCTCTCCTGTTCATAATCAGTCATATTGGACAGTTTATAATTTTGATTTCAGGAATAATTATGCACTTTGAGGATGCAAGATATTCACAATTGTCTCTTAATGTCACTTCTGTGTCACTGCAGAGGTGCTTTGCTATTTAGTTGTGTTTCCTCACCTTCTGAACAGGTAAGTAGAAACATATTTGAAAACCATTAGGTGTCAGGTGTGTTGGATGTACTCAGATTACTCTGCTAGCGCTCCCCACTGAGAATTCCCCCAGAAAGACCTGGACATGGTTATAGCCAAAGGTTTGATTTTAGCCTTAATTAAAGATTAATGCAAAAGAATTCCACAAACTTATTCCTCAAGAGAGCACATCAGGTTGGTGATAAACTCTTCGTTGTGGCCGGCCGCGGTGGCTCTCGCCTGTAATCTCAGCACTTTGGGAGGCCGAGGCAGGCGGATCACGAGGCCAGGAGCTCGAGACCAGCCTGGCCAATATGGTGCAACCCTGTTTCTACTAAAATACTAAAAATACAAAAATTAGCTCGGCATAGTGGTGTGCGCCTGTAATCCCAGCTACTGGGGCAGCTGAACCAGGAGAATGGCTTGAATCCAGGAGGTGGAGGTTGCAGTGAGCCAAGATTGTGCCACCGCACTCCAGCCTGGGTGACAGAGCAAGACTCCATCTCAAAAAAAAAAAGAAAAGAAACAACAAAACAAAACAAAAAAACTCTTTGTTGCAAGGAAGAGGTAATGAGAGTTTCGTCCCTCATCTTCATTCTGCTAGCTTTGGGAGCTTGTTTCTCTATTCTGGGGCTCCATCATTAACCAGTGCTAGTCTCTTAAACTCTGACTGCCACCCTACCCCACCCCCATCCCTGTTTCCACCTCTTCAGTTCAAATCTTGAGAAAGATAATCCATTCCAATTTTTTTTTTTTTTTTTTGAGACAGAGTCTCCCTCTGTTGCCCAGGCTGGAGTGCAGTGGCAGGATCTCGGCTCACTGCAACCTCCGCCTCCCAGGTTCAAACAATTCTTTGCCTCAGCCTCCTGAGTAGCTGGAATTACAGGTGTCCGCCACCACGCCCAGCTAATTTTTGTATTTTTAGTAGAGACGGTTTCCCCAGGTTGCCAGGCTGGTCTTGACTTCCTGACCTCATGATCCACCAGCGTCGGCCTCCCAAAATGCTGGGATTACAGGCTTGAGCCACTGCACCCGGCCCCATTCGGATTTTAACAGTGCCTGCTGGCCGGGCGCGGTGGCTCAAGCCTGTAATCCCAGCACTTTGGGAGGCCAAGGCGGGCGGATCACAAGG
>NW_016807982.1:75213-81299 GCF_001698545.2 Rhinopithecus bieti | reverse complement strand
GGCTGGAGTGCAGTGGCCGGATCTCAGCTCACTGCAAGCTCCGCCTCCTGCGTTTACGCCATTCTCCTGCCTCAGCCTCCCAAGTAGCTGGGACTACAGGCACCCGCCACCTCGCCCAGCTAGTTTTTTGTATTTTTTAGTAGAAACGGGGTTTCACTGTGTTAGCCAGGATGGTCTCGATCTCCTGACCTCGTGATCCGCCCGCCTCGGCCTCCCAAAGTGCTGGGATTACAGGCTTGAGCCACCGCGCCCGGCCGAATATATATATTTTTTGAGACAGCTGTCGCTCAGGCTGGAGTACAATGGCATGAACACGGCTCACTGCAGCCTTGACCTCCCAGGCTCAAGCAATCTTCCTGCCTCAGCCTCCCACGTAGCTGGCACTACAGGTGCACACCACCATGCCTAATTTTTTAATTTTTTTTTTTTTTTTTTGAGACGGAGTCTCGCTCTGTCACCCAGGCTGGAGTGCTGTGGCCAGATCTCAGCTCACTGCAAGCTCCGCCTCCCAGGTTCACGCTATTCTCCTGCCTCAGCCTCCCGGGTAGCTGGGACTACAGGTGCCGCCACGTCATCCGGCTAGTGTTTTTTGTATTTTTTAGCAGAGACTGGGTTTCACCGTGTTAGCCAGGATGGTCTCGATCTCCTGACCTCGTGATCCGCCCGTCTCGGCCTCCCAAAGTGCTGGGATTACAGGCTTGAGCCACCGCGCCCGGCCGCTAATTTTTTAATTTTATATAGAGATGGGG
Organism: Rhinopithecus bieti; assembly: GCF_001698545.2. NCBI lineage: Eukaryota > Metazoa > Chordata > Mammalia > Primates > Cercopithecidae > Rhinopithecus > Rhinopithecus bieti. Next base: position 80,550 of record NW_016807982.1, on the reverse strand, counting down.
ATCTCCCTGTGTTGCCCAGGCTGGTCCCAAACTTCTGGGCTCAAGTGATCCTCTCACCTCAGCCTTCTAAGTGCTGCCCAGCCAGTAATTTATTACACAGCAATAGATCACTTATACAGATTATGGTAGCTAGAAGTGCTGCCATAACAAAAACCTGAAAATGTGACTTTGGAACTAGACAGTAGGTGGAAGGGCTTTGAGGTGTTAATGAAAGCTTGAAGAATCTTCTAAAAAAAATAGGCAACTTCTTGCCGGGTGCAGTGGCTCACGCCTGTAATCCCAGCACTTTGGGAGGCCAAGGTGGGTGGATCACTCGAGGTCAGGAGTTCAAGACCTGCCTGACCAACATGGTGAAACCCCATCTCTACCAAAAATACAAAAATTAGGCAGGCGTGGTGGCAGATGCCTGTAATCCCAGGTACTTGGGAGGCTGAGGCAGGAGAATCACTTGAAGCCAGGAGGTGGAGGTTGCAGTCAGCTGAGATTGTGCCATTGCACTCCAGCCTTGATGACAGACTGAGACTCCATTTAAAAAAAAAAAAGGCAGGGCTCAGTGGCTCAAGCCTGTAATCCCAGCACTTTAGGAGGCCGAGACGGGTGGATCACAAAGTCAGGAGATCGAGACCATCCTGGCTAACACGGTGAAACTCCGTCTCTACTGAAAAATGCAAAACTAGCCGGCCGAGGTGGTGGGCGCCTGTAGTCCCAGCTACTCCGGAGGCTGAGGCAGGAGAATGGCGTAAACCCGGGAGGCGGAGCTTGTAGTGAGCTGAGATCCGGCCACTGCACTCCAGCCTGGGCGACAGAGCGAGACTCCGTCTCAAAAAAAAAAAAAAAGACAAATTCTAATGGTCTTTGAGGAAGATGCAAGTGAGGGCTTACAGAAAAATCTACAAATCTTACTGAAAACTGGAGGAAAGGGAGTCCTTGATAGGTATTGGTTGGGGATGCAGGGGGAAGCAACACAGTTGTCTATAATAAGGTGAAAAGTAGAAAATATTTGAACTTGGTGATCTAGCTAAGGAAGTTGAACTTGGTGATGTAGCTATAAAGCTTCCCCCAGAGTGTTGAAGGAAACAGGTGGTTTCTCCTTGCTGCTTGTAGTAAAATGTGAGAGGAGAGAGATAAGCTAAAGGAAGGACTGTTAGACAAAGGGAAGCCAAAGTTTGCTGGCTTGGACAATTCCCAGGCTCTTAAGGTGGCAAATGATGGTACGATTAAGAAATGACTTCTGAGCAAAGTTTAAATTCAGGATAATGTCAGCAAAACAAGTCTAAAGATGAAGTCAAGGATGTGGCTGTAAGATCCTTCATTAAGTTTTCAGAAAGATCATAGATGGTACTTTAGAATACCATTCAGTTAGACAAAAAGTTTTGAAGAATTTAAGAGACTGGGTGCGGTGACTCACACCTGTAATCCCACACTTTGGGAGGCCGAGGCGGGAGGATTGCTTGAGTCTAGGAGTTTGAGACCAGCCTAGACAACACAGTGAGACCTCGTCTCCACCAAAAAATTTAAAATTTTAAATAAATAAAAATAAAGAATGTAAGCATGTGACTTATAGATCATCTCAAACAGTAGAGCTTCTAAGAAGCTTAAGGGGGCTGGGCACAGTGGCTCACACCTGTAATCTCAGCACTTTGGGAGGCCAAGGCAGGCAGATTGCTTGAGGCCAGGAGTTCAAGACTAGCCTGAGCAACATAGTGAGGCCCTGTCTCTACAAAAACAAAAAAATTAGCGGGACCTGGTGGCTCATACCTGTAGTCCCAGCTACTAAGGAGGCTTGAGGCTTGAGCCCAGGTCAGCTTAAGGGCTATTCCTCAGTGGAGGCCCAAGGTAGAGAAGAGCTTATCTTGAAGAGATTTTTGGGGGTGTCTTTTGTCTAATCGAGTGAACCCCAAGAAGATTCACAAGACACCTACTATGTTTCAAAGAGAGTGTTCAGGACTGGGCATGGTGGCTCTTGCCTGTAATCTCAGCACTTTGGGAGGCCAAGGCAGGAGGATCATTTGAGCCCAAGAGCAACATAGTGAGCAACATAGTGAGACCTCATCTCTACAAAAAATAAAAAATAAAGAACAATTAGCCAGGCATGGTAGCATGCACCTGTGGTCCCAGCTACTCCAGAGGCTGAGGCAGGAGGTCAAGGCTGCAGTAAACCGCGATCACACCACTGCACGCCAGCTTGGGTGACAGAGTGAGACCCTGTCTCAAACAAACAAACAAACAAATAAAATAACAATAAAGGAAGTGTTCCGAGGAGCACTGTCAGGTTGGACTGAAATGGCCAGAGGCACTACAAAATGGTAGAAAATGTACCCCAAAAATTCTGGCAGAATACAATCTGTGAAAACTGCACAACTGTAAATATGGGCCACCTTTCTTTTTTTTGTTGTTGTTTTAATTTGAGATACAGTTTCACTCTTGTTGCCCAGGCTGGAGTGCAATGGCGCGACCTCGGCTCATTGCAACCTCCGCCTCCTGGGTTCAAGCGATTCTCCTGCCTCAGCCTCCTGAGTAGCTGGGATTATAGGCGCCCACCACTACGCCTGGTTAAAGTGTTTTTTTGTTTGTTTTTTCTTTTTTTGTATTTTTAGTAGAGATGGAGTTTCTCCATGTTGGTCGGGCTGGTCTCAATCTCCTGCCTCAGGTGATCCAAAATATGGGCCACCTTTCACGCAAAAGGAAGGGTGATTCAGAGGGCAGAAATAAGAGCCCAGAAGGTAGAACCAAAAGTCAGGAATAATTATTCCCAGGCCCTGGATCATTTTATTTTATTTTATTTTTTGAGACGGAGTTTTGCTCTTGTTGCCCAGGCTTGAGTGCAATGGCGCGATCTCTGCTCACTGCAACCTCTGCCTCCCAGATTCAAGTGATTCTCCTGCCTCAGCCTCCCGAGTAGCTGGGATTACAGGCATGTGCCACCACGCCCGGCTAGTTTTGTATTTTTAGTAGAGACGGGGTTTCTCCATGTTGGTCAGGCTGGTCTCAAACTCCTAACCTGAGGTGATCCACCTGCCTTGGCCTCCCGAAGTGCTGGGATTACAGGTGTGAGCCACCGCACCCGGCCCAGGCCCTGGATCTTAATCAAGGATTTCCAACACTTGCCCAGTTGGATTTCAGAATTGCTATAGATGGACCAGTGCTTCATTTGTGCCTGTGTTTCCCCCCATTTTGAAGATTAATGTCTATTTTATTTTACTTTATTTATTTATTTGAGACAGAGTCTTACTCTTGTTGCCCAGGCTGGAGTGCAATGGCGTGATCTCTGCTCACTGCAACCTCTGCCTCCCAGGTTCAAGTGATTCTCCTGCCTCAGCCTCCCAAATACCTGAGATTATAGGCACATGCCACCACACCCGGCTAATTTTTGTATTTTTAGTAGAGACAGGGATTCACCATGTTGGCCAGGCTGGTCTTGAACTCCTGACCTCAGTTGTTCCACCCACCTTTGCCTCCCAAAGCGCTGGGATTACAGGTGTGAGCCACCGCACCTGGCTTTGTTTTTTTGTTTGTTTTTTTAATATAGAGGGTCTCACTATGATGCGTAGGCTGATCTTGGACTCCTAGCCTCGAGTGATCCTCCTGCCCTGGCCTCCCAAAGTGCTGGGATTACAGGTGTGAACCATTGTACCTGGCCTGGATTCTTTTTTATATTTACCTGTTATATATGTTTTATCCTTCTGTTTTCATCTTTTCTTTTTGTTTTAAATATCTTTTGATAAATCATATTGTTGGAATTTTAAAAAATCTGTTCTAAGCTGGGCACAGTGGTTTACACCTATAATCCCAACATTCTGGAGGCTGAAGCAGGAGGATTGCTTGAGCCTAGGAGTTCAAGACCTGCCTGGGCAACATAGGGAGACCTTGTCTCTACAAAAAAATGTTAAAATTAGCTGGGTATAGGCTGGGCACGGTGGTTCAAGCCTGTAATCCCAGCACTTTGGGAGGCCAAGACGGGCGGATCATGAGGTCAAGAGATCGAGACCATCCTGGCTAACACGGTGAAACCCCGTCTCTACTAAAAAATACAAAAAACTAGCCAGGCGAGGTGGCAGGCATCTGTAATCCCAGCTACTCGGGAGGCTGAGGCAGGAGAATGGCCTAAACCCAGGAGGCAGAGCTTGTAGTGAGCTGAGATCCGGCCATTGCACTCCAGCCTGGGCAACAGAGCGAGACTCCGTCTCAAAAAAAAAAAAAAAAAATTAGCTGGGTATGGTGGTGTATGCCTGTGATCCCAGCTACTTGGAAGGCTGAGGTTGGAGGATTGCTTAAGCCCAGGAAGTCAAGGCTACAGTAAGCCATGACTGCACTACTGCACTCCAGCCTGGGTAACAGAGTAAGACCCTATCTCAAAAAAAAAAAAAAAAATTTCTGGTTGGTGCAGTAGCTCATGCCTGTAATCCAAGCACTTTGGGAGGCTGACGCAGGTGGATCACATGGTCAGGAGTTCAAGACCAGCCTATCCAAGATGGTGAAACCCCATCTCTACTAAAAATACAAAAATTAGTTGGGCGCGGTGGCAGGTGCCTGTAATCCCAACTACTTAGGAGGCTGAGGCAGGAGAATCACCTGGACCTGGGGGGCGGAAGTTGCAGTGAGCTGTGATGGCGCCACTGCCCTCCAGGCTGGGTGACAGAGTGAGATTCCGTCTCAAAAAAAAAAAAAATCTGTTCTGAGAGGCTCTGCTTTTTAGTTTTAAATTTAACCCAATTGTATTATTGTATTTACAATTAATTTTAAATTTACTTCCGACCTGTTCTTTTGTATTTTATATTGGTTGTTTTATTGCTTTTCTGTTGTTCTTCCTTGTAGTCCACTGTCTAGATTTTCTTCTGCTATACATTTATATTTTGCTGATTGTAGTTACCTATATTACTTATACTCATGGTTTTTGCCTTTCTGGATATAACAAATGCATTGATATCTATTTCTTCCCCTTAATAGGAATATACTTAAGGCTGTGCACAGTGGCTCACACCTGTAATCCCAGCACTGTGGGAGGCCGCAGCAGGTGGATCACCTGAGGTCAAGAGTTCAAGACCAGCCTGGCCAACATGGTAAAACCCTGTCTCTACTAAAATACAAAAATTAGCCAGGCGTGGTGGCACATGCCTGTAATCTCAGCTACTTGGGAGACTGAGGCAGGAGAATCACTTGAATCCAGGAGGCAAAGGTTGCTGTGAGCCGAGATCGCATCATTGCACTCCAGCCTGGGCAACAAGAATGAAACTCCGTCTCAAAAAAAATAAAATAAAATAAAGTAAAATATATATATATATACTTAAGCATATCTTCATGTCTCTTCTCCATCCCCTTCAGTATAGGTATTACTTG
>NW_016807982.1:61370-75032 GCF_001698545.2 Rhinopithecus bieti | reverse complement strand
AGTGGCACAATCTTGGCTCACTTCAACCTCCGCCTCCTGGGTTCAAGCAATTCTCCTGCCTCAGCCTCCCGAGTAGCTAGGATTACAGGTGCCCAGCCTCCATGCCCAGCTAATTTTTGTGTGTTTAGTAGAGACAGAGTTTCACCATGTTGGCCAGGATGGTCTCAAACTCCTGACCTCAAGTGATCCGTCCGCCTCAGCCTCCGAAAGTTCTGGGATTATAGGTATGAGCCAACACTCTTGGCCCCTTTTATTTTCTTTAATAGAAACCTTTTTATTTAACAACAAAGATGGGCTGGGCACAGTGGCTCACACCTGTAATCCCAGCATTTTGGGAGGCTGAGGTGGGCAGATCACTTGAGGCCAGGAGTTCGAGACCAGCCTGGCCAACACGGCAAAACCCTACCTCTACCAAAAATACAAAAATTAGCCAGGCGTGGTGGCATGTGCCTGCAATCCCAGCTACTTGGGAGGCTGAGGCACGAGAATTGCTTGAACCCGGAAGGTGAAGATTGCAGTGAGCCGAGATCATGCCACTGCATTCCAGCCTGGGGGACAAAGCAAGATGCTGTCGGGAAAAAAAAAAAAAAGAAAAGAAAGAAAGAGCAAATACGGACAAGAACAAAATTTACCAAAGTATTTGAACACTTTTGTTTTTCCTCCCTTGCAGCATCTCCTGGATATGTTTCTCATCTTGAGTACTCTCTTCAAGGTTGTTTTCAATGTTTGTCTTTGTGTAACAAAGCTTATAAGGCATTGTGTGCTGGAGAATATTTTTATTATGCTCTAACATTTGAATGACAATTTGAATGGATGTAAAACTCTAGATTCAAAAACAAAAAAAAATTCTAAATTCAATGTGCTCTTGGATACTTTAAAACATATTGCTCTACTGTAGAAGTGTTCTGCCAAAACCAAAAACAAAACAGAAAAACCATATGGCTCTATTTTTATCTTGCATCCAGTGTTGCTATTGAGTAGTGTGGTATCAATTGCTATTTCTATATGAGCCTATAGGATGTTCTCTTTGTCTTTGTCTTTGTCTTTGACGTTCTTTTTTTTTTTTTTTTTTTTTTAATGAGACGGAGTCTTGCTCTGTCTCCTAGGCTGGAGTGCAATGGAGCAATCTCGGCTCACTGCAACCTCTGCCTCCTGGGTACAAGCAATTCTTCTGCCTCAGTCTCCTGAGTAGCTGGGATTACAGGTGACTGCCACCGCGCCCGGCTAATTTTTGTATTTTTTAGTAGAGACAGAGTTTCGCCATGTTGGCCAGGTTGGTCATGAACTCCTGACCTCGGGTGATCCACCCGCCTCAGCCTCCCAAAGTGTTGGGATTACAGGTGTGAGCCACCACACCTGGCCGTCTTTGACATTCTTACATTTTGTATTTGCTATTCTTACATTTTATTGTAATTTTACTAAGTGTAGATATTTTCTTAACTATCCTGTTTGGCAGTCTATGGGCACTTCTTTGTTTTGTTTTGTTTTGAGATGGGGTTTTCCTCTATTGCCCAGGCTGGAGTGCAGTGGCATGATCATAGCTCACTGCAGTCTCAACCTCCTGGGCTCAAGTGATCCTCCCACTTCAGCCTCCTAAGTAACTAGTACTGCAGGCACATGTCATCATGCCCGGCTAATTTTTGTATTTTTTTGTAGAAATGAGATTACACTCATGTTGCCCAGGCTGGTCTCAAACTCCTCCTGGGTTCTAGAGACACTCGGCTCACTGCAACCTCTGCTTCCTGGGTTCGAGCAATTCTCCTGCCTCATCCTCCCAAGTAGCTGGGATTACAGGTGCCCGCCACCACACATGGCTAATTTTTGTATTTTTAGTAGAGATGGGGTTTCACATATTGGCCAGGCTAGTCTAGAACTCCTGACCTCAGGTGATCTGCTTCCTCAGCATCCCAAAGTGCCGGGATTACAGGTGTGAGCCGTCATGCCCGGCTAAGTATATCATTCTTATTTTACATTTTTGATCCTTCTATTCTAATAATTCTTAGATTATATATCTATGTATGTAATAATACTATACTACACAATACACTGTGTGTATGTGTACGTGTAGTTTAGCTTACCCTTTTTATTTATTTTTTTTTTTGAGACAGGGTCTAGCTCTGTCACCTGGGCTGGAGTGCAATAGTGCAATTATGGCTCACTGCCGCCTTGATCTCCCAGGCTCAAGCGATCCTACTGCCTCAGCCTCCTGTGTAGCTGGGACCACAGGCATGCACCACCACTCGTGGCTAATTTTTTTTTTTTTTTGAGATGGAGTTCACTCTTGTTGCCCAGGCTGGAGTGCAATGGCACAATCTCGGCTCACCACAACCTCCGCCTCCCGGGTTCAAGAGCTTCTCCTGCCTCAGCCTCCCAAGTAGCTGGGATTACAGTCATACGCCACCACGCCTGGCTAATTTTGTAGTTTTAGTAGAGGCAGGGTTTCTCCATGTTGGTCAGGCTGGTCTCGAATTCCCGACCTCAGGTGATTCACCTGCCTTGGCCTCCCAAAGTGCTGTAATTACAGGCGTGAACCACCGCGCCCGGCTGTTGTTTTTTTTTTTTAATAGAGACAAGGTCTCATGTTGTTGCCCAGGCTGCTGTCTTAACTCCTGAACTCAAGCCATCCTCCTGCCTCAACCTCCCAAAGTGCTGGGGTTATAGGCATGAGACACCTTGCCTGGCCTATTTTTATTTTTTGTAGAGACAGTGTCTTGTTTTGTTACCCAGGCTGGTCTTGTACTCCTGGCCTCAAGTGCTCCTCCCACCTCGGCTTCCCAAAATGTTGGGTTTACAAGCGTGAGCCACTGTGCCTGGCCAGCTTACCCTTTTTCTCATGGTGATTGTATTTTGTCCTGTAAAGTCATGTTCCCTGGAGTATTGGCTACTCTGTCTGCTAATGTGGCGTTTCTATGGTAAAGAACCAGATTATTTTCGTTCCCAACCTCTTGAGGGCGTATTTATTGCAGCAATATCAAATTGCTATAAAACTTTTTTTTTTTCTTTTTTTTTGAGACGGAGTCTGGCTCTGTCGCCCAGGCTGGAGTGCAGTGACTGGATCTCAGCTCACTGCAAGCTCCGCCTCCCAGGTTCACACCATTCTTCTGCCTCAGCCTCCCGAGTAGCTGGGACTACAGGCGCCCGCTACCTCGCCCGGCTAGTTTTTTGTATTTTTTAGTAGAGACAGGGTTTCACCATGTTAGCCAGGATGGTCTCGATCTCTTGACCTCGTGATCCGCCCGTCTTGGCCTCCCAAAGTGCTGGGATTACAGGCTTGAGCCACCGCGCCCGGCCTCTATAAAACTTTTAAAATGCTTGCTCTCGCTTTTTGTACTCACCATAGACTATGTACATCATTCCTTGGACCACACTTTGACTAGTATTGTCCTAATGTGTGTTGGGAGAAGGTGTTATTCAGGATGGTATACTGTATTAGTCTTTCCAAATGTTCCCTCCTTCACCCCGAGAAGATTATACATTTCCACCCATTGCTATGACTTTCAATGACTCTCTGTAGGCAGAGTGCAGTTCCCTGCCCCAGTGGCTGGCTTGGCCTTGGGACCTGCTTGGACCAATGGAATGTAAGCAGTGACAAATGCCAGCTCTGAGCAGGAACTTTAAGAGGCATGATGCATCTTCACCAGCAATCTTGTTCTTCCTCTCTGCTGCAAAAACAGTATGACCCAAGTAGGGGCTGCTCTTGCAGCTCAGCCTAGGTCATGGGGTGAGCATGGAAGCTGCCCTGTAGTCACCAACATGTAATGTAAGCAAGAAATAGATGGTTTTTGTAAAGCAAGGGTTGCCAAATTACAGTCTATGGGCTGAACCCAGTCTACTCTCTGTTTTTGTAAGATCTGTAAGCTAAGAATTTTTGTTTGTTTGTTTGCTTTGTGTGTGTGTGTGAGACAGGGTCTGGCTCCACTGCCCAGGCTGGAGTGCAATTGTGCAATCACTGCTCACTGCAGCCTCAACCTGCTGGGCTCAAGCGGTCTTCCCACGTCAGCCTCTCAAGTAGCTGAGACTATAGGTGCATGCTGCCATGTCCAGCTAATGTTTTAAATTTTTCTGTAGACATGGGGTTTTGCCATGTTGCCCAGACTAGTCTCAAAGTCCTGAGCCCAAGCGATCCAACAGCCTAGGCCTCCCAAAATGCTGGATTACAGGCATGAGCAGCCACACCTGGCCTTTTTTGTTGTTGTTGTTGCATTTTTGTACTTTGGAAAAGTAATCAAAAGAATATTTTGAGATATTAAAACTATGAAATTCAAATTGTTAGTATTCATAAATAAAGTTTTATTGGAACACAGCCATGCTCATTCATTTATATATTGTCTGTGGCTGCTTTCACGCTGTAACTGCAGAGCTGAGTAGTTGCAACAGAGACGATATGCCTATCCCACAGAGCCCAAGATATTTACTGTTTGGCCTTTTACAGGAAACATTTGCTGGCCTCTGTTGTAAGCTAAAGAGATTTTGAGGTTGGTTGTTACCTCAGCAAAGATGACTAACATAGTCAAGACGAATTTAAGGAGAGAGAGGGAGTAGCCCCAGAGAAGGGAGCGCCAGGCACCACAAAACCACTCTGGCTCACTCCTGTTGGCCTTCAATGTGGTCAGGTGGCCCTTCTGAGCTTTTACCTTTAAACTCCTCGGAGGAAGTAGCATTGGGATGAGGCAGTGTCTTGGCTTGTAATTCCTTAGCCTTGGGTATTTGGAGGAGAGGCTGGCAGTGAATGCCCACCTGCTTACACTCACACTTTCCCCATTCTTCCAGCAGGACTCGGTGCTGCCCTGACTTTACTCTGTCAGTGCTGGCAGCCTGGGCTTTACTCCCTCTCCCTCTCTCTTTTAAGTTTAATTGGAGCCTCTTCTTGGCTCTGTTTTTTTCCCTTTTGTTATTTTTTTATTGATATGTAATAGATGTACATATTTTTGGGGTGCATATGATAATTTGATATATTTGTGTCACGTAAAGATTGAGTCAGGATAATCGGGATAGCCATTCCCTTAAATATTTATTTATTTATTTATTTATTTAGAGTTTCATTCTTGTCACCCAGGCTGCAGTGCAATGGTGCTATCTCGGCTCACTGCAACCCCCACCTCCTGGGTTCAAGTGATTCTCCTGCCTCAGCCTGCTAAGTAGCTGGGATTACAGGTGCCTGCCACCACGCCCGGCCCTCGTATGTTTTTTTATTTTGTTTTTTAAAGAGACAGTTGGCTGGGTGCGGTGGCTCACGCCTGTAATCCTAACACTTTGGGAGGCTGAGGCAGGCGGGTCACCTGAGGTCAGGAGTTCGAGACCAGACTGGCCAATCTGTCTCTACTAAAAATACACAAAAATTAGATGGGCGTGGTGGTGTGTAACTGTAATCCCAGCTACTCAGGAGGCTGAGGCAGGAAAATTGCTCGAACCTGGGAGGCAGAGGTTGCAGTGAGCTGAGATCGTGCCACTGCACTCCAGCCTGGGCGACAGAGCGAGACTGCGTCTCAAAACAACAACAACAAAAACAAAAAACATGCTAGGTCTTATTTTTTCTAACTGTATATTTGTATCCTTTTTTTTTTTCTTTTTCTTTTTTTTTTCTTTTTTGAGATGGAGTCTCGCTCTGTTGACCAGGCTGGAGTACAATGGTGCAATCTCGGCTCACTGCAACCTTTGCCTCCAAGGTTCAAGCAATTCTTGTGCCTCAGCCTCCTGAGTAGCTGGAATTACAGGCATGTGCCACCACACCTGGTTAATCTTTGTATTTTCAGTAGAGACAGTGTTTACCATGTTGGCCAGGCTGGTGTGAAACTCTGGACCTCAGGTGATCCGCCCGCCTCAGAAGTCCAAAGTGCTGGGATTACAGGTGTGAGCCACCGCGCCTGGCCAGGAAGGCTCCTATTTTTCCTTCAATATTTAGTTCAGACATCAACTCTCCTGGGAAGCCTTACAGCATCCCTCCTCTCTGCTTCTGGAGGGCTCTAAACAAACATCTGCACTACTGTTCTTATGAAAAATGTTCTTGACTTTTCCACTGTCCATTTCTTCAACTGTGGAGGACAGGCATTTCTTCTTAGTTTGCTGAAGTCACATGTATGTGCCCTGTGTCAAGTCCACTGCTGATGTCAGTAGTGTACAGCCCAGAGACATAAACCATGCCACGAATTTGAACATAGAAACTTTAATATAAAGAATTATACTAAATTAGCCAGGTGTGGTGGTGGATACCTGTAATCTCAACTACTCGGGAGGCTGAGGTGGGATTATCAATTAAACCCAGGAGATGGTAGTTGCAGTGAGCCAAGATCGTGCCACTGCACTCCAGCCTGGGCGACAAGACTCCATCTTAATAAAACAGAAAAAAGAAAAAAAAGAGGCTAGCTGTGGTGGCTCACACCTGTATTCCCAGCATTTTGGGAGGCCAAGGCAGGTGGATCACCTGAGGTCAGGAGTTCAAGACCAGCCTGGCCAACATGGTGAAACCCTGACTCTACTAAAAACAGAAAAATTAGCCAGGCATGGTGGCACGTGGCTATAGTCCCAGCTACTTGGGAGGCTGAGACAGAATTGTTTGAACCTGGGAGGCAGAGGTTACGCTGAGCCAAGATCATACCACTACACTCCAGCCTGGGCGACAGAGTGAGACTCTGTCTCAGGGAGGCGGGCGCGGGGTGGGAAGAAAAAAATTATTGTTTTCATTCTTATTTTTTTGAGACGGAGTCTCACTTAGTCACCAGGCTGGAGTACAGTGGCTCAATCTCAGCTCACTGCAACCTCTGCCTCCTGGATTCAAGTGATTCTCCTGCCTTAGCCTCCCGAGTAGCTGGGACTACAGGTGCACACCACCAAGCCCAGCTAATTTTTGTTTTTTAAGTAGAAATGGGATTTTACCATGTTGGCCAGGATGTTCTCGATCTCTTGACCTCGTGATCTGCCCACTTCAGCCTCCCAAAGTGCTGGGATTACAGGCATGAGCCACCATGCTCAGTCTAGAAAAAAAGAATTATTAACTAGTAAAAGGTGGGGTGGGAGAGTTTTTTGTTTTTTGTTTTGTTTTGTTTTTTGAGACGGAGTTTCACTCTTGTCACCCAGGCTGGAGTGCAATGGTGCAATCTTGGCTCACTGCAACCTCCGCCTCCCAGGTTCAAGTGATTCTCCTGCCTCAGCCTCCCAAGTAGCTGGGATTACAGGCACCCACCACCATGCCCAGCTAATTTTTGTATTTTTAGTAGAGACGGGGTTTCACCACATTGGCCAGGCTGGTCTCGAATACCTGACCTCAGGTGATCTGCCCACCTCTACCTCCCAAAGTGCTGGGATTACAGGCATGAGCCACCACACCCAGCCAAGAGAGATTTCTTACAACGAATTGGCTCATGTGATTATGGAGGCTCACAAATCCAAATCTGCAGTGTGGGCGGGCTGGAGACATAGGAGAGCTGACAGTACAGTTCTAGTCCACAGAGTCTGCTGGAGAATCCCCTCAGGAAGGTTGCTCTTTGTGTTCTATTTGGGACTTGAGCTGATTGGATGAGTCCCACCCATGTTATGGAAGGCAATCTGCTTTACTCAGAGTTCACAGATTTAAATGTTAATCTCATCAAAACACCCTCCAATTTGACACACAAAATTGACCAGCACAGGTAGTTATCTACTAAAATGGAAACAGAGCTCCAAAGAAAACAGGAATACAGCCAGGCATGGTGGCTCATGCCTGTAATCCCAGCACTTTGGGAGGCCGATGTGGAAGGATCATTTGAGCCCAGGAGTTTGAGACCAGCCTGGTCAACAAATTAGCCAGGCATGGTGGTGCATGCCTGTAATCCCAGTTACTCAGGAGGCTGAGGCAGGAGGATCACCTGAGCCTGGGAGTTGAGGCTGCCATGAGCCATGATTGCACTACTGCACTCCAGCCTGAGGGACAGAGTGAGACCCTGTCTCAAATAAACAAACAGAAATAGCAAATGTAGCAAATGGCAAAGAAAACAGGACCAGCTATTACCTTTAAGTTTGAAGAAGAGTACTCAAAGAACGAAGAAACTTGCAAGAGGACTTCCTTTCCCATGCCCCACCAAGACTGAGATTTAGACCTCTTCAGAGAGGATATGTCTGCAACCTGCTGGATGGTGAAGTTCGTTGAGGTGCCATAGGTGTGGGCTGGAACATCTGTGGCCACCCACCAGGGTGCCAGCAAACTCACTGCAGGGTGGGCACCATTCCCCATGGAGCTGCACTGTAGGATCAAGAAGAAAGTTACACTGAAACCGGGCGCGGTAGCTCAAGCCTGTGATCACCGCACTTTGGGAGGCTGAGGCGGGTGGATTGCCTGAGGTCAGGAGTTGGAGACAAGCCTGGCCAACATGGTGAAACCCCGCCTCTACTAAAAATACAAAAATTAGCCCGGCATGGTGGCGGGTGCCTGTAGTCTCAGCTACTTGGGAGGCTGAGACAGAAGAATTGCTTGAACCCAGGAGGCAGAGGTTGCAGTGAGCTGAGACCACGCTATTGCACTCCAGCCTAGGCAACAGGAGTGAAGCTGTCTGGAAAAAAAAAAAAAAAAAAAAAAAAGGTTAACACTGAAACCACTGAGCCCCTGCCTCTGCTATTGCAGTGTCTCTCTGGCGCCCTCTATTGACAGGGCCTAACACTGCTCTAGCTAGGAAAAAAGAAATGTATAGAGTCAACTGATTGCACAAAGCAGGGCAAAAAAGCTTAAATTTGAAGTTAAGTGATGATAAATTGATAATTTGCATACATCTGAGGAACAAATGAATGTCTTCATCACCAAAACTGTAACTACAAGGATCATCGGTTATCTGAGATATTCAAGTGAGAAAAACATTTAAATTTAATGAAGATGTGGGACTCTTCATTGGAAGAAAAGGGGAAAATAGGCTGTTGGACAAACCGCTGGTGACCAGGGAAATAAAAGACTAATACAAAGCAAAGAGGGGGGGCCTGGTGTGATGGCTTACACTTGTAATCCCGGCACTTTGGGAGGCCAAGGCAGGAGATCACTTGAGCTCAGGAGTTTGAGACCAGCTTGACCAACATGGCAAAACCCTATCTCTACAAAAAAATACAAAAAATTAACCAGGCGTGGTGGTACACACCCGTGGTTCCAGCTACTCGGGAGGACTCCTTGAGCCTGGGAGGCAGAAGTTGCAGTGAGCCAAGATCATGGCACTGCACTCCAGCCTGGGCAACAGAGTGAGACTCTCTCAAAAACAACAATAACAGAAAGGCAAGCAAAGAGGAAACGAAGCTAGAACAGATACCTGTGAATTTGTACCAGCTCCTTAACAAATGTAATGATCTTACCCTCATCTAACTCATCTCAGAATTAGAAACCTATACTTTATATGTTTATTATTCCAGTGACCATAGTTCCGTACCACAATTCAAAACACATCATCTAACAATAACTGCAGTCATGCACCGCATAATGACATTTTGGTCAACAATAGACTGCATATACAACAGTGGTCCCCTAAGATTATAATGGAGCTGAAAACTTCCTATTGCTTAGTGATGTCGTAGCTGCGGTAGCGTCCTAGCACTGTGGTGACACTGGTGTAAACAAATCTGTGCTGCCAGTCATACAAAAGTCTAGAACACATAATTATGTACGGTGCAGAATACTTGATAATAAATGACTATGGGCCGGGCACGGTGGCTGTCGCCTGTAATCCCAACACTTTGGGAGGCTGAGGTGGAAGGATCATGAGGTCAGGAGTTCAAGATCAGCCTGGCCAACATGGTGAAACCCCGTCTCTACTAAAAATGCGAAATTAGCCAGGCACGGTGGCACGTGCCTGTAATCCCAGCTACTTGGGAGGCTGAGGCAGGAGAATCACTTTAACCCGGGAGACAGAAGCTGCAGTGAGCTGAGATCGTGCCACTGCACTCTAGCCTGGGCAACAGAGCAAGACCCCATCTCAAAAAAAAAAAAATGTTACTGGTTTGTGTGTTTAAATACTACACTATTTATCATTATTGGAATGTACTCCTAGTTATATTTTTAAACATTTTCTGTAACACAGCCTCAGGCAGGTCCTTCAGGTGGAATTCCAGAAGAAGATACTGTGATCATAGGAGATGGCAGCTCCATGTGTGTTATTACCCCTGAAGACCTTCCAGTGGGACAAGATGTATAGATAGAAAACAGTGATATTGGTAATCCTGACCTTGTGTAGGCCTAGTCTAGTCTAGTCTAGTGTATGTGTGTGTTGGTGTGTGTATGTGTCTTAGTTTTTCACAAAAAAAGTTTAAAAAGTAAAAAAATTAGCCTGGTGAGGTGGCTCATGCCTGTAATCCCAGCGACTTTGAGAAGATAAGGTGGGCAAATTGCTTCAGCTCAGGAGTTCAAGACCAGCCTGGGCAACATGGTGAAATCCTGTCTCTACAAAAAAGCACAAAAATTAGCCAGTCATGGTGTTTCAAAAAAAATTTTTAAATAGGAAAATGCTCATAGAATAAGGATATAAAGAAAGAAAATATTTTTGTACCGCTGTAGAATGTGTGTTTTAAGCTAAGTGTTATTACAAAAGAGTCAAAAGTGGAGTTTTTTGGTTTTTGTCTTTTATTTTGAGATAAGGTCTCCCTTATCTCCCCACTCAGCCTCTAGAGTAACTGGGACTATGGGCGCTACCATGCCCAGCTTATTTTTTATTTTTTGTGGAGATGGGATCTCACTAAGTTGTTTAGGCTGGTCTTAACTCCTAGGCTCATGCAATTCTCCTGTCTCAGCCTCCCAGAGTGTTGGAATTATGGGCCTGAGTCACCACACCTGGCCTAAAAGTTATTTTATTTTATTTAGTTTCTTTTTTTTGAGACAGAGTCTCACTCTGTCGCCCAGGCTGGAGTGCAGTGGCATGATCTTGGCTCACTGCAAGCTCCGTCTCCCGGGTTCACGCCATTCTCCTGCCTCAGCCTCCCAAGTAAATGGGACTACAGGACCCGCCACCACGCCCAGCTAATTTTTTGTATTTTTAGTAGAGTCGGGGTTTCACTGTGTTAGGATGGTTTCGATCTCCTGACCTCGTGATCCACCTGCCTTGGCCTCCCAAAGTGCTGGGTTTACAGGCATGAGCCACCACGCCCGGCCATAAAAGTTTTTTAAAATTAAAACTGTATAAAGTAAAAATGTTAGAGCAGGCTAAAGTTAATTCACTACTGAAGAAAGAAATTTTAAAAAATAAATTTAGCCAGCTGGGCACGGTGGCTCAGGCCTGTAATCTTAGCATTTTGGGAGGCCGAGGTGGGCAGATCACATGAGGTCAGGAGTTCGAGACCAGCCTGGCCAACATGGTGAAACCACGTCTCTACTAAGAATACAAAAATTAGCTGGGCATGGTGGCGTGTGCCTGTAGACCCAGCTACCCAGGAGGCTGAGGTTGCAGTGAGCTGAGATCGTGCCACTGCACTCCATCCTGGGCAACAGAGTGAGATTCTGTCTCAAAATAAATAAATGCATTTAGGCCGGGCACGGTGGCTCAAGCCTGTAATCCCAGCACTTTGGGAGGCCGAGACGGGCGGATCACGAGGTCAGGAGATCAAGACCATCCTGGCTAACACGGCGAAACCCCGTCTCTACTAAAAATACAAAAAATTAGCCGGGCGAGGTGGCGGGCGCCTGTGGTCCCAGCTACTCAGGAGGCTGAGGCGGGAGAATGGCGTGAACCCGGGAGGTGGAGGTTGCAGTGAGCTGAGATCCGGCCACTGCACTCCAGCCTGGGCGACAGAGCAAGACTCCGTCTAAAAAAAATAAATAAATAAAATAAAATAAAATAAAAATAAATGCATTTAGCCTAGGTGTGCAGTGTTTATAAAGTCTACAGTAGTGTACAATAATGTCCTAGGCCATCACATTCAGTTACCGCTCACTCACTGGCCCTTCTAGAGCAACTTCCAGTCCTGCAAGCTCCATTTATAGTAAGTGCCATTAGTTGTACCATTATAGGTGTACCGTTAATTTTTGGTTTTTTTTTTTTTTTTTTTTTTTGAGACAGCGTTTCAGTCTTGTTTCCCAGGCTGGAGTGCAGTGGCACAATCTCTGCTCACTGCAACCTCTGCCCTCCTGGGTCCAAGTGATTCTCCTGCCTCAACCTCCCGAGTAGCTGGAATTACAGACTCACGCCACCACACCCGGCTAAGTTTTGTATTTTTAGTAGAGATAGAGTTTCACCATGTTAGCCAGGCTGGTCTCAAATTCCTGACAGGTGATCCACCCACCTCGGCCTCCCAAAGTTCTGGGATTACAGGCGTGAGCCACCATGCCCAGCCTATACTACATTTTTATTGCACCTTTTCTATGTTTCAATATAGAAATACCATTGTGTTGGCTGGGTGCGGTGGTTCATGCCTGTAATCCCAGCACTTTGGGAGGCCGAGGCAGGTGGATCACCTGAGGTCCAGAGTTCAAGACCAGCCTGTGCAAGATGGTGAAACCCCATCTCTACTAAAAATAAAAAAATTAGCCAGGCGTGGTGGTGGGCACCTGTAATCCCAGGTACTTGGGAGGCTGAGGCAGAGAACTGGTTGAACCAGGGAGACGGAGGTTGCAGTGAACCAAGATAGCACCACCGCACTCCAACCTGGGCAGAGCAAGACTCCGTCAAATACATACATACATAAATACATACATACATACATACCATTGTGTTACAGTTGCCTACACTTTTCAATACAGTAACATGCTGCACAAGTTTGTAGTCTAGGATCAATAGGCTATAGTAGTGGTCCCCAACCTTTCTGGCACCAGGGACCAGTTTTGTGGAAGACAATTTTTCCGTGGAAGGCGGGGACGGAAATGGTTTTGGGATGAAACTGCTCCACCTCAGATAATTGGGCATTAGATTCTCATAAGGAGCGCACAACCTAGATCCCTCACACGTGCAGTTCACAGTAGGGTTCCCACTCCTATGAGAATCTAATGCCACTGCTGATCTGGCAGGAGGTGGAGCTCAAGCGGTAATGCTTGCTCGTCAGCCACTTACTCCTGCTGTGCAGCCCAGTTCCTAATAGACCAGGGACTGATACCAGTCTGTGCCCCAGGGGTTGTGGACCCCAGGGCCATAGCATATAGCCTAGTTGTATAATAGACTATACTATCTATGTTTGTGTAAGTACATTCTATGATGTTCATGCAAAGATGAAATTACTTAATAATGCATTTCTCAGAATGTATCCCATTGTTAAATGATAAAAGACTGTATTTTCCTTTTTTTTTTTTGGACAGGTTTTGCTCTGTCACCCAGGGTGGAGTGCAGTGGCATGATCATGGCTCACTGCAGCCTCAACTACCTGGGCTCAAGTGATCTTCTCACCTCAGCCTGCAAAGTAGCTGGGGCTACAAGTGTGTGCCACCAGGCCTGATGATTTTTTATTTTTTTGAGACAGAGTCTCGTTCTATCACCCAGGCTGGAGTACAGTGGCATGATCTCGGCTCACTCAGGAGCCTCCACCTCTTGGGTTCAAGCAATTCTCCTGCCTCAGCCTCCCAAGTAGCTATTTTGTGTATTTTTAGTAGAGACAAGGTTTCACGATGTTGGCCAGGCTGGTCTGGAAGTCCTGACCTCAAGTGATCTGCCTGCCTCGGCCTCCCAAAGTGCTGGGATTACAGGTGTGAGCCACCACACCCAGCTGGTAGAATATATATATATATTTATTTATATTTAT
>NW_016807982.1:57320-59346 GCF_001698545.2 Rhinopithecus bieti | reverse complement strand
CTCAGCTCACTGCAAGCTCCGCCTCCTGGGTTCACGCCATTCTCCTGTCTCAGCCTCCTGGGTAGCTGGGACTACAGGCGCCGCCACGTCACCCGGCTAGTTTTTTGTATTTTTTAGTAGAGACGGGGTTTCACCATGTTAGCCAGGATGGTCTCGATCTCCTGACCTCGTGGCTGTACCATTTTACACTTAAAAAAAAAAAAAAAAAAAGGGAAAAAAAAGTACCAGTTACTACACATTTTTTCCAAATTCGGTGTTGTCAGTTTTATTCATTTTAGCCATTGCAGTAGGTGTGTAGTCATGTTCATTTTAAAGGCTGATCTAGGCTGAGCATGGTGGCTCATGTCTGTAATCCCAGCACTTTGGGAGGCCGAGGCAAGTGGATTGCTTGAGCCCAGGAGTTTGAGATCACCCTGGGCAACATGGTGCGAAACTCCATCTCTACAAAAAAATACAAAAATTTAGCTGGGCATAGTGGTGTACACCTGTAGTCCCAGCTGCTTAGGAAGTTGAGGTGGGAGGATCACCTGAACCCCAGAGGTTGAGGCTGCAGTGATCACTGCTCTCCAGCCTGGGCATCAGAATGAGACCATCTCAAAAAAAAAAAAAAAAAAAAAAGCTGATCTCATTCATTGTAAAGGCTGCATAGTATTTCATAGTATACAGTGTGTGTGTGTGCACATACCATATCATTCCATAGTATGGAATATATTTATATCATAGTATATATATACATAGGATATATTTACCGCAGGATTCTATAGTATGCATTGTGTGTGTGTGTATACCATACACTATAATTTTCTTGACTAGTCCCCTATCAGTGGACATTAAAGCTATTATTTTTCCTATTACAAACAATGATGAATGGACATGTATCTGCACATATGTTCAATTTGCCGCGCGTCAACTTTGGCTGGACTAAATGACATTTCCCAGAATTTCCTTTCTTGCATGTTTCCTTTAGGGTGGACCATAAGGGAGGCCTGGGGGATATTTGAAGGGCAGAAAATCTGCTGACTCATGTCCTTTGGATGTGAAGCAGCAGCTGGACCTGAAACTTCTCTACCTTCTCCTGGATCCTCCTTCAGCTTCTCTGACTCATGAGCCAGATGAACATATTTTGCTCTACAACAAAGGGCCCTGACTTCTGTGAGACACCCACATCAGCAAGGTTGGATTGGAAGCAGTGTAAACTGACATGGGTTCCAGTCCATCTCGGTGGGGTTCCCACTTGCACCTCTGGGTCCCAGCCTGCTCCTCATCTCCCCACTTACGTCCATCCTCCCTTCCTCATTGCCTGCCTGTGTTTCTTTTCTTTTCTTTTTTGAGATGGAGTCTTGCTCTGTCACCTAGGCTGGAGCACAGTGGCATGATCTCGGCTCACTGCAACCTCCACCTCCCGGGTTCAAGGGGTTCTCCTGTCTCAGCCTCCCAAGCAGCTGGGATTACAGGTGTGCACCACTATTCCCAGCTAATTTTTGTGTTTTGTTTTTTGAGACAGAGTCTTCCTCTGTTGCCCAGGCTGGAGTGAAGTGGCATGATCTCGACTTACTGCAACCTCTGCCTCCCAGGTTCAATCAATTCTCGTGCCTCAGCCTCTCGAGTAGCTGGGATCACAGGTGCACACCATCATGCCCAGCTAATTTTTGTATTTTTAGTAGAGATGGGTTTTCCTACGTTGACCAGGCTGGACTCAAACTCCTGGCCTCAAGTGATCCACATGCTTCTGCCTCCCAAAGTGATGGGATTACAGGCATGAGCCACTGCGCCCAGCTGCCTGACTGCATTTCTGCAGAAGAGACTCACTAGAAGTATAATTGCTAGGTCAAAGGGGATTTATATTTTAAAATTTGACATACTGTGCTAACAACTTTTTTTTTTTTTTTTGAGACGGAGTCTCGCTCTGTCGCCCAGGCTAGAGTGCAGTGGCGGGATCTCAGCTCACTGCAAGCTCCGCCTCCCGGGTTTACGCCATTCTCCTGCCTCAGCCTCCAGAGTAGCTGGGACTACAGGCGCCCGCCAC
>NW_016807982.1:47599-57001 GCF_001698545.2 Rhinopithecus bieti | reverse complement strand
GGACAGGGCCTCACTCCCATCACCCAGGCTGGAGTGCAGTGGTGTAAACATGGCTCACTGGCTGGGTGCGGTAGCTCACGCCTGTAATCCCAGCCCTTTAGGAGGCCGAGGTGGGTAGATCACAAGGTCAGGAGATCGAGACCATCCTGGCTAACACGGTGAAACCCCGTCTCTACTAAAAATATAAAAAATTATCCGGGCGTGGTGGCGGGTGCCTGTAGTCCCAGCTACTTGGGAGGCTGAGGCAGGAGAATGGCGTGAACCCTGGAGGCAGAGCTTGCAGAGAGCTGAGATCACACCACCGCACTTCAGCCTGGGCAACAGAGCGAGACTCTGTCTCAAACAAAACAAAACAAAACAAAACAAAACAAAACAAAACAAAAAACGGCTCACTGTAGCTTCTACTGCTCGGGCTCAGGTGATTTTCCCATGTCAGCCTCCCAAATAGTGGGAACTACGGGTGTGTGCCACCACACCCAGCTATTGTATTTTTAGCAGAGACGAGGTTTTGCCATGTTGCCATGGTGTCAAACTCCTGGCCTCGAGTGATCTGCCTGCCTCAGCCTCCCAAAGTGCTGGGATTGCAGGCATGAGCCACCTCACCTGGCCAGCAAATTGCCTTTTAAAATATTCTACCGGGGCTGGGTGTGGTGGCTCACACCTGTAATCCTAGCACTTTGGGAGGCTGAGGAAGGCGGATCACCTGAGGTCGGGAGTTGGAGACCAGCCTGACTAATATGGAGAAACCCTGTCTCTACTAAAAATACAAAATTAGCTTGGAGTGGTGGTGCATGCCTGTAATCCCAGCTACTCAGGAGGCTGAGGCAGGAGAATCGCTTGAACCCAGGAGGCAGAGGTTGTGGTGAGCCGAGATCTCACCATTGCACTCCAGCCTGGGCAACAAGAGTGAAACTCCATCTCAAAAAAAACAAAATATATATATATGTGTGTGTGTGTATATATATATTCATATTCTACCAGCTGGGTGTGGTAGCTCATGCCTGTAATGCCAGCATTTTGGCAGGTTGAGGTAGGTGGATCATTTGAAGTCAGGAGTTTGAGACCAACCTGACCAACATGGTGAAACCTCGTCTCTACTAAAAATACACCACGGGCATAGTGGCGGGTGGTTGTAGTCCTAGCTACTCAGGAGGCTGAGGCAGGAGAATCACTTGAACCTAGGAGGCAGAGGTTGCTGTGAGCTGAGATCGCACCATTGCACTCAAACCTCGGTGACAGAGTGAGGCTCTGTCTCAAAAAAAAAAAAAAAAAAAAACTACAAACAAAAAACCTTATCAACTGGATATTATGAATCATTTTAATTGTTGCTAATTTGATTGGTTAAAAAATAGCAACTATCTATTGTTTTGACTTGCATCCTCCTCTCACCAGTGAGGCTGAACCTCTCATATGTTATTGGGTATTAGGTGTTCATTTCTTCTCCTGTAAATTCCTGTCCATAGCCTTTGTCTTTTGTTGTTGTTGTTGTTGTTGTTGTTATTTGGAGTTTTTCTTTTCTTTTCTTTTTTTTTTGAGACAGAGTCTTGCTCTGTCGCCCAGGTTGGAGTGCAGTGGCGCAATCTCGGTCTCGGCTCACGGCAAGCTCCGCCCCGCCCCCCCCACCCCCCCCCCCCACCCGGGTTCATGCCTTCTCCTGCCTCAGCCTCCCAAGCAGCTGGGATTACAGGCGCCCGCCACTACACCCGGCTAATTTTTTGTATTTTTAGTAGAGAACGGGGTTTGCACCGTGTTTGCCAGGAAGGTCTCGATCTCCCGACCTCGTGATCCGCCCACCTCGGCCTCCCAAAGGGCTGGGATTACAGGCGTGAGCCACCGCGCCCGGCCTTCTTTTCTTTTTTTAGACGGAGTATGGCTGTGTCACTCAGGCTGGAGTGCAATGGTGCGATCTCTGCTCACTGCAAACTCCGCTTCCTGGGCTCAAGCAATTCTCCTGCCTCAGGCTCCCAAGTAGCTGGGATTACAGGTGTGGGCCACCACGCCCGATAATTTTTGTTTATTTAGTAGAGACAGGATTTCACCGTGTTGGCCAGGCTGGTCTCAAACTCCTGACCTCAAATGATCCACCCACCTCTGTCTCCCAAAGTGCTGGAATTACAGGCATGAGCCACCACCCCCCGTCTTGGGCTTTTTCTTAAGCAACTCTTTATGTATTATCAATATCAACTCTTTCTCCATTATATGTTTGACAAATATATGACTCCAATCTTTTTTCATCTTTTAACTTTGTTTATAATATCTTTATGTTACAAAATATTTTATATTGACCCAGTAAACCTTACTTTTTCTTTTCTTCTGTGGTCTCTGGGTTTTATGTTTTTTCTTAGGAAATATTTTCTCACATCAAGTTTATGTTACCTGTTATTTTCTTTTAATATTTTAATGTTTTTTAATGTTTAGGACTCTTATCCATCTAAATATTATTTTGCTGTATATGATCTAATGTTTTTTTTTCCCAATATAGCTACCCAATTATCCCAACAATGTTTATTTAATAAGGCACCCTTTCCTTCAGATTTAAAAAGTCACTTTTTTCAGATATTAAATTTACATATAAGCTGGGTGTGGAGGCTGACACCTGTAGTCCTAGCTACTTGGGATACTGAAGCAAGAGGATCACTTGAGGCCAGGAGGTCAGGGATACAGCCCATTATGATTGTGCCTGTAAGTAGCCACTGCACTCCAGCCTGGGCAACAGAGTGAGACCCTGCCTCTTAAAAAAAAAAAAAAACTTACACATATTCAAGAGTCTTTTTCCCTGGGCGTAGTGGCTCACGCCTGTAATCCCAGCACTTTGGGAGGCTGAGGCGGGCAGATCACGAGGTCAGGAGATCAAGACCATCCTGGCTAACAAGGTGAAACCCTGTCTCTACTAAAAATAAAAAATAAAAAAAATTAGCTGTGCATGGTGGCAGGCACCTGTAGTCCCAGCTACTCGGGAGGCTGAGGCAGGAGAATGGCGTGAACCCAGGAGGCGGAGTTTGCGGTGAGCCGAGACTGCACCACTGTGCTCCAGCCTGGGCGACAGAGGGAGACTCCATCTCAAAAAGAGTCTTTTTCTACATATAATATTGTGTTTGATTCATCCATCCCCTGATCTCTTAGTCCGTTTTCTGTTGCTATAACAATACTGGAGACTGGGTCATTTATAAAGAAAGGAAGTTTATTTGTTACAGGTCTGGGGGCTGGGAAATCTAAGACTTGGTGGGGTACATCTTGTCGGCTTTTGGTGAGAAGGCATAACAGGTGAGGGGGCACACTGAAAGCCAAGTGGCTTTTATAACAAATCCACTCCGTGATAACTAACCTGCTCCCATGATAAATCTTTAATCCATTAACCCATAATCCATGAATGGATTAATCCATTTATGAGGGCAGGGGCCTTATGACTCAATCACCTCTTAAAGGCTCCACCTCTTAATACTGTTACATTGTGTATTAAGTTTCAACATGAACTTCAGAGAGGACAAACATTCACACAATAGCACTTGATGTGCTAGTACCATACTGCTTTTAATACTGTAGCTTTGTATTATATTTTACATTTATTTTATTTATTTAATTTTGAAACAGAGTCTTGCTCTGTTGCCCAGGCTGGAGTGCAGTGGCATGATCTTGGCTCACTGCAACCTCTGCCTCCTGGGTTCAAACAATTCTCTTGTCTCAGCCTCAGCCTCCTGAGTAACTGGGACTACAGGTGTGTGCCACTACACCCGGCTAATTTTTGTGTCTTTAGTAGAAACAAGGTTTTGCCAATGGCCAGGCAGGCTGGTCTTGAACTCCTGACTTCAGGTGATTCACCCACCTTGGCCTCCCAAAGTGCTGGGATTACAGGTGTGAGCCACTGCCCCTGGTCTGTATTTTACATAGAATAACCTTTTTATCAAGGCCTAATAAAATATACTTCCTTTTCTGCCCATTTTAGTATTTTTAAAAAGAGACAGATCTTGTTACATTGCTTAGGCTGGTCTCAAACTCCTGGGCTCAAGTGCTCCTCCTGTCTCAGCCTCTTGAGTACAGAAGGGACTACAGGCTTGTGCCAGTGTACCTGGCTCATTTTAGTATACATTTTTACATTAAAACTAAAATTTATCATTTAGCAATGTGACCTCATAAAAAGCATGAAGAAGGCTGGGCACGGTGGCTCATGCCTGTAATCCCAGCACTTTGGGAGGCTGAGGCAGGTGGATCACAAGGTCAGGAGATCAAGACCATCCTGGCTAACACGGTGAAACCCCATCTCTACTAAAAATACAAAAAAATTAGCCAGGCATGGTGGCGGGCACCTATAGTCCCAGCTACTCCTGAGGCTGAGGCAAGAGAATGGCATGAACCCGGGAGGCGGAGCTTACAGTGAGCTGAGATCGCGCCGCTGCACTCCAGCCTGGGCAACAGAGGGAGACTCCGTCTTTAAAAAAAAAAAAAAAAGCCTCATTAAAACATTTACTATTGTTATTACCTCTTGTGCATTCAATTGGTTTTTGTTTTTTGCCACAATTATATGGCCTTTTAATACTAGTCTATGGTGAATGAGTTTAAGACTAAAGTCCCTTGTTGCAGGTTGGTTTTTCTAAAGCAGATGCTGAGATAGAGTCAGGAGTGTATAATACCTTTGATAGAAAGGGGGAGGAAGCAGGATTGAGGAAAGAGATCAAATTGTGACAAAGTCTCTGCCAGCCCAGTGGGAAACTCAGGAGCGAACACTGCCAGGTAGCAGAGTCCTGTATTTGGACCAGGCTTCTAGAAAGTTAAAGCAGCTGCAGGCACTAACAGCTGGAGGTCATTAGCAAGTTCTTTCATCAAGGGGGACCTCAGTGGCACATCTGTCCATGTCTCCCACATCACTCTTCTCAGCTGTGTGGTGGTGGACATAGGGAAGTCTTTTAGTCATTCAACAAACATTTACAAGCGCCTCTTACCTACAAGATACTAGTGCTACAAAGATAACTGGAGTATTTTCAATGAGCTTCTTTTCTAAAATAAGACTGAGTCTCTGCAGAGGTAGGATAGGAGCTCACCATTCAGTGAGAGAAAAGCCAGCACTACTTGTGGGGTGTCTTTCAAATCTATGAATTCCTACCTATCTGTGTTATAAAGTGAAATACGCTAAGTGCAAAGGATACAAAAGTGCAACACCTGGTGCAGGGCTGGCAAATAATAAGGATTGAATAAGTACTGCAGATTGAAAGGCTCGGAGAATTCAGAGAAGAGAAAAATAATTTTATTCTAGGGAGCAGATTCGTCTGTCACCTACCAATTGGTCAACAACAAAACTTCATAAAATCAGTTATGGCGGGGCACGGTGGCTCACGCCTGTAATCCCAGCACTTTGGGAGGTCGAGGTGGGTGGATCACCTGAGATCGGGAGTTTGAGACCAGCCTGGCCAATATGGTAAAGCCCCGTCTCTACTAAAAATACAAAAAATTAGCCAGATGTGGTGGCGCATGCCTGTAATCCCCACTACTTGGGAGGCTGAGGCAGGAGAATCGTTTGAACCTGGGAGGTGGAGGTTGCAGTGAGCCGAGATTGTGCCATTGCACTCCAGCCTGGACAACAAGAATATAGCTTCATCTCAGAAAAAAAAAAAAAAACTTTCATTCTCTAACTCTATTGGGTGTCCAACCGATTATTCACTATAATTCTTCACAGCAACTTAAGAATGACTTTTAACTCTCTGCAAATTTATTTGCATTTTTAAAAGAGGAGGTGTTTAAAACAAATAATTCTGTTGTTAGAGGAGGTGTTTTTGAGGAGCAGGATCAATACTCCTGCCAGCCACCAGTTCTATGACTTTCTCTCCTCTTCAGAAACACCCTTTTTCCTTAAAAGTTAGAAATAAAGCATGTGTGATTAGCCTTACAGCCTCATCTTATTGCTCCTTCCTGGCTTTGAGAACAAAATTCAGAAGAATATTAGAAGCACCAAATCCGGGGCCCCTGGGGCTTACAGCAGCTGACCTCTGTGTGCGTTGTTAGGTGACTCAGGACTTGAGGGGACTGAAAGATGAGGCTGCTCACCCAGGGCCTTACCCCCAAGGACTGCTGTTGTAAGAAACTCATTTATTTGCAGTGGTACAGACATGGGTTTCCAAAGGAGGAACCTACTGGGGAGCGTTCACTAAGGGACATGACTGATAGGGACACAACACACAGGATAATATTAGCATAGGGGAAAGAGAGAAAGAGAGGGTGTAGGGTGTCTAACATCTGTGATGCTTCTGCTAGTGACCTCTTCTTAAGTACACCCCAAATAAAACTGTTGGCCAATGCTGGCTTTGGCTGAGTGGGTACATGGACTCACAGGCCACCCTAGGCTGACTTCCACTTCCACAGTGACCCTTTTTTCTTTCTTTTTCTGAGATGGAATCTTGCTCTGTCACCAGGCTGGAGTGCAGTGGCTCAATCTCGGCTCACTGCAACTTCTGCCTCCCGGGTTCAAGTGATTCTTCTGCCTCAGCCTCCCAAGTAGCTGGGATTACAGGTGCCCAGCACCACGCCCAGCTAATTTTTGTATTTTTAGCAGAGACGGGATTTCACCATGTTGGCCAGGATGGTCTCGATCTCTTGACCTCATGATCCGCCTGCCTCAGCTTCCCAAAGTGCTGGGATTACAGGTGTGAGCCACCACGCCTGGCCCACAGTGACCCTTTAAAGGAAAATGGGAGGGACCTACCTTGGAGGTTGTGCAGAAAATGTTAGCTTCCCCAGCACTAGGTTTGGTTCCCTCCTAGGTCCTCCCACAGCTATGCTTTGAAACTTAGCAGTCTCTATTAAAGTGTCTCTTTAATTTGTCTGTCATTGCCACCAGACCACAAGATACTTCAGGGCAGGGCTGTATTTCATTCACCCAGGTATCCCCAGCACCTGCAGATATTCTGTAAACAGAAGAAAGGCCGGGCACAGTGCCTCATGCCTGTAATCCTAGCACTTTGGGGAAGCCAAGGCAGGTGGATTGCCTGAACTCAGGAGTTCGATACCCACCCTGGGCAACATGGCAAAACCCTGTCTCTACTAAAAATACAAAAATTAGCTGGGCATGATAGTGTGTACCTGTAGTCCCAGCTACTCAGGAGGCTGAGGCAGGAGAATCGCTTGAACCCAGAAGGCAGAGGTTGCAGTGAGCCGAGACTGTGTCATTGCACTCCAGCCTGGGTGACAGAGCGAGCCTCCATCTCAAAAAAAAAAAAAAAAAAAAAAAAAAAAAGAAGAAGGAAACAGTGTTGGGGGCCCACTGTGCAAAGAATAAGACCTAGTTCCTGCCCTATGAAGCAAGGATTTCGGGAAAAGGAAGCCTATCGGGACTTGGGCTCAAAGGAGAAGTAAGTTTTCACCAGGGTGAAGTATGGAGTGAGGAAGAGATAAGAGAGCAGAAGACGGCCAGGCGCGGTGGCTCACGCCTGTGATCTCAACACTTTGGGAGGCTGAGGCGGATCACCTGAGGTCAGGAGTTTGAGACCAGCCTGGCCAACATGGTAAAACCCCATCTCTACTAAAATGCAAAATTAATATTTTATAACTTTTCTTATGATTGTTTACAGATTTTTTTTAAGTCTAATAATTTTAAGTAGTATATTCTTGGGGTTTTTTGTTTATTTTTTGAGATGGAGTCTTGCTCTTGTTACCAAGGCTGGAGTACAGTGGTGAGATCTCAGCTCACTTCAACCTCCATCTCCTGGATTCAAATGATTCTTCTGCCTCAGGCTCCTGAGTAGCTGGAATTACAGGCGGCTGCCACCATGCCCGACTAATTTTTGTATTTTTGGTAGAGATGGGGTTTCATCCTGTTGGCCATGCTGGTCTCAGACTCCTGACCTCAGGTGATCCGCCTGCCTTGGCCTCCCAAACTGCGGGGATTACAGGTGTGAGCCACCGCGCCTGGCTTAAGTAGTATATTCTACTTGGTTGGAAAATTTTACCCTGTATTTGATGATTGTTGCTCAAGGCTGGAAACACCTTACTTTTTTTCCAATTATGATCTAGACGTGTACTGTCCTGTATGATAGTCTCTAGTCACATGTGGCTACTGAGCACTTGAAATGTGGCTAGCATAAATTAAGATGTCCTGTAAATATAAAATACACACCAAATTCTCAAGACTTAGTACAAAGAAAAGAATGTAAAATAGCTCATTTGTAATTTCTTATACTGATTACAATTGAAATGACCACATTTCAAATACATTAAGTAAAATATACTAAACTATTCCATTAATTTTAATATCAGCAGTCTTTTTTTCTTTTCAAATATAGCCACTATAAATTTTTATTTTTTACTACTTAACTTATATACAGTAAAATTCACTTTTTGGTGTATAGTTCTGTGAATTTTGACAAAGGCATAGAGTTGTGTAACCAGTACCACAATCACAATACAGAACAATTATCTTACCCACAGCCCCCAAAAAACCTCCCTTGTGCTGAACCTTAGTAGTTAGCCTCCTTTACAGTCTCCCATCCCGTGGCAACCATTTTCACCACCAGTAGATATTCTTTTGAGTCTGGTTTCTCTCAGTTAACATAATGCACTAAAGATTCATACTGTTGTTGCGTGTAACAATATTTTTTCCTTTTGTATTGCTGACTAATATTCCATTGTGTGGATGTTTATTCGCCAGTTGAAGAACGTTTTGATTGCTTCTTTTGGGGAATTTATGCAAAAAGCTACTGTAAACATTCATATCTAGATTTTTGTGTAAATATAAGTTTTCATTTCTCTTGGGTAAATACTTAGGAGTGGGATTTCTGGGTCATATGCTAAGTGTACATTTAAATTTGTAAGAAATGGCCAGGCGGTGGCTTATATCTATAATCCCATCACTTTGGGAGGCTGAGGCAGGAGGATGAGTTGAGCCCAGCAGTTTGAGACCAGCCTGGGCAACATAGGGAGACCCCACCTCTACAAAAAATAAAAAATTAGCTGGGTGTGTTTGTGCATGCGTATAGTCAAAGGGACTCGGGAGGCTGAGGTGGGAGGATTGCTTGAATCCCTGGGAGGTCACAGCTACAGTGAGCCGTGTTCATACCACTACTCTCCAGCCTGGGTGGCAGAGTGAGACCTTGTCATTCATTCATGCATTCATTCATTCATTCATTCATAAATAAATAAGAAATTGCCAAACTGTTTCCCAAAGTAACTGTATAATTTTGCTTTCCTATCAGCAGTTCGTGAGAGTTCCGTCATTTTGAATCCTTGCCAGTGCTCGCTACTGCTGGTTTTTGTTTTGTTTTGTTTTTGTTTTTTAAGCCTTTCCAGTAGGTATGGTGGTTTTATTTTGCTTTGCTGTTTCAGTTTGCATTTTCCCAATCATTAATGCTATCTTTGTCATCCATATATCTTGTTTGGTGAGGTTCAAATCTTTTGCTCTTTTTTTTTTTTTTTTTTTTT
>NW_016807982.1:42468-45996 GCF_001698545.2 Rhinopithecus bieti | reverse complement strand
CGGGTGCGGGGAGGGGCGGCCAGGAGCCGGTGCCCGCCAACGCCCGCCGCCGCCGCCCGCGCCTCCTCCTTGGCCGCTCCCAACCCCTCGGAGCCGGCGCTGCAGCTGCTGCGTCCCAGGCTGCAAATGGCGCCCGCTTGCCTTGGCGTCTCCGTCTTCGCTCCCGGCCGGGAGACGTCTGGGGACCGCGCGCCCGTGGCCCGCATCCCAACGCCGCCGCCCGCTGCCAGGCTGGTTGCAGGTCCCAGGCAGCCCCGACGCCCTCCCGCCCTCAGCCCGCTCTGCGCGCAGCCACAATTATTCCCCCTCCACCCCTCCTGCCAAGGGGACCTACGGGCGTCCCAAGAACAATAATTAGATTATTTTTAAATTGTAAAATACATAACAATATCATTTAAAAATACAACTTAGGGACATTAAAGATATTCATGGTGTGCAACCATCACTACTATATAGTTCCAAAACTTTCTCATCGCCCCAAAGGCACCGTCACCCATGAGCAGTCAGTCATTCCCCATTCCCTCCTTCCCTCGGCCTCCAGCAACCGCCACTGGGCTTTTTGTCTTCATGGATTTGCCTATTCAGGATCTTTCTCCTTCTCTTCCTTCTTTCTCTTCTCTCTTTCCTTTCTTCCTCCCTCCCTCTTTCCCTCCCTCCCTTCCTCCCTTATTTTTCTTTTCTTTTTTTTTGACGGAGTCTTGCTCTGTCGCCAGGCTGGAGTGCAATGGCGCGATCTCGGCTCACTGCAAGCTCCGCCTCCCTGGTACAAGCGATTCTCCTGCCTCAGCCTCCCAAGTAGCTGGGATTACAGGCGCCCGCCCCCAGGCCCCGCTAAGTTTGTTAATTTTTAGTAGACTATGTTGGCCAGGCTGGTCTCGAATTCCTGACTTTGTGATCCCCCCGCTTCGGCCTCCCAAAGTGCTGGGATTGCAAGCGTGAGCCACCGCACCCGGCCAGGATATTTCATATAAATGGACTCAAACAATATGTGGTCCTTTGTGACTGGCTTCTCTCACCTGAAGCAATGTTTTAAAGGTTCCTTCATGTTGTAGCAGGCATCAGAACTTCCTTTTAATGGATGAATAATACTCCACCTGTGTGTGTGTGCACGTGTGTGTGTGGCGTTTTTGTTTATCCAATCATTAGTTGATGGGCATTTGGATATTTCCACCTTTAGGCTATTGTGAACAGAGCTGCTATGAACCTTTGTATACAAGTTTCTGTTTGAACACCTGTTTTCTTTTTTTTTTTTTTTTTGAGACGGAGTCTTGCTCTGCCGCCCAGGCTGGAGTGCTGTGGCCGGCTCTCAGCTCACTGCAAGCTCCGCCTCCGGGGTTCACGCCGTTCTCCTGTCTCAGCCTCCCGAGTAGCTGGGACTACAGGCGCCCGCCTCGTCGCCCGGCTAGTTTTTTGTATTTTTTTAGTAGAGACGGGGTTTCACCGTATTAGCCAGGATGGTCTCGATCTCCTGACCTCATGATCCGCCCGTCTCGGCCTCCCAAAGTGCTGGGATTACAGGCTTGAGCCACCGCGCCCGGCCTGAACACCTGTTTTCAAATAACTAACTTTACTCCCCTTCTAATGGAAAACCCTACAGCCACCTGCAGTTTTTTCTCCCATTAATTCTGGGAGCTCCTGGAAGTATATCATGTGCATTCCTCTCAAATTTCCTGCTAGCCATGATTTTATTTATTTAGGAGACACGCAGGTCAACTTTCCTGTCCCTCTCCAGGGCCGCTTCTCAGGGGACCTGTCCCCATGGCCACCACTCATCCTCAGTCAGAGCTCCCTGCTTCCTGACCCAAGGGGTGCCATGTGTGATCTGAGGGAACTGATCTTTTGCTGGGCAGAAACTTCCTTTGGAAGATTTGGACTGAAGGACAGGACAGTGATTAGGTCGGGGTTGGGCAGCACTTTTGAGCTGAGGAATGGGTGGGAGAAAGGTGGCCTTCTGAGAGTGGCCAGGGACCCCACACAGGCTCAAAGAGAAGTGGACAGGAAACGTGGGCAAGGCACATGACTGACCAGGAGCAGCCTCACTCCTGCTTTCCAATTCCAGGTCATCTGCTGAGTTCCTCTCCCAGAATGTTCATAAAGTCACTCACTTTAATTAGAAACAAATCCTCTTAAAATCCTCCCAGGTTCAAGTGATTCTCCTGCCTCAGTCTCCTAAGTACCTGGGATTACAGGCTCCCGCCAGCATGTCCAGCTAATTTTTTTGTATTTTTAATAGAGACGGGGTTTCATCAGGTTAGCCAGGCTGGTCTTGAACTCCTGACCTCAGGTGATCCACCCGCCTTGGCCTCCCAAAGTGCTGGGATTACAGGCATGAACCACTGCGCCCGGCCTTATTTTTAGTTTTTGAGACAGGGTCTCACTTTGTTGTCCAGGCTAGAGTGTGGTGGCACAATCATGGCTCACTGCAGCCTCGACTTTTTGGGCTCAAGCGAGCCTCCCACCTCAGCCTCCAGAGTAGCTGTGACTACAAGCACGTGCCACCACACCCAGCTAATTTTTATATTTTTTGTAGAGGCGGGGTTTCACCATGTTGTCCAGGCTGGTCTTGAACTGGTGAGCTCATGCGATCAGGCTGCCTCGGCCTCCCAAAGTACTGGGATTCAGGCATAAGCCACTGTGTCCAGCCTATTCTCAAACTTTAGTTTGCATCAGAATCTCCCTGGATGATGCCAATGCTGCTGGTTCCAAGACCACACTTTATGAATCATTGCTTTAAGCTTCTTTGAGTGTCTGTTCCTTGAAGCCAAATGTGCCCTGACCAAGACAGGTTCTCTGGATTCCCTCTGTGAGGTTTGGTGCTGAATTGCAGGTGTCAGGAAAACTGAAATCCTAGCTGCCTCTAGTGTTCACTCTTAGAGCCCATCCAGCAGGGACTCAACCTCTCTTGCCCCTGCCTGGGCCACACCTCTACTGAGAACACCCTGAGGACATGCAGTGTTGCAGAATTGCAGGGCAATGCGCCTGCCCTCCCACCTGGCATCAGGTGTTTAAAGCAGTGCAGCAGTATTAAACAAAGCAGTACAGTTTGAACTCCCAGCATCTCACCAAGATTATATAGGTCATGCTCAGTTTCTGCATATAGCTCTCAAATGGAAGGCTCAGGCATACTTCCTTGGAGCTGAACCAAGTGACCATCTTTCTCCTGGCCAGATCCTTCTAGTGACTTCTCTAAAAAAACTTCATACAGATCAGTGGTGCCCGCTCCACTGACCTTCATACATACGAGACATATTTAAATCCTAGTGATGCTCACAGATTGGTCCAAAGTAGGGACTTACTCTACCTCCATCATCCCTCCATAAGGAATAAAAGATCTTCTGTCCCGTCCAACGTCATAGGTAGGCAACTCTCTGTGAGGGGCCAAATAGTAAATATGTCAGGCTTTGTGGATAAAGGTGTCTGTAGCAACCACTCAACTTCGTCAATGATAGCATAAACAATGACAAAAAGGAATGGATGTGCCTGTCTTCCAATATAACTTTATTTACCAAAAAAAAAAAAAAAAAAAAA
>NW_016807982.1:35927-40009 GCF_001698545.2 Rhinopithecus bieti | reverse complement strand
CCCGGCTAGTTTTTTGTATTTTTTAGTAGAGACGGGGTTTCACCGTGTTAGCCAGGATGGTCTCGATCTCCTGACCTCGTGATCCGCCCATCTCGGCCTCCCAAAGTGCTGGGATTACAGGCTTGAGCCACCGCACCCGGCAATAATTCTTATATATAATTACAGACCTTTAAATAAAACTAGCTTTTACAGTAGACTGATTAAAGTCCACTGAGTCAAGAAATACCTAAGAATACATTTTTACTCAATACCATCTTATCATGTGGGCTGATGACTTAAAAATATGTGGTTTTCCGTTTCAAATAAGATTGTTCTTGTTACATTCCCTGAATCATACCCAATTTATATTTCAAAAATCAGAGGCAGGACATGGTGACTCACACCTATCATCTCAGCGCTTTGGAAGGCTGAGGCGGGTGTATCACCTAAGGTTAGGAGTTTGAGACCAGCCTGACCAAAATGGTGAAACCCCGTCTCTTCTAAAAATACAAAAATTAGCCGGGCGTGGTGGCGCACCTCTGTAATCCCAGCTAGTCAGGAGGCTGAGGCATGAGAATTGTTTGAACCCGGGAGGTGGAAGTTGCAGTGGGCCGAGATTTCGCCACTGCACTCCAGCCTGGGTGACAGAGTGGAACTCTGTCTCAAAACAGAAAGAAAGAAAAAAAAATCAGAGCGGTTGGAAAAAGTCACTTCAAGTTAATAATATATATATTTTTACTTTTGAAATTTTTTACGAGTAAAACGAATACATTACAATCAATACAGAACACATATTAAGTAAGTGGATGATGAATATTTTAATTTACCTTTTGTGTGTGAGTGTGAGTGTGTTCCATGGTGGTTTATGTTGTTTCAGACATGTGTGGGTATTACAGGACAAAGAAATTAACTCCCCATGCTCAAAATGTGATTTCCCCCTCCCTGTCTAAGCATTGCAAGAATGCAGACCATTATCACACAATGCATACTTTATCATATGAGGCCAAAACAGCATTTTCCTCTCCTGTGCCTCTGGTCTGATGGATACCCAGGGAAACAAATGTTATCTATGAATGGTCTTTTCTGCCTGCCCAAACATGTCTGTCTATTATCAGCACTGGCCTGACAGGACCTGGTTTCTGATCCTAACCAGCTGTGTGAGAACTAGAAACGTCATTTCATCTGTCACATGGAGTTGGACTAGACTAGCTCTCCTGTCCCTTCTAACTTTCAAATCTCTTGACTTAATGGTTCTGTCCTATATGTATCCTGATTTCTTTTCTTTTCGTTTTTTATCTTTTTTTGAGATGGAGTTTCGCTCTTGTTGCCCAGGCTGAAGTGCAGTGGCGTGATCTTGGCTCACTGCAACCTCTGTCTCCCGGGTTTAAGCAATTCTCCTGCCTCAGCCTCCCAAGTAGCTGGAATTACAGGCTAATTTTGTATATTTTTAGTAGAGACGGGGTTTCACCATGTTGGTCAGGCTGGTCTCAAACTCCTGACCTCAAGTGATCCACCCGCCTTAGCCTCCCAAAGTGCTAGGATAACAGGTGTGAGCCACTGTGCCTGGCATGTATCCTGATTTCTGAGGTATTAATTAGTTCACATGGCCAGCCAAGACCCACTCCAGATGCAGTGCGGCTCCTCCTCATCTGTCACAGTACACTGGATCAACATAATGGGAAGTTATCTGTTGTTATTTCATTTTACTTGAAAATAATTTACATATTATATTATTTTTTAAATAAGAAAACCATATTATTTTTATTTTTTATTTTTTTGAGACAGAGTCTCACTCTGTTGCCCAGGTTGGAGTGCAACGGCACTATCTCAGCTCACTGCAACCTCTACCTCCCAGGTTCAAGTGATTCTCCTGTTTTGAATTTTTAGTAGAGACGGGGTTTCACCATGTTGGCCAGGCTGGTCTTGAACTCCTGACCTCAGGTGATCCACCCGCCTTGGCCTCCCAAAGTGCTGGGATTACAGGCGTGAGCCACTGCTCCCAGCCAGAAAATCATATTATTTTTTAAATAAGAAAGCCACTCGGTCGGGCACAGTGGCTCATGCCTATAATCCCAGCACTTTGGGAGGCTGAGGCGAGCAGATCACGAGGTCAGGAGATCGAGACCATCCTGGTCAACATGGTGACACCCTGTCTCTAATAAAATACAAAAAATTAGCCGGGCATGGTGGCACATGCCTGTAGTGCCAGCTACTCGGGAGGCTGAGGCAGAGGAATCACTTGAACCTTGGAGGCGAAGGTTGCAGTAAGCCAAGATCACGGCACCACACTCCAGCCTGCCGCCAGACCAAGACTCCGTCACAAAACAAAACAAAACAAAAAACCTGATGCATATTTTCTAAAGACTACAATATTCTGTATTCTATGTATAGTATATATTTTTGCATACCTGAATAAAACAGGTAATTTAAACACTGTTAGTGACCGAAGCCACTATGTTTGGGAAAAGGCAAGAAATTTCAGCAACCGTTTAAACTGCTTATAAATATAGTATGCCAAAGCTGGAAGTTTACTGGATAGGAAGAGTAGCTTAGACAGAAAGCATCTCTGAGGCTCTGTAGCTGGCTAGGTACCCGACTGACACATTCTCACAGTACCCTGCACTTGTTCCTATTGTCACACCCAACATGCTGTGTTATAACTGGTTAACTGCTAGTCTCTGTGATTACACACTGCAGGCTCCTTGAGGGCAGGGATTGTACCGGTTCCGAAGTACCCTTCATGCCTGACATACAGTAAGGACTCCATAAATAATTGTTTGATAACTACTGAATGAATAACCAGCCATCTTCACTCATTGATCTGCTGGGAGCAACAGAAACAGGCAAGAGTAGTACCACATGACGCAGGAATAAGAGGCATGGTTTCCAAGAGCAGGCCAGGCGTGGTGGCTCACGCCTGTAATCTCAGCACTTTGGGAGGCCGAGGCAGGCAGATTGCCTGAGGTCAGGCCAAGATCAGCCTGACCAACATGGTGAAACCCCGTCTCTACTAAAAAAACAAAAATTAGCTGGGCGTGGTGGTGGGTGCCTGTAATCCCAGCTACTTGGGAGGCTGAGACAGGAGAACTGCTTGAACCCGGGAGGCAGAGGTTGTGGTGAGCCAAGATCACACCACTGCACTCCAGCCTGGCAACAAGAGCGAAACTCCATCTTAAAAAAAAAAAAAAAAAAGAGTCACAGTTACCAAGAGCCTTGTGTTTGGTGTTTGCCAGGTGGACAAAGGCTCCCATCAAAGTATGACTGATGGAATACTCAGACATGTCCATTCAATAATGTCCCTACATACTATACTCGCCTACTATGAGTGACACCAAAAGATACATGGTATGTTGGCTGGGATCATTTTGACTATTAAGCCAACTCTTACACACACCTTACCAAAACTTGTAAACCGCCTATTAATCACAAGCAACTAAGCACCAAGAACACTATTCAAGAAAGGAAAAATGCGTTAGAGTGGGTTATATTTTACTAGGAAATTCCTCTGGCTATATTCTATAGGAATTAGGTGTAATATCTGTTATGCAATTGCTTAGCATAGTGTTTGATAAAGGATTAACAAAGCCTCTTTCCCTTCTGCATGAGAATTTTACCTTTTGTTAACTTTCTAGCTCTGTTCCCCTGGCAGCCTAATAAAAATACATATGTCAACTGCTAGGCAATGTTACATACGGTAGACATAACACCCAACTGGTAAACTGCATCTGGACTGGGAGAACTACAAACGCCTGATAGGAAGCCTCAGCTCTGGGCTTCCCTAAGTACAGTGATGCTTGGAACAGGCATGTCTTTTACAGGGACACTGGAGGCCATGTCTATGAAGCTGTTATAAGAAATACTTGTTCCTGTGGGGCAAGGGGCTCTTAAGCCGGGGCAGCTCCCATACTTGCCCCATGTGGATCTGTCTTCTTGCACCTGCATTATACCACACAGGCAGCTGCAGAGACTTTCAGAGAAGGGCAACTGGTCTGCCTTGCTGGTAAGTAGCACTTCCCATTCTATATCCTTCTAAGTGAATCTGAGGCCAAGTGTGGCAGTTTATAAATTTGAATGTTTCTTTTTTTTTTTTTTTTTTTTTGAGA
>NW_016807982.1:16968-32611 GCF_001698545.2 Rhinopithecus bieti | reverse complement strand
AAAAAAAAAAAAAAAAATCAATAAATAAATATTATGAAAGTAAAATGTAGCTTAAAATATAACACAAAATTAAGTCCACTGATTAAAGATCCTTAAAAAAATCCTACTTTATCTTACCGCAGAGTTTCTCAACCTTGGTATTACTGATATTTTGAATTGGAGAATTATTTGTTGTGGGGCTGTCCTGTGCATTTTAGGATGTTAGGCAGCTTCCCTGGCCTCTACCCACTAGATGCCAGTAGCCACCTGCAAGGCACGAAATTGCCCCCAACTGAGAATCACTATCCTACAGGGAAATCTCTAATGTAAAATGTTTTACCCAGTGATATGAATAGGCCATGGAATCACTGAAGAGGATCATAGCTCCACTGGAGAAAGTAGGCAGAGAGGTTGAACTATGAGGTAGAAAAATCATTAAAACATCAAAGATCATTTAAACAGAGAAAGCAAAAATATCAAATACTGTTCCTGGCCAAGTACATTTTCTACACATTCATTTAAGTTTCCTCTTTGCTGAGATCCCTCTTTTAAAATAACAGCTAATATATATATTTGGAGACAGTTTCGCTCTTGTTGCCCAGACTGGAGTGTAGTGGTATGATGTCGGCTTAGTGCAACCTCCGCCTCCTGGGTTCAAGCGATTCTCCTGCCTCAGCCTCCCGAGTAGCTGGCATTACAGGCATGCTCCACCATGCCCGGCTAATTTTGTATTTTTAGTAGAGACAGGGTTTCTCCATGTTGGCCAGGGTGCTCTCGAACTCCCAACCTCAGGTGATCCACCCGCCTTGGCCTCCCAAAGTGTTGGGATTACAGGCATGAGCCACTGCGCCTGGCCACAGCTAGTATTTTTATTTCAGATAAGACAAGTATCTCTGGTCCCTGATCATTTTCAATGTGTAACTCTTGATCTAGAATATTTTTATTTTATTTTATTATTATTTTTATTATTATTATTTTTTTGAGACAGTGTCTCACTCTGTCACCCAGGTTGGAGTGGAGTGGCGTGACCCCAGTTCACTGCAACCTCTTCCAGGCTCAAGTGTTCCTCTCACCACAGCCTCCTGAGTAGCTGGGATTACAGGCACGTGCCACCACTCCTAACTAATTTTTGTATTTTTAGTAGAGACGGGGTTTTGCCATGTTGGTCAGGCTGGTATCGAACTCCTGACCTCAAGTGTTTCATCTGCGTTGGCCTCGCAAAGTGCTGGGATTACAGGTGTGAGCCACCACACCTAGCCAAGAATGATATTTATTGAACTACCTGTGATAAAAGAAGTATTAAATTTTCCAATCTACTGCAGACCAATACGTGGTCCTGCTCTACAGGCTGGTATCCATCCTCTGCACCATGTAGTCCTCTAGCTGACCAGAACTGAACTGGTCCATACCCCACTCAAGAAGACAAAGCTGGCCAGGTGCGGTGGCTCATGCCTGTAATCCCAGCACTTTGGGAGGCCAAGGCGGGCAGATCACGAAGTCAGGAGATTGAGACCATCCTGGCTAACACGGTGAAACCCTATCTCTACTGAAAATACAAAAAATTAGCCAGGCGTGGTGGCG
The DNA here is from genome assembly GCF_001698545.2 of Rhinopithecus bieti. NCBI lineage: Eukaryota > Metazoa > Chordata > Mammalia > Primates > Cercopithecidae > Rhinopithecus > Rhinopithecus bieti. The sequence goes on along the minus strand of NW_016807982.1, from coordinate 31,051 downwards.
GGCGCCTGTAGTCCCAGCTACTTGGGAGGCTGAGGCAAGAGAATGGCGTGAACCCGGGAGATGGAGCTTGCCGTGAGCCGAGATTGTGCCACTGCATTCCAGCCTAGGCAAAAGAGTGAGACTCTGTCTCAAAAAAACAACAACAAAAAAGAAAGACAAAGCCATGAGTCACAGTAATGTCAAAGTGTTATCAACATTTCTATATGCGTAGTCTTAATTTCTGACTTTCCTTGTAGCAGAGTGGTAGAAAACAATTTACAGAACAGTGCCTCTCTGTGGGCCAGAGTTTGAGTTGCACTGTTCCAGTTTTAACTACAATTGAGAAGTACAGCTTGAACACCTTTCTAATGCTTTGGCTAACATTTACAAGCCAATTTATGTTTTTGACTTCTTTGTTGCTCAAGAGGTAGAAATAAAAGTGACTTTACCATCTTTTGAAAGACAGCTATACTTAAAGGAAGACAAGAAGATTTCTTTTAAAATCCATTTTGGATATTTTAACGTAAGACAAAATTATGGAAAATGCCTTCAATTACATTCCGAATTCCTAATACTGCCTGCCCTTTAGCCCTTTAAAGAGTTCAGCCTCTTTTGTTACAACAATTGTGTGGCTGAAAAGTGGGTGAAAGGTAGACTGCTTTTAAAAACCTGTTCTACTAACCTTGCCTTTCCTTCATGAGGATCTTTTAAAAGATGAACATTTTAGAAATGTAACTTGGCGTTATGGGCTTATACTTTCCCTCCAATAAAAGTTCTAGGCAATGAGGTAGAAGGCAGGACTCAACTCCAAAGGCCGGACTCAGACACGGACCAAATTGAGGACTAGCTAAAACAAGGCGGTGGTGGGAGGGTGGTGTGGGAAGCAGCTTTCCATAAGAAACCCTCATCACTGTGCCATGTCAATTACCATTGCCATGGGAACACCTGGAAGTCACTGCCCCTTATCATGGCAATCACCCAGCGGCTTGGAAGTTACCACCATTTTCCTAAATATTGCTGCATAATCTGCCCCTTAATTTGCATGTAATTAAAAGTGGGTATAAATATGAGTGCCGACTTGTCTCTGAGATGCTACTCTGGGCACACTGCCTATGGGGTAGCCTTAGTCCACAAGGAGCAGCCACTTTGCTGCTGCTGCACACTGCCGCTTCAATACAAGCTGCTGTCTAACACCACTGGCTCGCCCTTTAATTCTTTCCTGGGTGAAGCCAAGAACTCCCCTGGACTAAGCCCCAATATTCGAGCTTGCCTGCCCTGCATCAGCATAAACTAAGTAAAAGAATGCCAGAGGCAGCTACATTTCCAAGTTACACAGATCTAACTTTTGGAAATTGCTGGAAAAAGTAGGGGAGCATTTTGAGTTTTGCCCAAATGAGTTGTTTTATGATAACAGAACAAGTTGTAGGTGTAGAATCGTCAAATGCCAAACCAGATAGGGAAACCATCCAGACCTGGGGTCATAGCCTCCCTTCTCAGTGCTAACTTAAAATTTTATTCAACTGGGCAAGTCAGGATGCCATAATGAGCCTTTTGGATCATTCTCATGTTTGTCTCCCAGTAAGTATTCCAAGCCTTTAAAATTGCTGTCCTAGCTTTAGAGAGTACCTTTTATGATCATGTAGCCAGACCGCCCTGCCTGCTTTATATCAATGAAGGTTTCTCTTTAATACTTTGCCAGAAAATTTAATGTGGAATTCATTAGGAAAGGCTTGGCAAAGGTAAACTTGATCCCAAAACTTAATGGTTTTTAGAGAAAGAGGATGATAACAAAGGAATGCAGAGGACTGAGTCAATATAAAAACAAGCATGGAGATTTTCTTATCTTTCTCCTAGCCACAGTTTGGATGCACAGCAAGAAAAACAGGAGACCTCAGGGCCTGCATTGATTCACTCAGAATTAAGGAGTGGCCAGCAAAGCCCTCAGAAACCAAGGGCACCACACAAAAAGGTTATCTGTCCTTTGAGTCACAAAATCCAACCTCTATCAGATAGTCTAATAAAAATGCACACATAACAATGAAAAAATGTTCCTCTCAGCGTTCCACAAAATTGGACAAATGGTATCTTTCAACAACAGAATGAGCACTAACAAGTTCTAAAACCTCTTCTCCACCAATTTATTGCTACGTAAGTGTCTCTCGGTCTGATAAGTTGGGCTGAATTTGTGGTTTGTCATCAGAATCATCTCCAGCGGGGTCATTTTCCTCACCCGACTCCACATAGATTGGCCAGTCATTGTCTGTGTCACTCTTTTCTTGGCTTTCGGATGAAGCCTCCATCAAGCTTAGGTTGATAGGCATCAAATCATCGTCATCGTCAGGTGTGTCTGTAACGCAGGTGCAGCTGTCACACAGCCCGAAGCGCCGCAGCCCCTGGGACAGGTGACTGGTGAATGTTCTCCTGCAGCCCTTGCAGATGATTGGACGGTTGGATCTGTGGACCTGTAATCACAAGCAGACACAGCAGATGTCACAGAAAAGGAGATGAGCCTTTTCCACAAGGTCCCATGTGATCTGGCCCCTGCCTGACCCTCCGGATTCCTTTTTCAGCACTCCACCTGCATTCTCCTTCACAGTCTTTGTATTAGTCTGTTCTTGCACTGCTATAAAGAAATACCCGAGACTGGGTAATTTATAAAGGAAAGAGGTTTAATTGCCTCACAGTTCCACAGGCTGTACAGGAAGCATGATGCTGGCATCTGCTTGGCTTCTGGGGAGGCCTCAGGAAACTTACAATCACGGCAGAAGGCAAAGAGGGAGTCTGCACTTCACATGGCCAGAGCAGAGGGGAGAGAAAGAAGGGGGAGGCACCACATATTTTCAAACAACCAGATCTCATGAGAACTCACTATCACAATGACAGCACCAAGGAGGGATGGCGTTAAACCATGAGAAACTGCCCCCATGATCCAACCACCTCCCACCAGGCCCCACTTCCAGCCTTAGGGATTACATTTCAACATGAGATTTGAGTGGGGACAGAGATCCAAACCATATGAGTCTTCATCTTACCAAGGTTCTTTCTACCCCAGAGCCATTGAACACATGTGGGACATTCCCTTCTCCTCATCAGCAACCCTTCACCCCTTATGAACACCTTGGAAGGAGGTCTCTCCTGATGCTCTAGGCCAGTTAGGGCCCCCAGCTAGTGATTCTTACCCATACTTCTTCCTTTGTTGTACATCTCACAAATTGTTGATAAAATTCACTGGAGTGTAAGCTCTAAGAGGGCATGGACAGAGTCTGTCCCATTCCTTACTATATGCTCAGTGCTTGGCATACAAAGAGCACTCAAGTGAAAGTGAACTGATAGGAATTTTTTTTTTTTTTTTTTGAGACAGGGTCTTGCTCTGTCACCCAGGCTGGAGTGCAGTGACACGATCATAGCTCACTAAAGCCCTGAACTCCTAGGCTCAAGCGTTCCTCCCCCTCCAGCCTCCCAAGCAGCTGGGACCACATGCACCCATGCACTACCATGCCTGGCTAGTTTTTTATTTCTTGTAGAGGTGGCGTCTCACTATGTTGCCCAGACTGGTCTTGAACTCCTGGCCTCAAGTGATCCTTCCACCTTGGCCTCCTAAGGTGTTGAGATTTCAAGTGTGAGCCACCATAGTTGGCCAGGATTTTTTTTTTAGAGATGGGGTCTTGCTGTCTTGCTATGTTCCCCAGGCTAGACTTGAACTCCTGGGCTTGAGTGATCCCCCTGCCTCAGTCTACCAAGTAGTTGGGAATATAGGTATGTGCCACTGCATCTGGCTCTCATTAGGATTTTTGACATGGCTTTTTTTCCCCCTCTCATTGGACACCTTTGGTAATTGATATTTTATTTATTTTTATTTTTATTATACTTTATGTTCTAGGGTGCATGTGAACAACATGCAGGTTTGTTATATATGTATATATGTGCCATGTTGGTTTGCTGCACCCATTAACTCGTGATTTACATTAGGTATTTCTCCTAATGCTGTCCGTCTCCCATCCCCCAATCCTGACATGGTTTTTATGTACCTTGGATTGTTTAATTATTAGGAAGGCAGATTTGCTAGGGTAGACAGCTATATTCCCCAGATGTGCCAGCAGCTGCTTTGGGAACTATGTTTTGTTTTTGTTTTTTTCTTTTTTGAGACGGCGTCTTACTCTGTCGCCCAGGCTGGAGTGCAGTGGCCTGATCTCGGCTCACTGCGACCTCCGCCTCCCAGGTTCAAGCAATTCTCCTGCCTCAGTCTCCTGAGGAGCTGGGACTACAGGCGCGTGCCACCAAGGCTAGCTAATTTTTTTTTTTTTTGTATTTTTAGTAGATAAGGGGTTTCACTATGTTGGCCAGGCTGACCTCAAACTCTTGACCTTAGATAATCTGTCCACCTCAGCCTCCCAAAGTGCTGGGATTACAGGTGTGAGCCACCGGGCACTGGGCCTAGGAACTATCTTTTTAATGTGTACACTTTTCAGGAACTCCAGCCAATGGGGCTCTGTGAACCAATCACAGCCTCTCTTTTAGAGAGCTCTGGATGCAAGATACACACAAGAGGCAGAGACGGGGAGAGGCTGATACAGGAGAGCCACCCACAATTAGCGCAGTCCTAGTGGGTGGGAAGTGGCATCTTATGGTGGCTTTGATTTGCATTTACCCTATGATTAATGATGTTGAGCATCTTTTCATGTGCTTATTGGCCATTTGTCTATCTTTTCCCAAGAAATGTCTATTCAAATCCTTTGCCCAGGTTTAATTGAGTTATTCATCCTTTTACTGTTGCATTATAAAAGTTCTTTATTCTGGATACTAGACTGTTATCAGATATATCCCTTGCAAATATTTTCTCCCATTCTGAGGGTTTTCATATTCTTTTTTTTTTTTTTTTTTTGAGACAGAGTCTTGCTCTGTCACCAGGCTGGAGTGCAGTGGCGTGATCTTGATCTTCGTTCACAGCAACCTCCGCCTCCCGGGTTCAAGCAGTTCTCCTGCCTCAGCCTCCTGAGTAGCTGGGACTGCAGGCACACGCCACCACGCCCGGCTAATTTTTGTATTTTTAGTAGAGACAGGACTTCACCATGTTGGCCAGGATGGCCTCGATCTCTTGATCTTGTGATCTGCCCACCGTGGCCTCCCAAAGTGCTGGGATTACAGGCGTGAGCCACCATGCCTGGCCAGTTTTTGTATTTTTTTTTTTTTTTTTTGAGATGGAGTCTCGCTCTGTCTCCTAGGCTGGCGTGCAGTGGCCCGATCTTGGCTCACTACAACCTCCGCCTCCTGAGTTCAAACGATTCTCTTGCCTCAGCCTCCCAAGTAGCTGGGACTACAGGCGTCCGCCACCACTCCCAGCTAATTTTTGTAATTTTAGTAGAGACAGGGTTTCACCATATTGGCCAGGCTGGTCTCGAACTCCTGACCTTGTGACCCGCCCGCCTCGGCCTCCCAAAGTGCTGGGATTACAGGCGTGAGCCACTGCACCCGGCCCAGTTTTTGTATTCTTAAGAGCGCCCATTGAAGGTGAAGCTATTTGTATGTTAGATTTCCCAAACACTGATTGTCTTGCTCAAAGATGATCGTAACTGCACATGGTGGCTCATACCTATAATCCCAGCACTTTAGGAGTCTGAGGCAGGCAGATCGCTTGAGCCCAGGAGTTCAAGACCAGCCTGGGCAACCTGGAAAAACCCTGTCTCTACAAAAAAAAAAAAAAAAATACAAACATTAGCTGGGCGTGGTGGTGTGTGCATGTAGTTCCAGCTACCCAAGTGGGGGCTAAGGCAAGCGAATCACCTGTGCCTTGGGAGGTCAAGGCTGCCGTGAACCATGATCTATCTCTGCAGCCTGGGCGACAGAGTGAGACTCTGTCTCAAACAAAACAAAACAAAAAAAAGATGATCATAAAATGCAACATCTGCAGCCATAAAAAAGAATGAGATCATGTGTTTTGTGGGAACATGGGTAGAGCTGGAGGCTATTATCCTCAGAAAACTAACACAGGAACAGAAAACCAAATACAACATGTTCTCACTTATAAGTGGGAGCTAAATGATGAGAACTTAATGAACACAAAGAAGGAAACAGCAGACCCTGGGGTCTACCGGAGGCTGGAGGGTAGGAGGTGGGAGAGGAGCAAAGAGAATTGATTCCAGGGTGATGAAATAATCTGTACAACAAACTCCTGTGACATGAGTTTACCTATGTAACAAACCTAAAAGTTTAAATAAATAAATAAATAAATGTAACATCTTTCTAAGTGGCCTGAATGGTTTTCAGCTGATTGGACTCACCAGCTCACATGGAGACAATCCTAGGGGGCAGCTCGTTAGAGGGGAGGGTCTCCTTGGGCTGGAGCCCTCTTTGTCTGCTGCCCACAGGGAGCTCTATACATGGCAGTATACTCTCCCCTTACCCCCAGGTGCTGGGGGCTGGGTGGGAAACTGAGGATGCAGCTTACCTTTGGTATCACACTGGGAAGAGATTCACAATCCTGTCTGAGCCCTGTTGTTCTCTACATTACAATAATCACCTCTTATCAGGATCTAAACTTTCTTGGCTCTTCCCCTGAGAAAACTAGTCTAACTTGAAGCTAAAACTTAACTCTAACATATACAGTTTTAACTTTCTGTAAGTGCCACCACCTGAGCTTTAATTTAGTAGTAAAAATATATGTTGACAATTATCTGAAAATACCCCAGTAGACAGAGACATGAAAGACAGGCTGGCTTTACCCTTCCATTAGATGACATCATGAATCACTCTTGACACGAGGGCATGGCCAGCTGGAACACTTACACTCAGGGCGTGGCTCCGCAGGTGCTCCTGTCGCGTGAACCTCTTGCCGCAGGTCTCACAGGGGTAGGGCCGCTCGCCTGTGTGTGAACGGATGTGCCGCTTGAGGATGCCCTTCTGCTTGGCAGTGTAAGGGCAGAAAGGACACTTGTGGAGCTTGATGGGGACCACCAGCACATCACCTGGGGAACCAAATGCTTTCATTTAGCTGTGCTGTACGCAGTGACCAACCCTGGCTACCCACTGGTGGATGGGATCCAGAGTTGGGGAATTCCACCAGCCCAGATGAAGGAGGAGGACACCAACTCCGCCACCAGCCAACAGCAAGACATCGTCTGCAATTCCAACTCAGTCTGGCTCCCAGTCAGCCCCAGGGTCAAGTGTACTTCTTATAAGGTCGGGAATGCTGTAAGGCACCAGCTTCCACGCTTCTGTGTGACTCACAGTTAGAAACTCAGCTTGCGTTACAACCTCAAAACACACATGCCTTATGTGGATAACTGGAAAAGTTTCCCAAAACAATACTTACCCTGATAGTGTTTATTCTGTTTGATTTCATTTTAAGGCTGCTGGGGGCCAGGCACAGTGGCTCATGCCCATAATCCCAGCACTTTGGGAGGCCGAGGCAGGCGGATCGCAAGGTCAGGAGATCGAGACCATCCTGGCTAACATGGTGAAACCCTGTCTCTACTAAAAATACAAAAAATTAGCTGGGCTTGGTGGCGGGCACCTGTAGTCCAGCTACTCAGGAGGCTGAGGCAGGAGAATGGTGTGAACCCGGGAGGTGGAGCTTGCAGTGAGCCACGATGGCGCCACTACACTCCAGCCTGGGCAAGAGTGCGAGACTCCATCTCAAAACAAAAGACTGCTGGGTGAGACTCTGTTATGGACTGAATTGTGTACCCCTAAAATTCATACCTTGAAGTCTGTGTTTGGAGATAAAAGCCCTTAAGAGGGTAATTGAGGTTAAATGAGTTTATAAGGTGGGGCCCTAATGATAGGACTGGTTTTCTTATGAGGAAGAGACACCAGAGATCAACTGATCTCTCTCTCCTCCTCCCTGCATACCCCCTGCCATTCCTCTCACCCCCACCCCTAGCACACACACAGAGTAAAGGCTATGTGAAGACACAGTGGGAAGGCTGCCATCTGCAAATCAGGAAGAGGCCTCACCAGAACCCAACCCTGCTGACACTTTGATCTTGGACTCTGAGCCTCTGGAACTTTGAGGATACATTTCTGTTAAGCTTCCCAGTCTGGGGCACTCTGTTGTGGCAGCCTCAGCTGACTAATACAACCCTCTGAGTTGATCTCACTACCTTCAGAACTTGGAAAATGCTGTTATAATGGATCAGACTTCTAGACCAGAATTCATGCTTTCTTGGACAGTAGTTCCTAAGAATATTTTCCAGGCATACGTAGAAGAGGTTTGCTTTGATGCAGACCCTAAATTGTTTGGAATTTGTATTAACTCTACACATGTGAAATCATCAAATATCCAGGAATTCACTTAAATCTTTTTCCAATTTATTCCCTCACCTTGATTACATAACCGTTAAGGTGACAATGTGATTATCACTTATGTGTATAGAAACTGTTCCACTCAAGTTCTGTGAGTTACACTTACTGCTATAGTCATCCCTTGGTATTCACTGGGAATTGGTTCCAGGATACTCCTTGGATACCAAAATCCAAGGATGCTCAAGTCCCAAAGTCAGCCCTGTGGATCCTGTGAATACCGTATTTTCCATATGTGATTGGTTGAATCCACAGATGCAGAAGCTATGGACACAGAGGGTCAACTATAGTCCGAGATTTCTTCTTTATTTTCTTTCTTTATTTTATTTTTTGAGACGGAGTCTCACTCTGTTGCCCAGGATGGAGTGCAGTGACACGATCTTGGCCCACTGCAACCTCCACCTCCTGGGTTCAAGTGATTCTCCTGCCTCAGCCTCTGGAGTAGCTGGGATTACAGGCACCTGCCACTACGCCCAGTTAATTTTTGTATTTTTAGTAGAGACGGGGTTTCACCATGTTGGCCAGGCTGGTCTCAACTCCTGACCTCAGGTGATCCACATGCTTCAGCCTCCCAAAGTGCTGGGATTACAGGCGTGAGCCACTGTGCCTGGCCCGAGATTTGTTCTTTCTATCCATGCCCTTCCAGATTTATAGATTTTGGTCATATCATATCACCTATGAAGGCACTAGTGACTCAAGCTTTCCAAGTACGGAAACGTGATTCAAGTCTTGGCTCTAGCACTGACCAGCCGTGTGGCCCCCGACATCTCACTTAGCTTCTCTGTGCCTTACTTTCCTCATCTGTAAAACAGGTATGATAACAGTTCCCACCTCACAGGATTGTGGTAAGAATGAAATAAAGTAACACATAAAGCATAGCACGTGGCACATAGTAAGCACTTGCAAATGTCAGCTGTGTTTGTCATCACTGTCATCTCTTCAGAATTTTTTTTACCAGGTAAGCAGTCCAGGCTCTTGTGGTCTCTGTCAACACTGGAGTAACTCTTTTCTCTGGGGCTGGCTTGGGATACCTAACTGGCTCTGTCTTTCCTGAGGTGCTATGAAAAGTATGGCACACTAAATTGAATGTGAGAGTCCAACATCCTTTACGTAAGGGTGGAAACTCTCTTTGGTATTTAGTTCCCCTCCTAACAATGCCTAACATTTTGCATAATCTATAGTGACTCCGAAATCTGTTTCCCAGGATAAAAGTAGCAGCTCAGAAGCTCATCACTGCTCACATATGTGGAATTATTAAATCTCTCACTGCTCACGCTGGTACTGAGAAACAAGTAAAATAGGAATGATTATCTTTTTTTTTTTTTTCTGAGATGGAGTCTTGTTCTGTCACCTAGGCTGGAGTACAGTGGCACGATCTCGGCTCATTGCAACCTCTGCCTCCTGGGTTCAAGTGATTCTCCTGTCTCAGCCTCCAGAGCAGCTGGGATTACAGGTGCGCACCACCATGCCTGGCTCATTTTTGTATTTTTAGTACAGACAGGAGTTCACCATGTTGGCCAGGCTGGTCTTGAACTCCTGACCTCAAGTGATCCACCTGCTTCAGCCCCCCAAAGTGCTGGGATTATAGGCATGAGCCACCGTGCCCAGCCTGTTTTTTGTTTTTGACACAGGGTCTCTGTCACCCAGGCAGGAGTGCAGTGACATGATCATGGCTCACTATAGCCTCTACCTCCCAGGCTCAGGTGATCCTCCCATCTCAGCTCCCCGAATAGCTGGGACTACAGGCATGTGCCACCACGCGCAGCTATTTTTTTTTTTTTTTTTTTTTTTTTTTTTTTGAGATGGAGTTTTGCTCTTGTTGGGCAGGCTGGAGTGCAATGGCATAATCTCAGCTCACTATAACCTCCACCTCCCAGGTTCAAGTGAATCTCCTGTCTCAGCCTCCCAAGTAGCTGGGATTACAGGCATGCACCACCATGCCCAGCTAATTTTGTATTTTTAGTACAGACAGAGGTTTAACCATGTTGGTCAAGCTGGTCTCGAACTCCTGACCCCAGGTGATCTACCCACCTTGGCCTCCCAAAGTGCTGGGATCACAGGTGTGAGCCACCATGCCCGGCCACGGGCAGCTAATTTAACAATTTTTTTTTTTTTGTAGAGACAGACAGAGTCTCACTATGTTGTCCAGGCTGGTATTGAACTCCTAGGCTTAAGGGATCCTCCATGCGTCAGTGTCCCAAAGTGCTGGGATTACAGGTGTGACCCACAGCACTCGGCCAGGAATAACACCCTGTTTCCTAGGATCAAAGCAGCAGCTCATAGCTCATCACCCTGCTCACTCCTCTGGCACTGTGGAACTTCCTTGTTATTTATCTCCATCACCTTGGCTTTGTACCACACACTTCTTCCTGATTATCTACAAAAACGTAAAATAAAATAGGCCCAGCATAAGTCCTTGGAAAAATAACTGTTAACTATTTCTCCATCAGAAAAGTACGGACTGTCTCAACACTTTCTTCCCCCTTCCTGATCTCACTCCCCCAATACAACAGTTCACCTGAATCCTATTACATGCCAGGCCATTGTTAAGACACCTGTTTCCTCCCTCAAGAAGTTAAGTCTAGCAGGAAAGATATGTAAACATATTCATACCATATGAAGCACACATGCAAAGTTCAAAGTGATGAAGAAATATAAATAAAAAGTGATGATTTTCCCTAGGAGTTCAGCAAAGATTTCACAGAAGAGGTTAACTTTGAGCAAGGTTTTAAAAGATGAACAGGAGTTCACCGGGAGTTCAAGACAGAGAAAGGTATCTCGGGCAGAGGAAGAACACGTGCTTAGGCATAGAGGTAAATGAGACTATGAAGTATGAAGTGGGGGTTAGGAATGAGGGCAAGGAAGGAACAAGAACTAGATTGTGATGGTCACATTCATTCATTCATTCTTTCAGAAAATTTATACTGAGCACTCACTATGTGTTAGGCTCTGTTCTAGGGTCCTGGGGATACAACAGTGAACAGAACAGACCAAAGTCCCTGCCCCTCATGGAACTAACATGCTGAGAAATTTGGACTTTACTTGTAAGCAGCCTGGATTTTTTTTTTTTTTTTTTTTTTTTGAGATGGAGTCTCGCTCTTTCGCCCAGGCTGGAGTGCAGTGGCGCGATCTCAGCTCACTGCAACCTCCAACTCCTGGGTTCGAGCAATTCTTCTGCCTCAGTCTCCTGAGTAGCTGGGACTACAGGCCTGAGCCACCACTCCTGGCCAGCTAGAATTTTAAGCAAGGAAGGTACATGGTCACATGGTCAAATTTTCATGGCCAAATTTAAAAGATCCCTCTGGGCACAATTCAGGGAAAAGACTTAAGAGAGTCAATATTAAAGGCAGGAAGTCCAAGTAGGAGGGGACCATGAGTCTGGATGAGAGATGATAGGAGCTAAGGCAGTGGTTGTGGAGGTGGAGAGGAGACACACTGAGAAGGAGTGAAATTAACAGAAGGAAAAGCAGGTACAGGAGGAAAGGGGAGTTCAGTTCAGATTTTACAGGGATTGAGGCTTGTGCAGAGCATCCAGGTGGGCATAAAAATTTTAAAAATAAAAGAAACTACCAAAAACTCCCCTGTGACCGGCGTGGTGGCTCATGCCTATAATCCTAATACTTTGAGAGGCTGAGGCAGGAGGACCACTTGAGCCCAGGAGGTCAAGGCTGCAGTGAGCTGTGATTGCGCTAGTGCACTCCAGCATAGGTAACAGCATGAGACCCTGTCTCAAAGCAAAACAAAACAAAACAAAACAAACCTGGTCAGGCACAGCAGTTCACACCTATAATCCCAGCACTTTGGGAGGCTGAGGTGGGTGGATCACTTAAGGTCACGAGTTTGAGACCAGCCTGACCAACATAGTGAAACCCTGTCTCTATGAAAAATACAAAAATTAGCTGGGCATGGTGATGCACACCTGTCATCCCAGCTACTTGGGAGGCTGAGGCAGGAAAATTGCTTGAACCTGGGAGGCAGAGGTTGCAGTCAGCTGAGATGGCACCACTGCACTCCAGCCTGAGCAACAGAGTAAGACTGTTTAAAAAAAAAAAAAAATCCCCTGTGCCTACAGATATAACCTCCCCTCTTTGTATTTAAGGTTTTCCATGATCTGACTCCAATCAATTTTTCCCTGTCCCCTCTTCTTATCTTCAGATGGCACTTCCAGGATGCCTCCCTGATCTCCCAGTAGGAAGCCAGTTCTCCTTCTGGACTACTGTGAACTCATACCTGAGTGTCTTTCAACCCTAGTACCTTTCTAGCATGTGATGTTATTTACATTTGTGTCTTTTATTTTATTTTTTTTGTGGGACAGTCTCGCTCTGTTGCCCAGGCTGTAGTGCAGTGGTGCGATCTCGGCTCACTGCAACCTCTGCCTCCTGGGTTCAAAAATTAGCCAGGCACTCACCACCATGCCTGGCTAATTTTTTTTTGTATTTTTAGTAGAGATAGGGTTTCATCATGTTAGCCAGGCTGGTCTCGAACTCCTGACCTCAAGTGATCCACCTGTCTCAGCCTCCCAAAGTGCTGTGATTACAGGCATGAGCGACTGTGCCTGGCCCACATTTGTGTCTTATCTCCTATACGACACCATCAGTTCTTTGAGGGCTGCATCCATGTCTGACTTATCTTTATGTCTTCACACAAAAGGTACTCAAATATTTGAACAAATAAATGAATAACCAAACAAATCAATCCTACTCTGTGCCTTAGCACTTGGAAAACTATACCCTGGAGCCATATGAATGAAATAAAAACATGGTAGACAACAGGCATGGCCAGGGGCCAGGGCAGCTGCATTGCCACAGCACCTTGTAGTAAGAAGCCTGACTTTCCAGACCAATAAGGACAGGACCTGAATATATTATAACTGGCACAGAGCCAAATGCCTATTTCATAATACTTCTTGTGCTTACATGCAGAGGGGTTCAAAGAAAAAATCATTGCACTGAAATCCTCTATCTATTTGTGTTGCTTTCACTGTTTGTTTAATGAATGAAATGAAGCCACTCCAGGTTTTTGGTTTTAGCTGGGCCACTTACTACTGCATTCTTATGAAACTCACTAAACCCTTCTGGGTCGCAGTTTCTCCATATTTCCTCTGTCAAACACATGGGGCATCATGAGAGTCTCGTGGATATGAAAGGGTGATCAGTGTGTGAAATACCATCATACACACAGCAATGAGAATTTCAACAAGTTCCCATGGTGTGTTCATGGAAGCGGCCACGATCTTCCCAATGCTGGTGAAGCCAGTGTCTCTGAGAACCAGAAACCGCATTTTCAAGTTTTTTTTTTTTTTTTTTTTTTTTTTTTGAGACAAGGTCTCACTCTGTCGAGGCTGGAGTGCAGTGTCATGATCACAGCTCACCGCAGCCTTGACCTCCCAGGCACAGGGGATCCTCCCACCTCAGCCTCCCAAGCAGCTGGGACTATGGGTATATGCAATGATGCCTGGCTAATTTTTCAATTTTTTTTGTTTTTGTAGAGATGGGGTTTTGCCATCTGGCCCAGGCTGGTCTCGAACTCCTGGGCTCAAGCGATCCTCCCACCTTGGCCTCTCAAAATGCTGGGATTGTAGGTGTTAGCCACTGCACCTGGCCATTTTCAAGTTTTTCAAGTCTAGTTTTAATCAGACATACTGAGTGCTCTTGCTTTTAAAAAATGAAATTTGGCCGGGCGCGGTGGCTCAAGCCTGCAATCCCAGCACTTTGGGAGGCCGAGACGGGCGGATCACGAGGTCAGGAGATCGAGACCATCCTGGCTAACACGGTGAAACCCCGTCTCTACTAAAAAATACAAAAAA
>NW_016807982.1:11457-16854 GCF_001698545.2 Rhinopithecus bieti | reverse complement strand
AAAACTACAAAATTAGCCGGGCATGGTGACACATGCCTGTAATCCCAGCTACTCGGGAGGCTGAGGCAGGAGATTCGCTTAAACCCAGGTGGCAGAGGTTGCAGTGAGCTGAGATTGCACCACTGCACTCCAGCCTGGGCAACAGAGTGAGACTCTGCCTCAAAACAAAACAAAACAAAAAATCCCCAGAAATTAAAATTTGCAAGACAGGCCAGGCACAATGGCTCACACCTGTAATCCCAGCACTTTGAGAGGCTGAGGTGGGAGGATCACTTGAGCCCAGGAGTTTGAGACCAACCTGAGCAACATAGGGAGACCTCGTCTCTGTTATAAATCAAATATACAAAAAATTAGCTGGGTGTGGTGGTGTATGCCTGTAGCCCCAGCTACTTGGGATGCTGATGTGGGAGGATCACTCAAGCTCGGGAGGTCAAGGCTGCGGTGAGCTGTGATTGTGCCACTGCACTCTAGTCTGGGCAACACAGCGAGACCCTGTCTCCAAAGAAAAAAAAAGTCTCAAGACAGCCATTTAGTAATGAATAAAATAGCTGATCTCCCTTTATTTAAAAGACTTTCACTTCAACCAGAGAATTAGAAGCTAAAAAAAGGAAAAGACCTTCACTACTCAATATTTCACTGCCAGACTGCAATTCATAAATTTCTTGGCTTGAGGTTCTGTTTTTTTCTTTTCTTTTCTTTCTTTCTTTTTTTTTTTGGCAGGGAGTCTCGCTCTGTCACCCAGGCTGGAGCGTGGTGGCACGATCTTAGCTCACTGCAGCTATTCTCCTGCCTCAGCCTCCCAAGTAACTGAGATTACAGGTGCGTGCAGCTGCACCCAGCCATGGCTTGAGGTTCTGGAAGCCACGTTTCGTCAGTAAGGTGGCAGCCAAGTTTATATTTGTCTCCTACAAGATGCCTTGCAACACAATTACCTCACCTGTTAAGAGGAGTTAACCATATTATCTCAACTCTCAGAACTGTTCAAAGAAACAACCAGGTTCTCTTAAAACGCAAACGCCTACCAAAGGATGTAAAAAAATAGCTCACATGAAGTCAAACACTGGCACTAAAATAGTCTCAAGTCGGCCGGGCACAGTGGCTCACGCCCGTAATCCCAGCACTTTGGGAGGCCAAGGCGGGAAGATCACTTGAGGTCAGGAGTTTGAGACCAGCCTGACCAACATGGTGAAACCCCGCCTCTACTAAAATACTGGGCATGGTGGTATGCGCCTACGGTAATCCTAGCTACTCGGGAGGCTGAGGCATGAGAATCACTTGAACCTGGGAGGCAGAGATTGCAGTGAGCTGAGATTGCACCGCTGCACTCCAGTCTGGGTGTCAGAGCAAGACCCTGTCTCAATCAATCAATCAATCAATCAGTCAGTCAAATAGTCTCAAGTAGATGGCATCATCAAACACACCAGGCTGGGTGCCTATTCTATGCCAAGCACCTTGGCTGACACAGAGAAGTATAAATCTCTGGAGCATATATCTCTGGACATCACTTCAATCACATTCTCCCCACACAAAACCAACCTCCCAGAATAGAGGAAATCTAAGATGATACGTGAGAAAAGTTCTGAAAACTCTCTTATTTGATCCTCACAACCGTTACCTGTGAGAGAGGCAGGGCAGGGATGATTATCCCCATTTTACAGATGACAAAACAGACTCAAAGAGATTCAGTGATTTAACCAAGGTCCCACTGCCAGTCAGTGGAAGAGAGTGGGTTCCTCCCATGTCTCCAAACTGCCCCAACATGCTTACACTCTAGTTGTAGAGGTAAAACACAAACATACACGAAGAAACAATGCCCTGCATGCAGCAGGTGCTCAATTAATGCATATTGGTGGTGGTGGTGGCAGTAATGGTGACTGATGATGATCGTAATGAGATGGTGATACTGGTGATGATTGTAGTGATGACGATGGTACTGATGATGATGGTACTGGTGATGATAGTACTGGTGATGATGGTAATGATGATGATAATACTAGTGATGATGATACTGATGATTATGGTACNAGCACTTTGAGAGGCTGAGGCAGCGGGATCACCTGAGGTCAGTAGTTCAAGACCAGCCTGGCTAACATGGTGAAACCTCATCTCTACTAAAACTACAAAAATTAGCCGGGCATGGTGACACATGCCTGTAATCCCAGCTACTCGGGAGGCTGAGGCAGGAGATTCGCTTAAACCCAGGTGGCAGAGGTTGCAGTGAGCTGAGATTGCACCACTGCACTCCAGCCTGGGCAACAGAGTGAGACTCTGCCTCAAAAACAAAACAAAACAAAAAATCCCCAGAAATTAAAAATTTGCAAGACAGGCCAGGCACAATGGCTCACACCTGTAATCCCAGCACTTTGAGAGGCTGAGGTGGGAGGATCACTTGAGCCCAGGAGTTTGAGACCAACCTGAGCAACATAGGGAGACCTCGTCTCTGTTATAAATCAAATATACAAAAAATTAGCTGGGTGTGGTGGTGTATGCCTGTAGCCCCAGCTACTTGGGATGCTGATGTGGGAGGATCACTCAAGCTCGGGAGGTCAAGGCTGCGGTGAGCTGTGATTGTGCCACTGCACTCTAGTCTGGGCAACACAGCGAGACCCTGTCTCCAAAGAAAAAAAAAGTCTCAAGACAGCCATTTAGTAATGAATAAAAATAGCTGATCTCCCTTTATTTAAAAGACTTTCACTTCAACCAGAGAATTAGAAGCTAAAAAAAGGAAAAGACCTTCACTACTCAATATTTCACTGCCAGACTGCAATTCATAAATTTCTTGGCTTGAGGTTCTGTTTTTTTCTTTTCTTTTCTTTCTTTCTTTTTTTTTTTGGCAGGGAGTCTCGCTCTGTCACCCAGGCTGGAGCGTGGTGGCACGATCTTAGCTCACTGCAGCTATTCTCCTGCCTCAGCCTCCCAAGTAACTGAGATTACAGGTGCGTGCAGCTGCACCCAGCCATGGCTTGAGGTTCTGGAAGCCACGTTTCGTCAGTAAGGTGGCAGCCAAGTTTATATTTGTCTCCTACAAGATGCCTTGCAACACAATTACCTCACCTGTTAAGAGGAGTTAACCATATTATCTCAACTCTCAGAACTGTTCAAAGAAACAACCAGGTTCTCTTAAAACGCAAACGCCTACCAAAGGATGTAAAAAAATAGCTCACATGAAGTCAAACACTGGCACTAAAATAGTCTCAAGTCGGCCGGGCACAGTGGCTCACGCCCGTAATCCCAGCACTTTGGGAGGCCAAGGCGGGAAGATCACTTGAGGTCAGGAGTTTGAGACCAGTCTGACCAACATGGTGAAACCCCGCCTCTACTAAAAATACTGGGCATGGTGGTATGCGCCTACGGTAATCCTAGCTACTCGGGAGGCTGAGGCATGAGAATCACTTGAACCTGGGAGGCAGAGATTGCAGTGAGCTGAGATTGCACCGCTGCACTCCAGTCTGGGTGTCAGAGCAAGACCCTGTCTCAATCAATCAATCAATCAATCAGTCAGTCAAATAGTCTCAAGTAGATGGCATCATCAAACACACCAGGCTGGGTGCCTATTCTATGCCAAGCACCTTGGCTGACACAGAGAAGTATAAATCTCTGGAGCATATATCTCTGGACATCACTTCAATCACATTCTCCCCACACAAAACCAACCTCCCAGAATAGAGGAAATCTAAGATGATACGTGAGAAAAAGTTCTGAAAACTCTCTTATTTGATCCTCACAACCGTTACCTGTGAGAGAGGCAGGGCAGGGATGATTATCCCCATTTTACAGATGACAAAACAGACTCAAAGAGATTCAGTGATTTAACCAAGGTCCCACTGCCAGTCAGTGGAAGAGAGTGGGTTCCTCCCATGTCTCCAAACTGCCCCCAACATGCTTACACTCTAGTTGTAGAGGTAAAACACAAACATACACGAAGAAACAATGCCCTGCATGCAGCAGGTGCTCAATTAATGCATATTGGTGGTGGTGGTGGCAGTAATGGTGACTGATGATGATCGTAATGAGATGGTGATACTGGTGATGATTGTAGTGATGACGATGGTACTGATGATGATGGTACTGGTGATGATAGTACTGGTGATGATGGTAATGATGATGATAATACTAGTGATGATGATACTGATGATTATGGTACTGGTGATGATGGTACTGATGATGCTGGTAGTGACAATGATGATGGTGATAATGATCATGATGATGGGAGAACACAAGGCACAGACAGTGTGTACTAAATGACTGACAGGGCTGATGAATGCTAAGGGAACTCACCTGAGTCCTCTCCATACCAGTCAGCCTGGACATCCATCATGGAACTCATGGCTACCCCTGCACCTTCTGGTCTTCCCTCCAAACTCCGAGAAAAGTGATGGTCCGCATCATCCTTGCTCGGGGCAGCACTGTTGCGCAAGAGCGCCTCCAAGAACTGCTTCACGTGGTAGTTGCTGTAAGCCAAGTCAACGGTCTGGCCGCTGGGCAAGGCCTCCTCCACGTGGGCCAGGTTCAGCGGGGCAGCATACTGCTGCAGCTGTTCACCAACGTCCACCTCCACTTCGTCAGCATCAAATTCCACCTTGGGCTCTATCCGTTTGGGTGGAGTAGAGAGGTCGCTGTCAGCCGAGCCACCGACAAGGCTGTCTTTCACCACCAGTTCCAAGGGGTGGCAGTCTCCGCAGTCACCGCAAGGGGACTCTCTCAAGCAGTCCACGCTCTTTTCTCCCGCCGCTGGAGAGGAGACCAAGCTCTTGGTACCACAGGAGGTACCCTCCCGGCCTGAACTGGGGCTTCCACTGTCAACCTGATGAGCCGCCGCTGCCGCCGCCGCTGCAGCCGCCGCCGCTGCTGCCGCCACTGCTGCAGCCACAGCAGCCTCCTTCTCCATCTTTCGGCAAATGTCGAGGGATGACCTAATGTATGTCTTGCAGAAGTTCACCACATCATTCATCTGCAGGTAGCTGGCAGCCGACATCACTTCAATCACATTCTCCCCACACAAATCCAACTTCCCAGAATAGAGGAAATCTAAGATAATGGAGAAGGCATCAGAGGTGACAATGTCCAAGGAGGCGGTGCTATGCCGCCCGCTGTCCTGGATATAGTGAATGAGCAGGGCTCGGAAGTAACCGCTGTTAGCAAACAAAATGTTCCTGTGGGCCTTGAAGATCCGCCCTTCCACAATGATGCTGCAGTCACAGAAAAAGTCCCTCTTTCTCTGTTCATTCAGCTCCCCCAAAAGCTTGGCATAATAGGATTGCATCTCCATTGCTCCGCCAGCTGCTGCTGCTCCAGAGGAAACCTGTATCTCTGTCAAGATTTTTCTTAAGTTAATTCACAAATCTCAACCTCTACAAATACGATTTTTTTTTTTTTTTTTTTTTTTTTTTTTTTTTT
>NW_016807982.1:0-10841 GCF_001698545.2 Rhinopithecus bieti | reverse complement strand
CAAGCTCCGCCTCCCGCGTTCACGCCATTCTCCTGCCTCCGTCTCCTGAGTAGCTGGGACTACAGGTGCCCGCCACCACGTCCGGCTAATTTTTTTGTATATTGAGTAGAGACGGGGTTTCACCGTGTTAGCCAGGATGGTCTCGATCTCTTGATCTCCTGATCCTCCTGCCTCGGCCTCCCAAAGCGCTGGGATTACAGGCGTAAGCCACCGCACCTGGCCAATAATATTTATTTTAAAAATTGTAAACAAGGCCGGGTGCGGTGGCTCACGCCTGTAATCTCAGCACTTTGGGAGGTCGAGACGGGCGGATCACGAGGTCAGGAGATCGAGACCATCCTGGCTAACACGGTAAAACCCCGTCTGTAATAAAAATACAAAAAATTAGCCGGGTGTGGTGGCGGGCATCTGTAGTCCCAGGTACTGGGGAGGCTGAGGCAGGAGAATGGTGTGAACCTGGGAGGCGGAGCTTGCAGTGAACAGATATAGTGCCACTGCACTCCAGCCTGGGCAACAGAGGGAGACTCTGTCTCAAAAAAAAAAAAAAATTTTAACAATTTTTCCAAAACCAGTGGTCCAATAGTGTCTGTAGGATATGGGCTTCCCAGCACTTTGGGAGGACAAGGCAGGCAGATCACTGTGAGACCAGCCTGCCCAACATGGTGAAACCCCTTCTCTGCTAAAAATACAAAACTTACTCCGGCCTGTAATCCCAGCTACTAGGGAAGCTGAGGTGGGAGGATCGCTTGAAGCCAGGAGGTGTAGGCTGCAGTGAACTAAGATTGCACCACTGCACTCCAGCCTGGTTGACAGAGCAAGATTCCATCTCAAAAATAATAATAATAATAATATGGTCTGCTTTGGATCTAATAAAAATCAGAGGTTATCCAACTGGGTTAATTTATGAAAAAAAAATAACTATAGCTAACTGCATGTGAGCACAGTGCTTACTGTTTTACACTGATTCTTTCAGTGAATATTATAAAAACCTTATAAATAAATATTGTCTCCCTTGTTCTGATAAGGAAATTGAGTGTAGGAGATGACCCAGTTGTAACAGATCCGGGACTCAAAATCAGGTCTATTGGCCTCCAGAGCCAATGCTCTAATGTACTACATTCTACTTTCTTCAAGGCTCAAAATACAGAAAATATTCACATCTAAGAATTATAGTTGAGGCCAGGTACGGTGGCTCACACCTGTAATCCTAGCACTTTGGGAGGCTGAGGCAGGCAGATCAACTGAGGTCTGGAGTTTGAGACCAGCTTGGCCAACATGGCAAAACCCTGTCTCTACTAAGACTACAAAAATTAACCAGGCGTGGTGGTGGGTACGTGAGTCCCAGCTACTCGGGAGGCTGAGGCAGGAGAATTGCTTGGATCCGGGAGGCAGAGGATGCAATGAGCTGAGACTGCGCCACTACACTCCAGCCTGGGCGACAGACTGAGATTCTGTCTCAAAAAAAAAAAAAAAAAAAAAAATTATAGTTGAGTCTTTAGTGTATTAATCTGAAACTGGTTTTCTTTTTTAGAGACAGGGTCTTGGTCTGTCACCCAAGTTAGAGTGCAAGTGGTGTGATCATAGTTCACTACACCCTCAAATTCCTGGGCTCAAGCAACCCTCCGACTTCAGTCTCCCAAGACCTAGGACTACAAGTGCGTACCACTGTGCCCCGCCAATTAAACAAATTTTTTTGTAGAGATGGTAGTCTTGCTATGTTGCCCTGGCTGGTCTCAAGCTCCTTGCCTCAAGCGATCCTCCTGCCTCCACTTCCCAAAGTCCTGAGATTACAAGAGTAAGCCACCACACCCAGCCTCCAGCGTCCCAATCCAAAACTTTGAGACTGGTCTCTTTTTTTTTTTTTTTTTTGAGACAGTCTTGCTCTGTCACCCAGGCTGGAGTGCAGTGGTGCAATCTTGGCTCACTGCAACCTCCGCCTCCTGGGTTCAAGCGATTCTCCTGCCTCAGCCACCTGAGTAGCTGGGATTACAGGTGCATGCTGCCATGCCCAGCTAATTTTTTCTATTTTAGTAGAGATGGGGTTTCACTGTGTTACCCAGGATGGTCACGAAAGAGACTGGTCTCCTTTTATCATCGTTACACTTAAGTATTTGGTGGATTCTTGGGCTAGCCAGCATGTATTCCACATTCTTTTGGTTCTAGTGCCTTTTTTGGCTTTGATGGAAGCATCCTTCCCCCATTCTTGGCCAACATACTTTGCATAAAGCTGGTGCCATCCTCAAGTACCAGGTGTGTAAGCTATAATGTAGGCCCATAAAATTAACGCATCCCACCCTCTGACCACAGTGATTGGCTCAGAGATGGCTTTCAGAGCCAATGAAAAGCAATGAAACATTTGCTGGAATTTCAAAAAAGAGCACTCTCTGCTCTGTGGGATGCAGGATGTGAGGGATGTTGCTGCCACACCACCAGGGAAATCAGCCTAACAAAGATGACAGCCCAGCTCAGGCTGATGGAGCCTGGGGACAACATCGGAGCCCCAACTCAAGCAGCGCCAGAAGCCAATTAAGTTCCTTTTTGGTTTAGCTGGTCTTAGTTGGGTTTTCTTTTTTAAATATTATTTTTTTTTTTGAGATGGGGTGGGGGTCTCACTTTGTCACCCAGGCTGGAGTGCAGCGGTGTGATCCTCTGCACTCTCCGAACTTCACCTCCCTGGCTAAAGTAATCCTCATACCTCACCCTCCCAAGTAGCTGGGACTACAGGTACCCACCCCTGGCTAATTTTTTTTGTATTTTTGGTAGAGACAGGGTTTTGCCATGTTGCCCAGGCTGGTCTTGAACTCCTGGCTTCAATTGATCTGCCCCCCCACCCCGCCGGCTTGGCCTCCCAAAGTGCTGCAGTTACAGGTATGAGCCACCACACCTGGCCTCTGAGTTGGGTTTTCTATTTCATGCAACTAGGAGACTCCTAACTGATTTCACTGATTTCACTACCCTTGGTTAACTCCTGCTTATTATTTATGTCCTGGCCCTTCTCTGTCAATGAACTACAAGCCCTTTGAAAGCATGAGCCATGTCTTATTCAATTTTATATCCCTTACAGTATCTGGCAGAGTGCTTTGGACAAAATAGATTTTTTTTTTTTTTTTCCTGAGGCAGAGTCTTGCTCTGTTGCCTGGGCTGGAGTGCAGTGGTGTGATCTTGGCTTACTGCAACCCCCGCCTCCTGGGTTCAAGTGATTCTCCTGCCTCAGCCTTCCAAGTAGCTGGGATTACAGGCATGCGGCACCACGCCCAGCTAAGTTTTGTATTTTCAGTAGAGATGGGGTTTCACCATATTGGCCAGGCTGGTCGCGAACTCCTGACCTTGTGATCCGCCCACCTCAGCCTCCCAAAGTTCTGAGATTAGAGGTGTGAGCCACCGCGCCCAACCAACAAAATAGATTTGTTAAGCAAAAAAGGAATACTCATTTCTTAACTGCTTAGTAGATAAACTATAAACCAAGTTTAAAATCCCCTTGGGGCTGGGCATGGTGGCTCACACTTGTAATCCCAGCACTTTGGGAGGCCAAGGTGGGCAGATCACCTGGGCTCAGGAGTTCGAGACCAGCCTGGCTAACATAGCAAAACCTTGTCTCTACACAAAAATTAGCTGGGTGTGGTGGCAGGCGCCTGTAATCCCAGCTACTCAGGAAGCTGAGGCACAAGAATTGCTTGAACCCAGGAGGCAGAGGTTGCAGTGAGCCGAGATCGCACCACTGCACTGCAGCCTAGGGGATAGAGTGAGACTGTATCTCCAAAAGAAGTAAATAAACAGATAAAATCCACTTGGTAGTGAGGAGGACAGAGACACTGACCTGTTCCCCAACTTCCCCTACCCCATCTTCTTCCATCGCATAAATCACATAACCATCCATCAGCTATTACCCCTTTACTTACTGACCCATTGAGATCAGAGAGGTTCCTATAGCCAAGTGCATCCCCTCTACTGGAATCACAAAAGGGTTAGCTAGAGCTGGCAACCGCTGCCAACAGCTTTTTAACCACTCTTCTTGTCCACAAATGGAACACACCAAGACCTTTCCCAATGAGAAATCAGGCACCCCTTGCCCCAGTAAAGGGTTCCTCCACTGGCAAAATCCAAGGCTTATGCATTAATTGTGCAGACTTCACTCATAAAAGACTTACTGGAACCTTATTAAATGGCAACTTATACCTACTTTGTATGTATTTATAATAAATGATAGAGTTAAGTTTAGAAACTAGAGAATCAATTCAGGAGGAGAGTGGACAGAAGCCTCTGTAAGTACAGTAAACTGACAAACCTAAAAGAGAAAACTGACAGCTATAAAAAAGTTAAAAAGCTATAAAAGGTAGACCTAGAAATTTTTTCAAGATATCAGCCGGAGGCCATTTAGCTAAGGGTATTAAATACTCCTACATATTCAAAATGGCCTAAGGACATCACTAAATTAAGCCCAGGGCTATAACCAATGGGCCTAAGGTATTAAGAAGATTCCTATCTTAATATTCATTTTAAACTCAAGGAAGTTATGTCATAATTTTAGGATTTTTTTCCCATCCAAAGTAGTTAAAGTTAACATTTTGGTTAAAAAAGAGAACTGTCGGATATCTGAAAATTTCTATTACCAAATAAATCAATCAAAACTTTCACAGGACTAAAGTTTCACTGACATTCTCACCCCTTCCCACTGCTCCAACCAAGCTTTCTTGGCAGTGTCTGCTGTTGCCTTTGACAATCAAAATCCTAAGGGAAAAACAAGAGACAGAAAAAAAAAATACTACATTTTATTCTTTCTTAGAACTGAAAAAAAACACATCAGACTGATAAAATCACATTTTTCAATATGATAATATCCAGTTTGGTGGGAACACAATTTGGAATACCACATCAGAGGAGAATTTGGCAATATTTATCAAACTTTAAATGTACACACCTTCTGCCTTGGCAAACTCATTGCGATACATTTACTTATTTGAATATATTCCCCCAAATACATCAAATTATAAGTTCAGGGCTGGGCATGGTGGCTCACGCCTGTATAATCCCAGCACTTTGGGAGACCGAGGTGGGCAGATCACTTGAAGTCAGGAGTTCAAGACCAGCCTGGCCAACATGGTGAAACCCCATCTCTACTAAAAATACAAAAATTAGCCGGGTGTGGTGGTGCATGTCTGTAATCCCAGCTACTCAGGAAGCTGAGTTAGGAGAATTGGTTGAACCTGGGAGGCAGAGATTGCAGTGAGCCAACATTGCACCACTGCGCTCCAGCCTGGGCGACAGAGCAAGACTCCATCTCAAAAAAATATATAAGTTCAGGGCTGGGCACAGTGACTCATGCCTATAATCCCCGCACTTTGGGAGGCTGAGGTGAGCAGATTATTTGAGCTCAGGAGTTTAAGACCAGCCCAGGCAATATGGCAAAATTCTGTCTCTACAAAAAATTTAAAAGATTTGCCAGGTTTGGTGGCACACGCCTGTGGTCCCAGCTACACGAAGGCTGAAGCAGGAGAATCGCTTGGGCCTGGGAGGTCAAGGTTGCAGTGAGTTGTGATGGCATCCCTGCACTCCTGCCTGGGAGACAGAGCAAGACCCTGTCTGAAATAAAATAAGTTCGGAGATGTCTGTTACACCACGATTTTGTACTAGCGCAAAAGTAGAAATAATGTGAATGTCCATCAACAGGGGACAAGTTAAATCAATGACTTTACAATCACACAATGGAATATTATGCAACCATGTAGAATTGCCTGTGTTCATGTGAAAAAGTCACCAAGATATATTAAAAAAAAAAGCAAGATGCAGCCGGGCGCGGTGGCTCAAGCCTGTAATCCCAGCACTTTGGGAGGCCGAGACAGGCGGATCACGAGGTCAGGAGATCAAGACCATCCTGGCTAACACGGTGAAACCCCGTCTCTACTAAAATACAAAAAACTAGCCGGGCGAGGTGGCGGGCGCCTGTAGTCCCAGCTACTCGGGAGGCTGAGGCAGGAGAATGGCGTAAACCCGGGAGGCGGAGCTTGCAGTGAGCTGAGATCCGGCCACTGCACTCCAGCCTGGGGACAGAGCAAGACTCTGTCTCAAAAAAAAAAAAAAAAAAAGCAAGATGCAAAACAAAATGTATAGTTGATCCTATGTGTATATGCTTTTGCTGGCAAATATATGTTTTTCTGAAAGGCTGTATGAGAATTAACAGCACCCTTGGGGAAAGGGAGTATAGTTAAGAAGTGGGTGGAGGGGCCAGGCACAGTGGCTCACACCTGTAATCCCAGAACTTTGGGTGGCCAAGGAGGGCAGATCATGAGGTCAGGAGTTCAAGACCAGCCTGGCCAACATACTGAAACCCCGTCTCTACTAAAAATACAAAAACAAATTAGCTGGGTGTGGTGGCGGACACCTGTAATCCCAGCTACTCAGGGGCTGAGGCAGGAGAATCACTTGAACCTGGGAGGCGTTGGAGGCGGAGGCTGCAGTGAGCAGAGATTGTGCCACTGCACTCCAGCCTGGGCGACAGTGCGAGACTCCGTTTCAAAAAAAAAAAGTGTGTGGAGGGACTTTTGCCTTTAATTTTAAACCTTTCTGATAGAACGTTTTACTATGTGCATGTATTGTTTTTCTTTTCTTTTGAGACAGGGTCTCACTTTGTTACCCAGGCTGGAGTGCAGTGGCATGATCACAGTTCAGTGCAGCCTCGACCTCCCAGGCTCAAGCAATCCTCCTGCCTCAGCCTCCTGAGGAGATGTGACTACAGGCATGCATCACCACACTCAGCTAATTCTGAAAACATTTTTTTGTAGAGATGGGGTCTCACTATGTTGCCTGGCTGGTCTCAATGGTCTCGAACTCCTGGACTCAAGTGATCCTTCTGCCTTGGCTTTTTTCTTTGTTAACTAAGAAAAAAAGGAGGCAGGGCAGAGGGGTTAAGGAGTTGGTAAGCCAGGTAGATAAACATGTAAGTAGGTACAACACTTCTTAACTTGTAGTACGGTCTGATCTACAGGGACTCTTCCCAGGGCACTTCCGTCTTTCACTGGAAGAGCCTCCTTTCCAGCAATAGTACCTAAAACGAATTTCTTTTGGCTTTCTTACTTAAATTATTTTTTATTCTATTGCAATTATTTTTATTCTACTTCCTGACTTTGCAAAAGTCTTTCCATATAGTACTTTCTTCAAAATTTTCCCCAATCCTGTACTTGGTATATATTGTGTATTATTTATTTATATCACCCCCATTTGCCTGAAGTGCTCTGCTGCCCCGGGAAATGCTGAGGATCACCACTTCTCCCAGAAAAGCAGCTCTTAGGGCAGACTGCTCTCAGAAGCACATTTATCTGCACTCTGGCAGGGAACCTTCCAATCATCCCATGGTTCCAACTCAATTCAAGGATTACCGGCTACATACAATGCCTGACACAAGGAAGACGCCAGGAATAGAAAAATGAACCAAGTATAGTGCCTGTCCTCCAGGAGACAGCATATGCCAACACAGCTACCTGCAATACAAACTCTCATATACCCTTGAGGGAGTCCTAGCCAGATCACACAACTGTCTCTGTTCAGAGGCCAAAAGCAGCATTGAATTCCACCCCCAACCCTTTCTGACAAGACTCGTCCAGTCCCACCAACCTGAGAATAACAAAAACCTGTTCCTCAATTTTAGCAAAATATTGAGTACTATTCCTTATAAAACACTGTACAAAGTACGAGCATATTCATTTTACTTTTTAAATTAAAATTTTTAAAAGGCATGGTCTTGCTCTGTTGCCCAGGCTGGAGTGCACGATCCTACCTCAATGCAGCCTGGAACTCCTGGGCTCAAGAGATCCTCCCAACCTCAGCTTCCCTAGTAGCAGGGACTACAGGTGCGCGCCACCATGCCCGGCTTTTACAAGCACATTAGTTTTCACCTCACAATAACCCAGTGCGACAGATACTCTAACTACATCCTCTTTTTCAGAGGAGGCTCTGAGATTCAAAGATACAGATAACATCACCAAGTTAGGAATGGAACAGAGATCTGACTGACTCCCGGGTTGACATCCTTAACCACTATGCTAACCGGCCTCTCCAAACCCTCCAGGACACGATGCGACAGGTTGGGGAAGTCACTCCTTTCTTTTAGGCATGGACCGGAGGAGAACATTAGAGAAGTTTCCATTTCCACACGAAGAATTTCAGGGTCAACTGCATCTAAATTGCTCGCAAGATAGACCCTCCCCCGCCCAGCACCAGACGACCTGCATAGGCCACCAGAACCAGCTACAGGGCATGGTCCCCGAGGATGGGGCCCCGAGGCCTAGCCCCTCCCGTGGCCTCCCGCGGACAAAGTGGCCATCGCTGCGGCTGGCACTTCCCCAGTGTGGCTGAGCCCCTACGCCTGGGTACCATTCACCATGGAAGAAGTCGACGCTGCGACCCCCGGCTGGACGACTCGGAGAGCACCCAATGACAGAGAAGCTGGGGGCCCAAGGCCATGCCTGCCCCTCCCCACGCTGGAAGGGCTCGCGGGGCGGAGGTCCCAGGAGTTGCCAGGGCCAAGCGGTCCGAAGGAGGATGACTGAGTGGCGGCAATCCTGCTCGCTAACCCCAATCTCGGGCCAGCCTCCCGGGTGCTCAGAATCCTCCCCAAACCAACGAAAGCGGCAGCGCCAACCCGCTTCTTGGCGCTCACCTTCCAGCGGGTTCCAGCAGCGCAGCCACGGAGCTCCGCGCACCGACACGCCCCCCTTTCATTCACCTGGCGCCCTCCGATGAGAGGCGGGGCGGCTGGCCAATCGCAGGAGCGCCTGGCCTCGGGAAGGCGGGCCCTTCGGCCAGCCGGGTGGTCAATGGCGCTGGTGCCCCTCTGAGGATGCGCTCTGAAGGCGCCGGTGCTAGCAGGGTGATGGGAGTTGTGGTCTCAGCGCTGGCTTTTCTGGTAAAGATAGAGTGGACAAAACTACAAGTACCAAGATGCCAAAAGGGGCGAGGACCAGTGCTAGCGAAAGGCTGCAGCTCGGTTCGGTCTTTTGAGTCCCACTTGAGGGACCTGCCAAGTACCGGTCTCTTTGTCTGGAGAGCGAAAAACACGTCGTGGGTATTAATGCAGCCCAGGGACTAAGAGCTGTGACTCATCAGTCCGTACACATTTCACCTACCGGCGCTCTCCGCAAAAATCTGGAAATAAGTGAAATGATTTAATCGATTCAACAGGTTTTTATTGCATACCCGTGTCCTTCACTGGGTAGTCGTTACAAAAGATAAAAGATTCAGCTCTTCCCTTGACAGGCTGTCCGGTTCATACATACTAGTGAAACGGGTAAATGGCAGTACTAGGTGCTAAGTGACCGTACAGGCGTGTTCTTTGACAGCCGTGAGCAAGACAAGGCAGCTTACCGCTCTCAGGGAGCTTAGTTCTAATGGGGGTGTATTCGTTTGCTAGGGCTGCTGTACCTAAATGTCACCAACCGGGTGGCGTCAATAACAGATCTTACTGTGTCACAATCCTGGGGGCATCTGAAAGCAAGATGTTGGCAGGGTTCGTTCCTTCTGAGCGCTGTGAGGAAACGGTCTGTTCCAGACTTCTCTCCTGGGCTTGCATATGGCCATCTTCTTGTTCACAGGGCATATTCCCTGTATATATCTCCATGTCAAAATGTCTCCTTTTGGTTGCGGTGAGTCGAGATCGCGCCACTGCACTCCAGCCTGGGGCGACAGAGAGAGACTCCGTCTAAAAAATAAATAAATAAATAAAATAAAATTAAGTATTTTATAAGGATACCAGTCATATTGGACTAGGGATTCACTCTACGCCAGTATGACATACATATATATATATATATATGGAGTCTCGCTCTGTCGCCCAGGCTGGAGTGGTGGCGGGTGGATGACTTGAGGTCAGGAGTTTGAGACCAGCCTGGCCAACGTGGTGAAACCCCATTTCTACTAAAAATACAAAAATAAGCCGGGCGTGGGTGGTGTGTGCTAGTAATCCCAGCAACTCAGGAGGCTGAGGCAGGGGAATGGCTTGAACCCGGGAGCTGGAGATTGCAGTAAGTGGAGATCTGGCCACTGCACTCCAGCCTGGGCAGCAGAGCAAGACTCTGTCTCAAAAAAAAAAAGACTACCCTCTCCAATGAGAGACCTTAATGAGAAGTAGTGAGCCATGCTAAGATGAAACAGAAAACCGGTTGGCACATGTCTAAAAAACGGGAGGATGCCATTGGGTTGAGGAAGTGGATGGCAGGTAGACCAGCTTCATGGGCATGCAACCCATGTGGTGGCACAGGGCCGCACACTCAGAAAGGGCTGGTGCTTCCAGGTGAGGTTTTTTACTTAACAAAACAAAACAAAAAAAGAGCCAGGTGCGGTGGCTCACACCTGTAATCCCAGCACTCTGGAAGGCTGAGGCAGGCGGCTCACTTGAGACCAGCCTGCCCAACATGGCAAAACCCAGTCTCTACTAAAAATACAAAAATTAGCTGTGCATGGTGACACATACCTGTAATCCCAGCTACTTGGGGGGCTGAGGCTTGAGAATCTCTTGAACTTGAAAGGTGGAGGTTGCAGTGAGCCGAGATCGTGCCACTGCCCTGTTTCAAAAAAAGAAGAAGAAGAGGAGGAAGAATGGGAAGAAGAAAAATTAAATTACTAACAAATAAAAATAATAAAGTCTAAATAAATATTTTAAGAATTGAAAAAAAGGAAAGAAAGGACTGATGTCTGGTTTAATGCTCTGCCATTGCCCTCTTAAAATTCTTAATAGTTTTTGAACAAGGAGCTCTGCATTTTCATTTTGCACTGGGCCCCACAAATTATATAGCCAGTCCAGGTGACAGGAAATATGAATGGATAGAGAAGCAAAGGCCAGATTACATGCA
>NW_016807981.1:45189-48455 GCF_001698545.2 Rhinopithecus bieti | reverse complement strand
CTGTCTCAAAAAAGAAAAAAAATTCAGAACATTAAAAGATGAAGCTAAAGTCTTTGTATTAGTCATGATTCCCCAGAGAAACAGAACCATTGTGTGTGTGTGTGTGTGTGCGTGTGTGTGTGTGTGTGTGTGTGTGTGTTAAGGAATTGCCTCACATGATCATGGAGGCTGAAAAGTCCAAAGATCTGCAGTTGGCAAGCTGGAGACCAAGGTGAGTCAATGGTGTGGTTCCACTATGAGAGCCAGCACAAGACCCAACAAGAGCTAATATTTCCGTTTGAGTCCAAAGGCAGAAAAGACCAATGTCTCAGCTCAAGCGGTCAAATAGTAGGAGTTACCCCATTACTCTTGGGAGGGTCAGCCTTTTGTTCTATTCAGGCCTTCAACTGATTATATGAGGCCCACCAACATTGGGAAGGGCCATCTGCTTTACTCAGTCCACCAATTCAAATGTTAATCTCCTCCAAAACGCCCTCACAGACACACTGAGAATGTTTGACCAAATATCTAGGCACCGTTTGATCCAATCAAGTTCACACGTAAAGTTAACCATCACTGGCCAAGTGTGGTGGCTCACTCCTGTAATCCCAGCACTTTGGGAGGTCAACGCGGGCAGATCACCTGGGGTCAGGAGTTCGAGAGCAACCTGGCCAACATGGTGAAACCCCATCTCTACTAAAAATAAAAATAAAAAAATAGCTGGGCATGGTGGCGCACATCTGTAGTCCCAGCTACTCGGGAGGCTGAGGCAGGAGAATCGCTTGAACCTGGGAGGTGGAGGTTGCAGTGAGCCGAGGTCACACCACTGCACTCCAACCTGAGCAATAGAGTGAGACTCCGTCTCAAAAAAAAAAAAAAAAAAAAAATAACCCCCCCAAGCCCCCTTGGGCCCCCCCCCAACCGGCTTTTTTCCCTTCTTTCCATGGATAATCATTTTTTAGTTTGATACACATCCTTCCTGATAAATATTTTAAATACTTCTACTTAAGTAGGCATAGAATTGGTATTTTAAATACTAATTTGTGTAGCTGAGCATTGTGATGGGCGCCTGTAATCCCAGCTACTTGGGAGGCTGAGACAGGAGAATCACTTGAACCCGGGAGGCAGAGGTTTCAGTGAGCCGAGATTGAGGCACTGCACTCCAGCCTGGGAAACGAGTGGAATTCCATCTAAATAAATAAATAAATAAATAAATAAATAAATACCAATTTGCTTATAAGCCTAAAGTATAGAACATAGTATTGTATCATAGTGTTTGACATAAATCATGTCATACTACACATACCCTTTTGTGACATGTGCTTTTCATTCAACATTATGTTTTAGAGATTTATCCCTGTTGATACATATAATACTTCATGATTATTAACTACTGTATAGTGTTCCATTATGTGAATGAGCTCCATTTTATTTAGTCATTCCCCTATTGATGGACAGAGAAATTGTTTATTTTTCACAGCTAACAACAGTTCTATAGTAAACATCCTTGTGTACCTGTGGGTGTGTTTCTCTACCTGGAAGTGCAATGTTTGTAATTCTTTCCACAGGAGACAACTAGTTTAATAAAAACTGAATGTAACATTTTAAATTAGTCTTTTTTGTTTGTGTGTAAACTTGTGAATTGTTACTTTTTTTTTTTTTTTTTTTGAGACCCAATCTTGCTTTAGTTGCCCAGGCTGGAGTGCAATGGCACGATCTCAGCTCACTGCAGCCTCTGCTTCCCGGGTTCAAGCGATTCTCCTGCCTCAGCCTCCCGAGTAGCTGGGATTACAGGCGCCCACCACACTTTTGTATTTTTAGTAGAGACGGGGTTTCGCCCTGTTGGCCAAGCTGGTCTCGAACTCCTGACCTTGTGATCCGAACCCCTCAGCCTCCCAAAGTGCTGGTATTACAGGCGTGAGCCATCATGCCCAGCGGAATTGTTAACCTTTTGATGGAGAGCCCATGGATAGACACACTAAGAGACCTGCTATCCACCCAAACAGGGCTTTGCAGAGAGGCTATACTTTGGAGGGAATTGACATAATTCAGGGTTCACAACTCACTTCTGCAAATCCAGGGTCTAATTTCTGTCAGTGCACCAATTGGGAACCCTGTTTACAGTATCCAGGTACCACTGAAGCCACCTTAGGAATAAGAAAGTAGATTTTGGGCCGGGCGTGGTGGCTCACGCCTGTAATCCCAGCACTTTGGGAGGCCGAGGCGGGTGGATCATGAGATCAGGAGATTGAGACCATCCAGGCTAACACGGTGAAACCCCATCTCCACTTAAAAAAAAAAAATACAAAAAATTAGTTGGGCCTGGTGGTGGGCGCCTGTAGTCTCAGCTACTCGGGAGGCTGAGGTCCCAGCTACTCGGGAGGCTGAGAAGAGACTGATGTGAACCCGGGAGGCGGAGCTTGCAGTGAGCCAAGATGGCGCCACTGCACTCCAGCCTGGGTGACAGGGTGAGACTCCGTCTCAAAGAAAAAAAAAGAAAGAAAGAAAAAAAAAAGAAAGTAGATTTTGGAGCTGGGCATAGTGGCATGCAGCTATAATCCCAGCTACTTGAAAGGTTGAGGCAGGAGGATGACTGAAGCCACAAGTTCAAGACCATCCTGGGCAACATAGGAATACCCCTATCTCTACAAAAATATTTTTTTAGTTAGCCAGGTGTAGTGATCCACACCTGCAGTCCTAGAAACTTGGGAGGCTGAGGTAGGATGATTGCTTGAACCAAGGAATTCAAACCATTACATATGCTTTATACAAAATTTCTTCTCAAAGTCATTGGAATCACACAAGATTATGTGAGTTTTGGTGGCACCTATGACTCCTAAATTTAGTTGTCATTTATAAGCACAAGCTTTGATTTTTCAGAGCTCACAAATTGAAATACTGATTTACATTTTTGTTTTGTTTTTTGACACAGGGTCTCACTCTGTCAACTAGGCTGGAGTGCAGTGGCACAATTATGGCTCACTGCAGCCTTGACCTCCCAGGCTCAAGTGATCCTCCCACCTCAGCGTCCCAAGTACTTGGGACTACAGGCATGTGCCACCATTCCCAGCTTTTATTTATTTATTTATTTATTTATTTATTTATAGAGATGAGGTTCCAGGCTGGTCTCCAACTCCTGGGCTCAAGTGATCCTCCCAACTTGGCCTCCCAAAGTGCTTGGATTATAGGCAGGAGCCACTGCCAAAATACTCATTTACTGTTTTTGTTGTTGTTTGTTTGTTTTTTTTCTTTCTTTCTTTCTTTCTTTTTTTTTTTTTTTTTGAGAT
>NW_016807981.1:34858-42216 GCF_001698545.2 Rhinopithecus bieti | reverse complement strand
TTTTTTTTTTTTTTTTTTTTTGAGATAGGGTCTCACTCTGTCACCCAGGCTGGAGTCCAGTGTCATGATCTCTGTTCACTGCAACCTCTGCCTCCTGGGTTCAAGCGATTTTCCTGTCTCAGCCTCCCAAGTAG
Organism: Rhinopithecus bieti; assembly: GCF_001698545.2. Lineage (NCBI taxonomy): Eukaryota > Metazoa > Chordata > Mammalia > Primates > Cercopithecidae > Rhinopithecus > Rhinopithecus bieti. Next base: position 42,082 of record NW_016807981.1, on the reverse strand, counting down.
CTGGGACTTACAGGCATGTGCCACCATGCCAGGCTAATTTTTTGTATTTTTTAGTAAAGATAGCATTTAACCATGTTGGCCAGGCTAGTCTTGTACTTCTGACCTTAGGTGATCCGCCCGCCTCGGCTTCCCAAAGTGCTGGGATTACAGATGTGAGCCACGACACCCATCCTGAGTCCCCCAAAGTCTTAACTCATTCCAGCACTAACCCAAAAGTCCAAGTTCAAAGTTTCATCTGAGACAACGCAAGTCCCTTCCGCCTAGGAGCCTGTGAAATAGCAAGTTAGTTGCTTCCCTGATACGATGGGAGTACAGGCGTTGGGTAAATACACCCATTCCAGGTGGGGCACGGTGCCTCACACCTGTAATCTCACCACTTTGGGAGGCCGAGGTGAGTGGATCACCTGAGGTCAGGAGTTTGAGACCAGCCTGACCAACATGGAGAAACACTGTCTCTACTAAAAATACAAAATTAGCCAGGCATGGTGGCACATGCCTGTAATCCCAGCTATTCAGGAGGCTGAGGCAGGAGAATCGCTTGAACCCAGGAGGTGGAGGTTGCGGTGAGCCGAGATTGTGCCATTGTATTCCAGCCTGGATAGAGCAAAACTCTCTCTCAAAAATAAATAAGTAAATAAAATAAAAAATAAAAGTACACTCATTCCAAATGAGAGAAATTGACCAAGATGTGGCTATAAGCCCCATGCAAGTCCGAAATCTAATAAGGCAGTCATTAAATCTTATAGTTCCATAATGATCTCCTTTGACTCCATGTCTCACATCCAGGTCACGCCAATGCAAGAGGTAGGCTCCCATGGCCTTGGGCAGCTCTGCCCCCATGGCTTTGCAGGGTACAGCCCTGCTCCCAGGTGCTTTCATAGGCTGACATTGAGAGTCTGCAGCTTTTTAGGCATATGGTGCAAGCTGTCGGTGGATCTACCATTCTGGGGTCTGGAGGATGGTGGCCCTCTTCTCACAGCTCCACTAGGCAGTGCCCCAGTGGGAACTCTGTGTGGAGGCTCCCACTCCATATTTCCCTTCCACACTGCCCTAGCAGAGGTTCTGCATGAAGTCTCCACTCCTGCAGCAAAATTCTGCATGAACATCCAGGCATTTCCATACATTCTCTGAAATGTAGACAGAGGTCCCCCAACCTCAATTTTTTACTTCTGTGCACCCACAAGCTCAACACCACATGGAAGCTGCCAACGCTTGGGACCTGCACCCTCTGAAGCAATGGCCGGAGCTGTACCCATTTTAGCCATGGCTGCAGTGGCTGGGACACAGGGCACCAAGTCCCAAGGCTGCACACAGCAGTGGGTGCCTGGACCTGCCTCAGGAAATCATTTTTCTCTCCTAGGCCTCCAGGCCTGTGATGGGAGGGGTTGTCTTGAAGGTCTCTAACGTGCCCTGGTGATTCACATTTGGCTCCCCATTACTTATGCAAATTTCTGCGGCCAGCTTGAATTTCTCCCCAGAAAATGAGTTTTTCTTTTCTACTGTATCATCAGGCTGCAAATTTTCCTAACTTTTATGCTCTGTCACCTCTTGAATGCTTTGCTGATTAGAAAGTTCTTCCACCAGAAGGCCGGGCACAGTGGCTCACGCCTGTAATCCCAGCACTTTGAGAGGCCGAGGCAGGCAGATCACCTGATTTCAGGAGTTTGAGACCAGCCAGACCAACGTGGAGAAACCCTGTCTCTACTAAAAATACAAAATTAGCTGGGCATGGTGGCACATACCTGTAATCCCAGCTACTCGGGAGCTGAGGCAGGAGAATCATTTGAACCCGGGAGGAGGAGGTTGCAGTGAGTGCCATTGCACTCCAGCCTGGGCAATAAGAGCAAAACTCCATCTCAAAAAACAAACAAACAAACAAAAATAAGCCGAGTGTGGTGGCAGGCACCTGTAATCCCAACTACTCAGGAGGCTGAGACAGGAGAATCGCTTGAACCCAGGAGGCAGAGGTTGCAGTGAGCCAAGATCATGCCATTGCACTCCAGCCTGAGCAACAAGAGTGAAACTCCGTCTCAAAAATAAAAGAAAGTTATTCCACCACATATCCTAAATCATCTCTCTCAAGTTCAAAGTTCTCTAGGGCAGGGTCAAAAGACCACCAGTCTCTTTGTTAAAGCATAGCAAGAGTGACCTTTACTCCAGTTCCCAACAATTTTCTCATCTCCATCTATGAGACCACCTCAGCCTAGACTTCATTGTCTGTATCACTATCATCATTTTGGTCAAAGCCATTCAACAGGTCTCTAGGAAGTTCCAAACTTTCCCACATCTTCCTGTCTTTTTCTGAGTCCTCCAAGCTGTTCCAACCTCTGCCCGTTACGCAGTTCCAAAGTCACTTCCACATTCTCAAGTATCTTATAACAATGCCCCCACTCATTCCCCATATCAATTTACTGTATTAGTTCATTTTCACCCTGCTATGAAGAAATACCCAAGACTGGGTAGTTTATAAAGGAAAGAGGTTTAATTGACTCACAGTTCTGCATGCCTGGGGAGGCCTCAGGAAACTTGCAATCATGGCAGAGGGGAAGCAAACATGTTCTTTTTCTCATGGCAGCAGGAAAGAGAAGTGCCAGAAGCGGAAATGCCAGATGCTTTTAAAACCATCAAATTGGCCGGGGGCGGTGCCTCACACCTGTAATCCCAGCATTTTGGGAAGCCGAGGCAGGCAGATCACGAGGTCTAGAGATCAAGACCATTCTGGCCAACACGGTGAAATGCCATCTCTACTAAAAATACAAAAATTAGCTGGGCATGGTGGCACATGCCTGTAGTCCCAGCTACTCGGGAGGCTGAGGCAGGAGAATCATTTGAACCCGGGAGGCGGAGGTCGCAGTGAGCTGAGATCATACCACTGCACTCCAGTCTGGCAACAGAGCGAGACTCCATCTCAAAAACAAAACAAAACAAAACAAAAAAACAAAGAAACCCATCAGATGTCGTGATAACTCACTATTATCAGACCAGCATGGGGGAACTGCACCCCATGATTCGATTATATCCACCTGTTCCCACCCTTGACACATGGGATTATGACAATTCAAGGTAAGATTTGGGTGAGGACACAGAGCCAAACCATATCACCAAGCTTCCTGTCAGTGTATTATTGTATTGTATTTCACATATTATTAATATATTAATTCTGGTCAAGCTTATATGTTTTTCAAACTTTCTTTGTGTCCCTCTCTAGTCATAGTACAATATAAGTTTCTTTTCATTTTTTACCTTATTGAGGAGAAGGTGAGGGAAGTCTTGCTGTTATCTAGTGCCTTCTTCATTCCACTATTGTATATTTTCTCTTTTTTTTTTTTTTTCTTGAGACAGGTCTGGCTCTGTCACCTAGGCTGGAGTGCAGTGGCACGAACACAGCTCACTGCAGTCTTAACCTCCTGGGCTCAAGTGATCCTCCTGCCTCAGCCTCCCCAGTAGCTGGGACCACAGGCGTATGCCACCACACCTGGCTAATTTTCTTTTCTTTTTTTTTTGAGATGCGAGGCTCCCCTCGCTCTTCGCCCAGACTCGGGCTGCAGTCGGGGTGTGATCTCCGCTCACTCAAACTCGCGACCCGTCTCCCCAGGTTAACCGCCATTCTCCGGGCCTGCTCAGCCTCCCGAAGTGCTGGGACACTACAAGGCGCCGCCACAATGCCCGGGCTAATTTTTTTTGTATTTCTCAGTAGAGATGGGGGTTTCCCGTGTTCGCCAGGATGGTCCCCTTGGATCCTCCTGACCTCATGGATCCGCCGCCTCGGCCTCCGACCCCAAAGTGCTGGCGATTAACGGCGTGAGCCCCGCGCCAGGCCTAAATTTTTCTATAACTCGTATCTTTTTGTAAGAAGGTGGCGTATCTCATTATATTCGCACTAAGGTTGATCTTGAAACCCCTGGCTCAAGCAATCCTCCTGCCTCAGCCTCCCAAAGTGCTGGCATTGCAGATATGAGCCAATGTGCCTGGTCTGAGATTGAGACTGAAAGAAAACTGGGAGTTTACCCAGGTAGAGAAGGGATGAGAGAGTATTCAGTGTTCGAGAGAGAGTCTAGCATGGGCAAAAGCACCAAGACGTAAAGAAGGCATGAACTGAGGAACTACAAGAAGTTTACAGTACTGCTGAAATCTAAAGGAGAAGGGGCAAAGAACAGTGGAGGGAGATTAGGCAGGGGCCAAATTGTGGAGGGCTCTTGCAATGAGTGCTAAAGACTTTGAACTTTATCTTGAGAGTGATGGGAATCCACAAAAGCTTATAATGAGGGAACCAGCAGCAGATGCTTTTGGTAGAAGTATGGAGCATGGACAAGTGAGCAAGACTGATATCAGGAAAACCAATTAAGAGGCTATGGGCCGGGTACAGTGGCTCACACCTGTAATCCCAGCACTTTGGGAGGCTGAGGCGGGCGGATCACCTGAGGTTGGGAGTTTGAGACCAGCCAGACCAACGTGGAGAAACCCTGTCTCTACTAAAAATACAAAATTAGCTGGGCGTGGTGGCACATGCCTGTAATCCCAGCCACTCGGGAGGCTGAGGCAGGAGAATCATTTGAACCCAGGAGGCAGAGGTTGCGGTGAGCTGAGATTGTGCCATTGCACTCCAGCCTTGCTCTCCAGCCTGGGCAATTAAGAGCAAAACTCTGTCTGAAAAAAAAAAAGGCTATGGTAATAGGTCAGAGAAGAAATGACAAGGCCCTGAAATAAGGCTGTGGCAGTGTAGATGGGAGAATGAGTCGAGATAGTTAGGAATTGTGATAAGAACTTGGAAGTCATTTGGATGAATGAAGGGGGTGGGGCTGTGAGTCCATATTTCTGACATTCACCTGAACAGGAAAGAAGAAGAAGAGGAAGAGGAAGAGGAGGAGGAGGAAGAGGAAGTAGTAGTTTGGGAAGAGATTGTGGGTTTTTTTTTTTTTTTGGATACGGAGTCTCTTTCTGTCGCCCAGGCTGGAGTGCAGTGGCACGATCTTTACACTCACTACAACCTCTGCCTCCTGGGCTCAAGGGATCCTCCCACCTCAGCCTCCCAAGTGGCTGGGGGTACAGGTGCATGCCACTACGCCGGGGTAATATTTTTTATTTTTTATTTTTTTTTGTAGAGATGGGGCGATCCATTCGTCTCAGCCTAGCAAAGTGCTAGGATCACAGGTGTGAGCCACTGCACCTAGCGAGATTATGTTCTTGACTTTAGTTTTAAGTGCTGGCAAAATTAAATCTAAATCCCTTGGCATGGCATTCAAGGTTTTTGATGACATGACCCCAAACTATATTTCCAGCTTCATCTCCCCAGTACAGCTTTTTGCATATAAGATTGCCAAAAGCTGTTCTTTCAGACTATGTACCTTAAACAAATTTTTTTTTTTATAGAGATGGGGGTCTTGCTATGTTGCCCAAGCTGCTCTTGAACTCCTGGACACAAGCCATCCTCCTGCTTTGGCCTCCCAAAGTGTTAGGATTACAGACACGAACCATCACGTCTGGGCTGGACCTATTTTTTTTAAACTCTTGACTCCTTCAAGTAGTTATGTGTCAGGAGCATGCCAGAATATCATCAGAGGAAACGTAGGAACAAGTAATGAGAAAATGTGATGAGTATGTGTATATACACATATACACATACACACACACACATATATATACATATCACAAATGATGAATTAAGAGGTGATATTTCAGCTGTATGATTGTGAAAATGGCTCCCAATGAATTATTCTTCTCTGTATCTATGCCCCTTTGCAATGTGACTCTACTGCTCCTTCCATCAAGTGGCAGAGTCTCTTTCCCCTCCCCTTGAATCTCGGCTGATCATGTAACTTGCTTTGACCAATCAAATGCAACATCTTGGGATCTCTGAGCCCAGGCAGGCTTTATGAGAACTAGCAGCTTCTGCTTTTGCCCTTGGAACCCAGTTGCCATATAAAGAAGTGCAGGCTATGCTGCTGGAAAGAAGCCGTGCAAAGAGAGAAGACCAGCTATGACAGTGTCCCAGCTGAGCCAAGCCCCCAGATGACCCACCAGCTGACTGCAGCCACATGAGTGAACCCAGGCAAGACCAGGAGAGCTGTCCAGCCAACCCACAAAAATCTTAGGAAATAATAAAGCACGTTGTTTTAAGCCACTCAGTTTTGGGGGATTTTGTAATGCAAGTAAGACAAGCTGGCAACGGAAAGATTAGTAGGAATTCTCCGGGAAGGTAATGGAGAAAGAAGCTTTCTGGGCAAAGTGAAGCAAAGACACAGAGGAGGAAAAGTTTATAGTTCATCTCAGGAATGGCAAGTAGTATTGTGTGGTTAAAGAAAAAATTGAAGGTGCACATCAGAGTAGTGGGATGAAAGAGTAAACTGGGTCTCAGTTTGGAAGAGAAATGTGTTGGAACCAGTAGCAATTTAATGATGAGCTTTGGCTATATCGCATCTTAGAATATCATATAGGAGTTGTATTTCTCCTGTATTGTTCCTTTCATTTGTGAACAGTTTACTCCCAAACTTCCTCAAAGAAATGATCGTTATCAGGTCATTATCTGGTTTTCTTCAATGCGATTATGTAGATTACTTTTTTTTTTTTTTTTTTGAGACTGAGTTTTGCTCTCGTTGCCCAGGCTGGAGTGCAATGGCGCGATCTTGGCTCACTGCAACCTCTGTCTCCTGGGTTCAAGCGATTCTCCTGCCTCAGCCTCCCGAGTAGCTGGGATTACAGGCATGTGCCACCACACCCAGCTAATTTTGTATTTTTAGTAGTGACAGGATTTTTCCATATTGGTCAGGCTGGTCGAACTCCTGATCTCATGATCCACCCGCCTTGGACTCCCAAAGTGCTAGGATTACAGGCGTGATTACAGGAGTCTCAAACTCCTGACCCCAGGTGATCTACCCACCTCAGCCTCCAAAAGTATTGGGATTACAGGCCTGAGTCACTGCGCCCAGCCTATGTAGAGATTACTAAGAAGCACTTTCAGAATGTAGCTGCCTGCTCAGTCGGTAGGTTAATGTTTGCTTTCATTTTTGGGGTTTGCTTTACCGTTCATTTCTTCTTTTTTTTTTTTTTTTTTGACATGGGGTCTTACTCTGTCACCCAGGCTGGAGTGCAGTGACGCAATCTCGGCTCACTGCAAGCTCCATCTCCCAGGTTTACGCCATTCTCCTGCCTCAACCTCCTGAGTAGCTGGGACTATAGGCACCTGCCACCACGCCCGGCTGATTTTTTGCATTTTTAGTAGAGACG
>NW_016807981.1:27678-33629 GCF_001698545.2 Rhinopithecus bieti | reverse complement strand
AAAAAAAAAAAAAAAAAAAAAAAAAAAAGACAATACAGGCAAGGTATGGTGGCCCACGTCTGTCATCCTAGCACTTTGGGAGTCCAAGGTGGGTAGAGCACTTGAGGCCAGGAGTTCGAGACAAGCCTGACCAACATGGAGAAATCCCATCTCTACCAAAAATACAACAATTAGCTGGGCGAGGTGGCTCATGCCTGTAATCTCAGCATTTTGGGAGGCCGAAGCGGGTGCATCACTTGAGGTCAGGAGTTCAAGACCAGCCTGACTAACATAGTGAAACCCTGTCTCTACTAAAAATACAACATTAGCCGGGCATGGTGGTGCACACTTGTAATCCCAGCTACTTGGGAAGCTGAGGCAGAAGAATTGCTTGAACTCAGGAGGCAGAAGTTGCACTGAGCCAAGCCATAGCACTCCAGCCTGGACAACAAGAGTGAAATTCTGTCTCAAAAGAGAAAACACACAAAATTAACCAGGTATGGTAGCACACGCCTGTAATCTCAATTCCTTGGGAGACTGAGGCATAAGAATTGCTTCAACCCAGGAGGTAGATGTTGCAATGAGCTGAGATCATGCCACTGCACTCCAGCCCGGGTGACAGAGTGAGACTCTGTCTCAAGTAATAATAGTAATAATAATAATAATAATAATAATAATACTTTCTTCAATTCCTTCCACCCAATCTTTCCTCTGACTCATTAGCCTTGAACTCCTTGACTCAATCAATCCTCCCACCTCACCCTCCCAAGTAACTGGGACTACAGGTGGGCAGCACTCCACCCAGCTTATATACCATTTTATCACCTGTGTAGATTCATGTACCCACCACCACAGTCAGGATACTGAACAATTCCAGCATCACAGATTCTTCCTGGTGCCCTTTTATAACCACACCCATCTTCTGCCACCCTCCCTTCCCCAATCCATGGCAACCACTTACTCTGCCCTCCACTTCTTAAATTTTGCCATTTCAAAAAATGCTATATAAATAGGCACTTTTCAAAAGTTTTCTGCACTCAGAGTGAGAAACATATGCAGTGCTACAGTATTTCAAGAAGGGTAAAACCCTCTTGTGTTTTCTTACTCCATTTAAAAGAAAATATTTCCTTTCAGCAGAGTAAAATTGACTTACTTTCTGGGTATTTTACTCTAGTAAATTTCTACTTTAGTAATGGTGGCTGAATCCCTTTAGCAATGGGCACTTCTTCAAGTAGTAGTTTCTGTGAAGGAAAACAGCCTCCCCACATCCTATATAGTTCAGGCAGAACTTTGGGCTGGAGGAAAGAAAAGTTTTTGCCTGAAATTCATATATCAAAATTGTCACACATTGATAAAGGACAGAATTCAAACCTAACATATAAAAATGGAGCTGGGCATGGTGGCTCATGCCTGTAATCCCTGTACTTTGAGAGGCTGAGGCAGGAAGATCCAATTAAGTCCAGAAGTTCAAGACCAGTCTGGACAACATAGGGAGACCCCATCTCCACAAAAAAATTTTTTTTAATTAGCTGGGTGTGGTGGCACAGCCTGTGGTCCTAGCTACTCGGGAGGGTGTGGTGGGAGGATGGCTTGAGCCCAGGAGGCTGAGGCTGCTGCGAGCTGTGATCGTGCCACTGTACTCCAGCCTGGGTGACAGAGGAAGACCCTGTCCCTCCCGCCTCCCCTCCCCCCCAAAAAAAGATAAAAGAAAATGCCTAATTTATACTCATAGTCTCATATTCCATTTCATATTCCATCTTGGAACCAAATATTTAGATTCTTTGGGGCTATCCGAGAAAATGTGCTTTCCTTTGAACATAAAGTTGCCACTAAGTAGGATCCAAGTTTATCCAAGTTCATTAGAAGATATAAGCTTGACACTGTTTTCCTGTAATGGAGAGGGATACTACACTCTCTCCTTTCCTTCTCTCATATGGCAGAATGGCAAAAGGACTGTGTGGGAAGGTTGCCCAGGTTAGGGGTCAATAGCTCTTTTTTCATGTGTTCTCAACTGGCTTTGTTTTTCTAGGTTTCCCCTTACTACCCAGAATGACTGGGATGTTGTCACTACATCTTGCTGGTTTCTCCCTTCTTGTTTTCTGCTTGGCCAATCCCAGCCCTTCTCCTTCCCAACTTAACTATTCAACATTCTGATTTCAACATCTTTTTCCTTCTCCTGCTGTGGAGACATCTAAAGAATTTCACCTGCTGTGTGTTTCCAACAGGCCAATTAAAATATGGAGCGGGTGGAGGGAAAGAAGAGGAATAAGAACAGCAAACAAGAAATTACCAAGTATTTAGCAAAGCAAAGAGGGGCCTTCTATTAGGTTTCAGTGAAGCCATTGAGCTGATCTTTTACAATCTTCACGGATTGTTGTCAGAGAGGAGATGAGCGAGCCAACTGAAGTAGAAAAATTGAAAAATGAAGGTAGAGAATGATCTGGAAAACTATACTATACTAAAGAAGAAAGACTTTAAGTATCCTAAAGCCCAAATGATTAATGATTACTGTGGGGTGCATTCGATTTTAAAGACAGCTGGTATCATTGGCTAAATAATGTAGTTGTAACTTGAGAACAAGGAAAACCTACTTGAGTTGTGTCATTTCAAATACCTATTAAAGAGTTGAGTAGAGGATGCAAGTATGAGAGACTCGCTGCAGTATGTAATTATGCACTTTGAAAGCATGGTTCATCCACGGCTCTCAAAGCACATTACCAACTTTAATTGTTTTTTGTAACACCTCTGCAAGACCATTTTTCCCTACAGACAGATGAAGAAATGGAGACAGAAAGGTTACCAGGCGCCTTCAGTCACCATGAATCATCTGTGGAGTTGCTCCTATTCCAGATTGATTTGTCATTTGAGTTAATTGATGATTTCCAAATGAAGACAGACTGCTTGAGCAGTGCTTTGAGTAAATTTTGGCTTCTAATTTTTGTTTGTTTGTTTGGAAGCAAGGGAGGCTAGATTCCTTTTAAGCTGTAATCTGTTTGAAGAGTTATTATTCAATAAAATGTACATGGAAACATATTAAAATATGCAAGACATATGCCAGCACACACATATAAGTTTATAACATAACAGACCAAGTGGGTCCTTTTGTCCTCCATCATTAACCTTGCACAGAAAACAAAACAAAACAAAATGACAAATGTATCATATATGATCATACAGCTTTAGGATCTGGAACAACCTCAGATCTTTTTTTTTGTGAGACAGTCTCACTCTGTCACCCAGGCCGGAGTGAACTGGTTGCCCACTGCAACCTCCACCTCCTGGGCTCAAGCAATTCTCCTGTCTCAGCCTCCCGAGTAGCTGGGACTACAGGCGCACACCAACATGCCCAGCTAATTTTTGTATTTCTAGTAGAGATGGGGTTTCACCACGTTGGTCAGGCTGGTCTTGAACTCCAGACCTCCGGTGATCCACTTGTCTCGGCCTCCCAAAGTGCTGGGATTATAGACATGAGCCACTGCACCTGGTCAACCTCAGATCTTTTAGCTTTTGTGACACTCCTTTCATGAAACCTACTCCAATTATTGGGCCACACCTCATTTGTCCTTCTGTGTTCCTGTTGTAATGATAGTCTATTACACACAATCTAGCGCTGTATTACAATGTACTTACACTCTTTTGTTCTTTTGATTTTTTTTGTGAGTTAAACGACATAACAGTTATCAATGGCCCCTCCCTGTATTGTATTTGGAATCAGGAAATACCTTGTGAATGATGTATGTCTCTTTCTGCCAACAAGACTATAAACCCCAGGAGGGCTGAGTTTGAGTCTTATTTTCTTATATCCTACCTCCTAGAATTTTTGGGTACACCTCAAACACTTAACACACAGTGTTAGTTTGATTTAATAAGATTGAGAGATGGTGGTGAGGGTAACAGTGAAGTGAAATGGGTTCTATTAAACTCATTAATCAAGGAGGCTGAATTTAAATATGTATTTCAGGCCGGGCGTGGTGGCTCATGCCTGAATTCCAGCACTTTGGGAGGCCAAGGCAGGTGGATCGCCAGAGGTCAGGAATTCGAGACCAGCCTGACCAACATGGAGACACCCTGTCTTTACTAAAAGTACAAAAATTAGTTGGGCATGGTAGCACGCACCTGTAATCCCAGCTACTTGGGAGGCTGAGGCAGGAGAATCGCTTGAACCTGGGAGGCAGAGGCTGCAGCCAGCTGAGATCACCCACTGCACTCCAGCCTGGGCAACAAGAGCAAAACTCCGTCTCAAATAAATAAATAAATAAATAAAATAAAATGAAAAATAAATATATATTTCAAATAAAAAGGAACCTATGTGAGACCTGTATAATTTACCCAGCCCCTGCAAAGGCTTAGAACAGGGGATGGTTGCCTGGTAAATGCGTATTCTTTTCCTTATCTCCCAACATAGCTCACAAAACCTGCCTTAGAAAATAACTTACTTCTAGGCCGGGCGCGGTGGCTCAAGCCTGTAATCCCAGCGCTTTGGGAGGCCAAAGACGGGCGGATCACGAGGTCAGGAGATCGAGACCATCCTGGCTAACCCGGTGAAACCCCGTCTCTACTAAAAAATACAAAAAACTAGCCGGATGAGGTGGCGGGCGTCTGTAGTCCCAGCTACTCGGGAGGCTGAGGCAGGAGAATGGCGTGAACCCGGGAGGCGGAGCTTGCAGTGAGCAGAGATCCGGCCACTGCACTCCAGCCTGGGCGACAGAGCGAGACTCCGTCTCAAAAAAAAAAAAAAAAAGAAAAGAAAAGAACTTACTTCTATGGTATCCTGCTCAGAAATTCAAAATCCAGCATATGAGCTTGAATTTCTCTTATCTGGTGGGGAGGGGAGAGGACCAAATTTATCCTACATATGTACCTAAGGAGACCTAGTGTACATAAAGAGCCCTTAAGGATTCTCAATAAATACTTTGGACCTCTCATTCAAAACCTCCAGTTTTAGTTCTTTAGACCCGCCAGACTTTCATGATTCTGAACTCTGCACTTTTTCCTTTCTCTCAGACAGAACTCTCCCCTCCTTGACTACTTAAATGTTCCCCCGCCTCCAGAAAACCTTCCCTAGACCCTCCCCTAAACCATCTGAATTAAATACAGCTCCTATTTCCCTTCAGCACTCTGTGATAGAACGTAGTCATCCAGCTCAGAGCTTGCTGGCAAAAAGTAGATGTTTAATGTTTGTGCAAAAAAAGAATGAGGCAAGGCACAGTGGCTCGCGCCTGTAATCCCAGCACTTTGGGAGGCCGAGGTGGGCGGATCGCTGGAGATTAGTTCACCTGGCCAACATGGTGAAACCCCGTCTCTATTAAATATACAAAAATTAGCCGGGCATGGAGGCAGGTGCCTATAATCCCAGCTTCTCAGGAGGCTGAGGCAGGAGAATTACTTGAACCCGGGAGGCGGGAGGCGGGAGGCGGAGGCTGCAGTGAGCCGAGATTGCGTCATTGCGTTCCAGCCTGGGCAACAAGAGCGAAACTTCGTCTCAGAAAACAACAACAACAACAAACAAACAAACAGAAAAACTAGCCTGGTGCGGTGTCGGGCACCTGTAATCCCAGCTACTCAGGAGGCTGAGGCAGGAGAATCGCTTGAACCCGGGAGGCGGAGATTGCAGTGAGTCAAGATCGCCCACTGCACTCCAGCCTGGGCGACAGAGTTAAACTCCATCTCAAAAAAGAAAAAAAAGGGCCAGGCGTGGTGGCTCACACCTGTAATCCCAGCACTTTGGGAGACCGAGGCGGACGGATCACAAGGTCAAGAGATCGAGACGATCCTGGCCACCATGGTGAAACCCCGTCTCTACTAAAAATACAAAAATTAGCTGGGCATGGTGGCGCTCGCCTGTAGTCCCAGCTACTCGGGAGGCTGAGGCAGGAGAATCGCTTGAACCAGGGCGGCGGAGGTTGCAGTGAGCCAAGAGCTGCCACTGCATTCTAGCCTGGGGACAGAGCGAGACTCTGTCTCAAAAAAAA
>NW_016807981.1:25093-26814 GCF_001698545.2 Rhinopithecus bieti | reverse complement strand
AAAAAAAAAAAAAAAAAGAAGAAAATGATTTATGTAAATTGACATCACTACTATGTATCAAGAGATCTTTTGAGAATACAAATTAACATCCCTAAATTTATCCGTTTCATGTATTCTTATTTTCATGTTAGAAAACAGAACTGACTTGACTGTCCAAGTAAATCTGAGGGCCCCTTGAATGGCAGGACTTAAAAACACACTTTCCACAATGGTACACAACAATGATTTCTCCAATTATCTCAGTGCCATTACCCATATATTGATTTAAACATAAGGAGTAACCATATAGAGAGTAGAAGGCAAAGAGATAATGTATATAAGGGGTTTTGAAAATCATGGAAAGGCTAAGAAGCTGTATAAATGAATTTCATCATGCTACATCCCTGATTAATCATACTGTTTCACGACTGTTTCATTTCGTGTGAAACTAACACATAATTAGTCCAATAAACTCTAATTAGAGGAATGATTCCTCAGGCTTATATAGAGGGTTTGTAATTTTTGAGTCTCTTTCATGTACATTTTCTCATATGATCCTTATGACAATCCTCTGAGGTAGGTGAACAGAAATTATTACCCTCATATATTGATATTTTTATGTTTCACTTCATATAACTAGTCAAATATTGACTTACAATTTACACTTAATGTAGGTATCTTCACTTAATTTTTTTTCTTTTCTTTCTTTCTTTCTTTTTTTTCTTTTTTTTTTTTTGAGACAGGCTCTTGCTCTGTCACTCAAGCTGGAGTGCAGTGGCACAATCACGGCTCACTGCAGCCTCGACATCTCGGGCTCAAGTGATCCTCCCAGCTCAGCCTCCTGAGTAGCTGGGACCACAGGCACATGCAACCACTCCTGGCTAAGTTTTCTATTTTTTGTAGAGACAGGGTTTTGCCATGTTGCTCAGACTGGTCTCGAACTCCTGGAATAAAGCGATCCACCCACTTTAGCCTCCCAAAGTGCTGGGATTACAGGCGTGCGCCACCCTGTCTGGTCTTTTTCACTTAGTTACTATGGATCACATAAAATATAATGTATCTAAAATTTATAACAGAAAACCAAGAATGGTACAGCACAGAGTACATTCTTTTAGTAATCAAATAACAACAAAAAAAAGCTAGTTGAAAGAAAACAGGTTTTCCAGATTTATTAGATCATTCTCTTTACTTAATGATTAACACAGACCTTTGTTAAATTTCTACTAAGAAATCCATGTATAATGTTTGTTTAATGAAAAATAAAATGATTTTTAGCAAGTTTTTCTTAACTTCAGAAGATTAATTTTATGGGAGGAGATCTGGAGTCTTTTGTTTTTAATCCTAGTTTCCCTGAAACACTAGTTAGGTGTTCATGAACATACTCACGTGTTCGCCTTTCTTCCTCAACATAATTGTCAGTAATCTGGCAGAAGCAGAGCCTAATCCCTGCCAAACAAAATTCCAGTATTTAACAAGAAAATACATTTTTTCTGCCTTAGCCAAAAATGCAAAGCCCCTTATATAAGCTAATGGAATTAAAAAAGAAATCCTCAGTACCTAGTAACGGGAAAAAGCTAAAGAAACATTTCCAAGTCACTTATCTGAAAAAATTAAAAATAAACAACACGCACACAAAGAAAACTGACTCTCAAAAGTTCGCATAGGCCGGGCGCGGTGGCTCAAGCCTGTAATCCCAGCACTTTGGGAGGCCGAGACGGGCGGATCACAAGGTCAGGAGATCG
>NW_016807981.1:22695-24584 GCF_001698545.2 Rhinopithecus bieti | reverse complement strand
AAAAAAAAAAAAAAAAAAAAAAAGTTCACATAACAAATAGACATTAATAATTTTGTATGTAAAATATGTTTTTGGAACAGTAAGGTCTATTGTAAGAAAAATTAAATTTTGAAGCAAGATCACTGTTTAAATATCTCAATTTATTATATCCTAGTCTTTCTTCCCAAATTTAAATTCTGGGAAATTACAAGAAGAAAATAACAATTTTGATTTCTCTTGGGTTCTTATTCTTTATTTCTGTTTTCTTTTTTAGAGATGCGGTCTTAGTACGTTGCCCAGGCTGGAGTACACTGACTATTCATAGGGCCAGTAATAGTGTACTGTAGCCTCGACCTCCCAGGCTCAAGCAATCTTCCTGCTTCAGCTTTCTGAGTAGCTGGGAATACAGGTGCACCAACACTCCAGGGACCCTTATTTACTTTTACCCAGTATTCTTCCAATATTTAGTCGTAAGCCTACAATTAACAAGTATAGGCCCAGGCCAGGTGTGGTGGCTCACGCCTGTAATCCCAGCACTTTGGGAGGCCGAGGAGGGCATGAGCCACCATGTCTGGCCAGTTTTCTTTGGTTCTTTTGTGGCACAATTATTTTAAAATTTTAAAACTAAAAAAGAATTCAGAACTACTAATTATTATGAATTAGAGAGGCTGACTCCTTCCAACTCTGAAATTCTAGCATTCCAAATTCAAGGCTCACGTTGCACTGAAGCTTTGGCTCTCTGTAGAAATGCAGGTCTGTTCTGTACAATCTCAACTTGTTGCTGTTGGACTAGCACTAATGAGTGAGCCTTCAAATACTTAAGTGGAGGATAGTGTAATGGCAATGAGCAATGTGGGGCTATGTTGAACTCAGCAGGGAAAGGGTTGCAGAAAAATTCCCATTACAAAGTTCAAAGTGTATGCAAGAGTTTTTTTTTGGAAAAGTAGAATGAGAAGGCACTCACAAGATGTTGTATTTTATGCCTTTATATTTTGTAACATGAGAAAATACAATACTGGGCCAGCAATGAGTTAGTTATAGGGAAAAGTAAGAAAGGTGAGGATGATAATCATATGCAGAGATCTACATCAATTTGATTTATAGGTTTCAGACCCCATATGATATTCCAGTGTTTTTCAAACTTTAGCTGGCATCTGTACCACCTAGAGGGCTTATTAAAAGATTGCTGGGTTGCACCCTCAGTTTCTGATTCTAGGTTTGAGTTGGGGTCCAGGAATTTGAATTTCTAACAAATTCCCAGGTGATGTACTTTTGAGAACCACTAGGTATCCATATACCATGCAGTTAGTTTTCAAACTTTTTTTTTTTTTTTTTTTTTTTTTGAGACGGAGTCTCGCTCCATCGCCCAGGCTGGAGTGCAGTGGCCGGATCTCAGCTCACTGCAAGCTCTGCCTCCCGGGTTTACGCCATTCTCCTGCCTCAGCCTCCCGAGTAGCTGGGACTACAGGCGCCCGCCACCACGCCTAGCTAGTTTTTTTTGTATTTTTTTAGTAGAGACGGGGTTTCACAGTGTTAGCCAGGATGGTCTCGATCTCCTGACCTCGTGATCCACCCGTCTCGGCCTCCCAAAGTGCTGGGATTACAGGCTTGAGCCACCGCGCCCGGCCTAACTTTTAATAAGTACCATATTTGTTCTACAATGTATAAGCAAACTACCACATGAAATAGTGAAAACGTGGTTTAAAAGTATTTTTGAAATGATAATATCAGTTACGGGAGTTTTATTTCCCTTAATTTTCAAATAAGGAAAAATGGGACATAAAGTTGATTTTAATTATTGTTTAAATGTATATTAAAATTCAGCAATAATAGTGGTGAGTTAAAAATTCACACATTTATGCAAAGTTTTTCTTATCCATTAGAAATACATAACAAGGCGGCTGGGCGCG
>NW_016807981.1:15896-20609 GCF_001698545.2 Rhinopithecus bieti | reverse complement strand
ATCCCAGCACTTTGGGAGGCCGAGGATGGCGGATCACGAGGTCAGGAGATCAAGATCATCCTGGCTAACATGGTGAAACCCCGTCTCTACTAAAAATACAAAAAAAATTAGTCGGGCGAGGTGGCGGGCGCCTGTAGTCCCAGCTACTCCGGAGGCTGAGGCAGGAGAATGGCGTGAGTGAACCCGGGAGGCGGAGCTTGCAGTGAGCGGAGATCGCGCCACTGCACTCCAGCCTGGGCGACAGAGCAAGACTCCGTCTTAAAGACAAAAAACAAAAAGCAAAACAAAAAAAAATCCTATTAATGACACAGAATAAGAAAGTGGTAAACTCCAAAAATCTATAGGCATATCTGGTAACTTCAGACTTCAAGGTAGAATCTGATCACCCAAACATTAATGTAGCATTTGTCTAATTTCTGTTTTGTTTTTAAGACTAGGTCTCACTCACCCAGGCTGGAGTGCGGCGGCACCATCTTGGCTCACTGCAGCCTCCGCCTCCCAAGTTCAAGCGATTCTCCTGCCTCAGTCGCTCAAGCAGCTGGGACTACAGGCATGCGCCACCACGACCAGCTATTTTTGTATTTTTGTAGACAGGGTTTCAGCATGTTGGCCAGGCTGGTCTCCAACTCCTGACCTCAGGTGATCCGCATGCCTCAGCATCCAAAAGTGCTGGAATTACAGGCGTGAGCCACCGTGCCCAGCGTCATTTGTCTAATTTGAAAATACAATTGTCCCTTGCTATCCATGGGGTTTTGGTTTCACGATCCCCTAGGACCTGAGGATGCTTAAGTTCCTTAGATAAAATCACACAAGGCCGGGCTCAGTGGTTCACTCCTGTAATCCCAGCACTTTGTGAGGCCGAGGCAGGCAGATCACCTGAGATCAGGAGTTCGAGATCAGCCTGGCCAACACCGCGAAACCAGTCTCTACTGAAAAATATAAAAATTAGCCGGGTGTGGTGGCGGGTGCCTGTAATTCCAGCTATTCGGGTGGCTGAGGCCTGAGAATTGCTTGAACCCAGGAGGCGGAGGCTGCAGTGAGCCGAGATGGCACCACTGCACTCCAGCCTGGGTGACAGAGCA
The DNA here is from genome assembly GCF_001698545.2 of Rhinopithecus bieti. Classification (NCBI taxonomy): domain Eukaryota; kingdom Metazoa; phylum Chordata; class Mammalia; order Primates; family Cercopithecidae; genus Rhinopithecus; species Rhinopithecus bieti. The sequence continues at coordinate 19,527 of NW_016807981.1, read as the reverse complement.
AGACTCCGCCTCAAAAAAAAAAAAAAAAAAAAAAAAAAAAAAAAAAAAAAAGCCGGGCTCATGCCTGTAATCCCAGCACTTTGGGAGTCAGATCACTTGAGGTCAGAAGTTCAAGACTAGCCTGGCCAACACGGTGAAACCCTGTCTCTACTAAGAATACAAAAAAAATTAGCTGGGCACCATGGAGCACGCCTATAGTCGCAGCTGCTTGGGAGGCAGACGTTGTGGTGAGCCAAGATTGCCCCATTGCACTCCACCCTGGGCAACAAAGTGAGACTGTTTAAATAAATAATAAAAAGAAATTATTTGCATATAAGGTATGCACATCTTCATCACATCCTTTATTTATTCTGAGACAAGATCTCACACTGTCACCCAGGCTGGAGTGCAGTGCCATGATCATAGCTCGATGCAGCCTCTGCCTCCCAGACTCAAGCGACTCCCACCTCAGCCTCTGGAGTAGCCGGGACTACAGGCACACACCACCATGTCCAGCTACTTTTTTTATTTTTTGTAGAGACAGGGTTTTGCCGTTTGCCCAGGCTGGCATCATATACTTTAAGTCATCTCTATATGACTTTAATATCTAATACAATATATTAGGTTGGTTTAAAAATAATTGCATTTTTTTGCATTTTTGCACCAAACTTAATGCTATGTAAATAGTTGTTATACTGCTGCTTAGGAACAGTATAACAATTTTGGCTTTTCCTTATATTATTTTGTATTTTGTATTTATTTATTTTTTCCCTCAGTATTTTCAATTCCTCCTTGGTTGAGTCCATGGATGCAAAATCCGCAGATATGAAGGGCTGGCTATATATGCATTGATGATTGTCCTATTATACTAGTTATAAAGTGTCATTTAATATGTAGTGAAAGTTATGGTATAGTGGAAAGAATAGTTGAAAAATAAACATTTGGACCTTTCAAGAAAGGTAGCTTGGTGAAGTTTTTCATCTTCAAACTATGTCCCAGTCAGGGCTCTGCTACTAATTAGCTATAATCTTTGCAAAAATTACATCGCCTTTGAGCCTCCATTGCCTCACCTGTAAAATGAAAGAGAAGAATTGGGTACTCTCTAAGGTCACTTCCAGCTCTGTCATTCTATAATCTGTTAGGCTGAGGAAGAAATTCACATTGTGTTAACTGTATGAGTCAAACTGAAAATGATTATTAAAGTGGGAAAAAGCCAATTGTTTCTCTTAGAAAGTTCAAGTAAATTTGAGAAGAATAATCTTTTCAATTTTTTAGGAAGAATTTAAATATTTTTAGGGGTTTGATCTATTTATTTAGAGATGCGGTCTCACTCTGTCACCTAGACTGGAGTACAGTGGCACAATCATAGCTCACTCCTGCCTCAAACTCATGGGCTCAAGTGATTCTCCTGCCTCTGCCTCCAGAGGAGCTGAGACTATAGGCATGTGCCACCACGCCTGGCTAACATTTGTATTGACCTATTTATTTATTGTGATTTATATCTTTTTTTTTTTTGAGATGGAGATTCGCTCTTGTTGCCCAGGCTGGAGTGCAATGGCGCCATCTTGGCTCACCACAACCTCCGTCTCCTGGGTTCAAGCGATTCTCCTGCCTCAGCCTCCCCAGTAGTTGGGATTAAGGGCACGAGCCACCACGCCCAGCTCATTCTGTATTTTTAGTAGAGACGGGGTTTCTCCATGTTGGTCAGGCTGGTCTCAACCTCCCGACCTCAGGTGATCGGCCCGCCTTGGCCTCCCAAAGTGCTGGGATTACAGGAGTGAGCCACCGCACCCAGCCGATTTATATCTTAACTATGAGAAACACCAAAAAATACGAGTAAACATCACTGAAAGAGTTATCATGTACAAATTTTTTTCTAAGTTTTAGCCCAAATTTCCAGGTCAAGACAAACCCACAGAGAGGTAAAAGGGTGTTAGGATGGGAGTTCATATTTACAGCAGGAACTTTACATACATGGTCTCCTTGAGCTCTTGCAACCTGGTAAGATAGGTATTATTCTTTCACAGATGAATAAACTGCTACCCTTTTTTTAACAAGTAGATTTGTCTAAAAAGAACTATGTCAAATATTGCTTCCCATTTTCTTATTTCTCTAATGGCAACGATATACATCCCATAGTATATCTCAACGATATACTATCCCATTTCTCCCACCTCCTTAGCCCCTTCCCCCATTCAACACCTGCGTAATCAGGAAATAAAACAATGATTCGGGTTTAAAGGGTATATCATGTGAAACTAATGCTGGGGTGGTAGTCTCCATTCATAGTTCAAAATACAAATTTTATCCACTAAAATGGAAACGGAAGAAACAACTACTGAAATGTAAATAACATAACAACAAAAATAACAAAATATTATAATACACAGGGCCAAATCACATTATATACACTCACTACACCCACTCTACCCTACATAATCAAAGGGATAGGGGAAAAAACCAAATGTAGCAGGAAAGGCAATATAAAGCCATTAATTAATTAACTGGAATTTAGCTTGTAAATGCTAAAACCATTTCTCAAAAATTAAGACAATGCTTTTGATCAGCAGACTAAATTACTACAAATAAAGATAAGTACTTATTACAAAACAACTTGAATCTTTGCATGACTAATATGTAAAATAAGTGGTGACTTGAAATCCTAGAGTGAACTTTATACAGAAAAGGAATGTCTACATGTAGACATGGAGGACTCTTGGGAGGGGGAAAAGATTTGGATACGGCTATAGTTTTGACTTTGCAAATGATCAATTTTTGCAGAATTAGATGGAAAAGATCCAGTGCTTTTTATAGTTCAAACACAGACAAATGCTGGTAAGTCTCCAAAAATTTGATTAGAAGTTGGAGTGCTGAGTGATTTTAAGAACCTGAAGCAACAGCATTTCTAAACAATTCTTAAAATAAACTTGTTAGCCACATCAGCGTTGTGCATTAAATTTCACAACTCATGGAGAGGAAGAAAAAAAGTCTTGCTTAACTCTGAACATACAAGCTTTAGAAGAAGAATTTTAATGAAGTGTGGCTCCCAGAACAGGAAAGGCCTTATGTTAAAACAATTCAGTCCTTGAGTCCTTGGCTAATAACTAGACTGAACTACCTACCTGACTTGGAGCTGAAGTGTCCTGGAAAACATATTTTAAAAATTTTAACACTTTTCTCCCCTTGTAGAACACTTTAAATTTAAACTTAAAGTCTAGACTATACAGATCAAATTCATGTTAATGACTATATAACCAGACTAAGTGGCAGACAGTGCAAAGGTGAAGAACTGAGGATTTACATACTAAAACAGGAACAGGGCAGTCATTATTTAATTTTTAAAACTCTCATTTAAATTTGCAATGCTTTGGCTGGGTGTGGTGGCTCAAGCCTGTAATCCCAGCACTTTGGGAGGGCAAGGCGGGCGGATCTCTTGAGGTCAGGAGTTTGAGACCAGCCTGGCCAACATGGTGAAACCCTGTCTCTACTAAAAATACAAAAATTAGTCGGGTATGGTGGCATTTGCCTCTAATCCCAGCTACTCAGGAAGCTGAGGCAGGAGAATCGCTTGAACCCAGGAGGGGGAGGTTGCAGTGAGCAGAGATCATGCCACTGCACTCCAGCATGGGTGACAAGCAAGACTCCATCTCAA
>NW_016807981.1:11416-14976 GCF_001698545.2 Rhinopithecus bieti | reverse complement strand
CTTTTAAAAAATTATTCGCACAAGTACGTGTTTATAATTTTAAAAGAAAATGGACAGAATCCTAAAACACAACAACCAACCTCTAAAAATAATCTCTATCTTTCCACCAGCATGGAACAATTATTCCTTTTTCACACAAAACAAATTATGTGATTGGGGAGATTAACTCTAATCTCCACATTTATATACAGAAAGCTCCATTTGTTAAGCCTATCTGAAAAGAATAAAAAATCCAGATGATTAATTCACTTACACTTAGAAATTAAGTCAGTATACGATGAATACACATTGTGTTCAGTTATAATATGATGCTTCTTAGTCTAGGGTTTCAATTAAATAACAGTAAAAAAAAAATTGGATAAATAATACAGCTAATACCCTGAAAAACCCAGAAATTCAAAGATTATATTGCCAACTAAAACACTGCCATGTACATTTTTTTTTTCTACTTGGTAGCACATGCTAATGGAATTCAATCCTGATTACTTAAAAGTCAGTTCACATCACACATTCAATCAGGGTAATAAGAAGAACATAACATGCCTACTACAGAGTTAGATTAAGACATAAAAATTTTTTGCTTGAAAGTAATGACTGTGTAGCACATGGGACACTTGTCAACTGCTTCAGCACATTGTTTACAAGTGACTAGATGTCCACAAGGAACAAAAACAATAGCAATATTTCTATCCATACAGATTTTGCAAAGCTTCTCCTCTTGCAGGCGCCTTAGCTGCTCTTCAGTACTAATCTCTGGCAAAAGAGAAAAGAATTATGCTAGTTTTAGACTTTCTTAGTTGTTTAAATTCATTGAAAATATTTATTGAACCCCTACTACGTGCCAAGCACCCAACAAGTGCCAGGAGATATGAGGATGACTCACACATGGCATCTGCTCTTAAATAGCTCACATGCTAGTGGGAGAGGATGTAAGATGAGGCCATGGAGGTTAAGCACAAAGTACAAAGTGATAAGTGCTCTAATAAAGTTATGTACAAAGTGCTCTGGAACAAGATAAGAAAACAAGTTCTTCTGCTCAGGCTAGTTGGAGAAGGCTCCACAGGTTGGCTGTGGCTGGTTCGGGGGAGGAGGGAAGTGGAGGAGTGACATTTAAGCATGGGCAGTAATTTGCCAGGCAGAAAAACAAGGTTAGGTAAAAGGAGCAGCATACAGAAAGGTCACAACTAATTCCAGAAATAGAGGGATGGATTTGAGGGACACCTCTGAAGTGGGACAAGTAGGACTGGGTGACTGACTGGATATGAGGGCTGAAGAAGAAAGAGAAACTAAAGTTGATTTCAAGATTGCTAGCTTGGCTGACAAGGATATGGTGATGCCAATAAGAAATATAAAAGGAGGTACAGGTTTGGGACCCATATAAAAATAACCAGTAGGTAACTGAAGAGTCCAATCTTGAGGTCAGGATAAGTCAGGGCTAGAGATAGAGATCTGGATGTCATCAGCATATAGGTAGCACTGAAGTACTTGCTTAATTCAGCCTTTCCCAAAATAGTTTTGTGAAATGTGAATACATATGCCACAAAAAAAATGTGTTTCATGGTCACATATAACAATAATGACAACAGCAGCAGCAGTTAACAGTAATATTGCATAAATAGTATGTGCTAGGCACTATTCCAAATGCATTACATATTTTAACTATATCTTTATAACCACAACTATTTATTTTAACATCTTTATAATCATTATGTACCAGCAGTTTCCAAATACGGCCTCACATGAGAATAACCTGGGGCATTTTTAAACAACGGATTTCTGGGCTCCATTCACAGAACCTAAAATTTCTGGGGTTGGGCACACCGGCATTTGAGAACCACTGTCATCCATGACAGGGCAGTACAGTATAATATAGGACAGTATAGTCTATATTCCCTCTTAGAAATGTACAACACATTCCCCTGTTTTACTATGGGTTTCCTTTTTCATGGCATCCTTTTAATATCCTGTTGAACACTATTCTGAAAACATGTTTGGAAAACAATAGTTTATTCAAGAAATACCTACTGGACACTTAACTAGGTTCTACTAGGGATACAATTAACAAATACATAAACCTCAAGCCCCCAATAGTTCATAGACAAGTAAACAGGAAAGTATAAATGGTATGATGACAAAGGTAATTACAATGTGTTATGAAGAGCACAGGAAGGGTGTGTGTGCATGTGTGCGCATGCATGCATAAATGAAGGCCTCCTGGAGGAAATTATACCTAAAACTGGGTACTAAAGAATGAATTAGGAGTTTACTAGGAGAAGGTGGCCTTGGGGGATAAGGGCAATGGGAGAAAAGTGTTTTAGGCAAAGGAAATGGCATAAGCAAGCTCCAAGGAGAGAGAACATGGCCTACAAGTGCACAGGCAAAGCTTGGGCACAGAATTTGAGAAAACAGCATGAGATGAGGCTACAAAAGGGTGCCTGATCATGAAAGATTAGGCAAGCCACAAAAAGGAGTTTGGACTTGATCCCAAGGGCCCTGGGAGCCAGTGAAGGATTTTAAACTAGAGACAGATGTGATCACATCTATGTTTCAGAAAGGTTTCTCTGGCTAGGGGTAAAGGAAAGGATTGTTTAATCTCTTTCTTCTTAAAAGTACCCTCTTGGGCATAATAAAACTATAGGCTCAACCATGGAATGCATCAGAGATAAGAAGATAAAGCACTTAACCCTCAAGAAGCCTGGTCTAATGGGCAGGGCAGAAACCAGTTTCAAAATAGTGTAAAAAGCAAAAAGCTCAGCCAGGTGTGGTGGCTCTCACCTGTAATCCTAGCACTTTGGGAGGCTGAAATGGGCAGATCATTTGAGGTCCGGAGTTCAAGACCAGCCTGGCCAACATGGTGAAACCCCGTCTCTACTAAAAACGCACATACAAAAAATTAGCTGGGTGTGGTGATGCATGCCTGTAATCCCAGCTACTTGGGAGGCTGAGGCAGGAGAAATTGCTTGAAGCTGAGAGACGGAGGTTGCAGTGAGCCAAGATCATGCCACTGCACTCCAGCCTGGGCGACAGAGCAAGACCCTGTCTCAAGAAAAACAAAACAAAACAAAACAAAACTCAACCAGCACCAGGAGTAGATAAGAAGGAGCTCCTAACTCTGCTGTGGGTGCGGGAGAAAACTTGAAAGAAGTGACTTCTGAGCTGAACCTTGAAACATGAGTTCACAAAGTAGATTCACGGAGTTGGGGATAGAGTGGGGAATGGGACTAGGTATACAGACAGAGAAAAGGTACTCAAGGCAGAGGAAAAAATATAAGTAAAGAAATGGCACTATAAGCTGATTTATATTATACGAAAGCATTGACACCAAAAAAAGTCAGAATGAAGTGTGTATTTCATGCCCAAAAAATCAAAAGGAAAACAAGTAATTTCCACATTACTTTTAGATGCAATGCTACAACGAGTTAAAAACAAACAAAAAAAACAACAATACTGACACCTAGAGTAGTCAAATTTATAGAGACAAAAAGTAGAATGGTAGTTGCCAGGGGTTGGGAAGAGAGGGAATGGGGAGCTGTTTAATGAACATGTTTTATTATTATTAT
>NW_016807981.1:3167-7997 GCF_001698545.2 Rhinopithecus bieti | reverse complement strand
CACTTTCGGAATCTTACAATTAATTGTAAATGCAATGAGTATGTATTTTGTAGTGTTTGAAACAATGCAAGGTAAAACAGGCAAGAAAAAGGTTAAGTGCTTCAAAAATCTGAACTTTTTTGAATCTAGCTGTGCTCTTTAACAAGTAACCTAAGGTACTTAAAGAGTGGATGTTGTTACTGAGTCACTAGCAATTCTTTGGGGAAAATGATGGGAAATCAGGGAAATCCCAGTCTATAACCTTGAACGTGTCAATTTCCTAGCTCTCAAACTTCATTTCTGTAGTAGAGCGGGTAGGACTGGATAAAGCAAGAAAGTCAATGGAAACCTGTTTTATGATACTCAAAGTAGGAACACAGCATGTGTAGGGAAGTGTTAAGAGAGGACACTTATACCCTCTGACTCATCAATTCCACTCCTGGGTATTAAAATGAGTGTATATCTCTGCCAAAGATATGCACAAGAATATTCATAGCAGTGTTATTTATAATAGCCCCAAACTGGAAACAACTCAAATGTCCATCATCAGGTGAATAGATTGTGTGGTATATTCATAAGCTACACAGCAAGAAAAAAAACTATTGCCACAGACAATATGGATGAATCTCACAGATACAACGAGCAAACCAGAATCATAATTCATCATTATGACACAAGAGTACCTACTGCATGAGTCCATCTATAAGAACTTCAAAACTAATCTATGGTAATAAACAAAATTAATCTATGGTAATAGAAGCCAGAATGTAACTTGGGGTGCGTACTGATGGGGAAGGAGCATGAAAGAGCTTTCTAGGGTTGTGGAAATGTTCTATGTCTTAATCTGGGGATAGTTACACAGATAAATACATATATTTTAACAGATACATTTTAATATATATTTAACACATATTTTATTTAATATATATTTTAACATACATATGTTAAAATTCATCAAGTAGAAAACTTATGATTAGGGTACTTTAAGCACTTTATGTGTGTGTGTATATACATATATGTATGTATATATAATATACATACATATATGTATATACACACACACATACATATATATATATATATTTTTTTTGAGACAGAGTCTCGCTGTGTCACCCAGGCCAGAGTGTAATGGTGTGATCTCGGCTCACTGCAACCTCTGCCTCCCAGGTTCAAGCAATTCTCCTGCCTCAGCCTCTCGAGTAGCTGGGATCACAGACATGCACCACCACACCCGGCTTTTTTGTATTTTAGTAGAGACGGGGTTTCACCATATTGGCCAGGCTGGTCTCAAATTCCTGACCTTGTGATCTACCCTCCTTGACCGCCCAAAGTGCTGGAATTACAGGCGTGAGCCACCACACCCGGCTACATGTATATTATAGCTCAATAAATGTTTTTTTGAAAGAGAGGAGGCCGGGTGCAGTGGCTCATACCTGTAATCCCAGCACTTTGGGGAGGCCAAGACAGGGGATTCTTTGAGGCCTGCTGTTTGAAACCACCCTGGTCAACAAAGTGTGACCCTGTCTCTATTAAAAAATAAAATAAAACATAAGACTGGGCATGGTGGCTCACATCTGTAGTCCCAGCATTTTGGGAGGCTAAGATGGGCATATCGCTTGAGCCTAGGAGTTCAAAACCCTGTCTCTGCAAAAAATACAAAATCAGCTGGGTGTGGCAGCACACGCCTGTGGTCCCAGCTACTCTGGAGGCTAAGACTGGAAGATACTGTGAGCCTGGGAGGCGAAGGCTGCAGTAAGCCAAGACTGCACCACGGCACTCCAGCCTTGGCGACAGAGCGAGACGCTATCTAAATAAATAAATAAGTAAATAAATAGAGGAGGCTGGAAAGGAAGAGATATAGAGATTCAAGTATAAAGAACATATATAGTAAATAACAAAATATATTTTATGGTAGGAAAGTAACTTAAGATGTGTGTTTTGATAAAAAAAAAAAAACTCTGGGCCAGGCATGGTGGCTCACACTTGTAATCCCAGCACTTTGGGAGGCCGAGGCGGGCGGTTCACAAGGTCAGGAGATCGAGACCATTCTAACACAGTGAAACCCCGTCTCTACTAAAATACAAAAAAAATTAGCCAAGCATAGTGGCGGGCGCCTGTAGTCCCGGCTACTCGGAAGGCTGAGGCAGGAGAACAGCGTGAACCTGGGAGGCAGAGGTTGCAGTGAGCCGAGATCGTGCCACTGCACTCTAGCCTGGGCGATCGAGCAAGACTCCATCTTAAAAAAAAAAAAAAAGAAAAAAAAAGAAAACCTCTGTTGGGAGGTTATAATATAGACAAAAGACCAGTTAGGAGACTACTACAACTGTCCACATGAAAAACAAGGAAGGGCCTGAACTACAGCAGAGTAAGTGGGAAAGTCTGAAGCAACATTAAAAAGGTGGAATCCATCAAATTTGATGATTAATTAAATGTAAAAGGATTACAGAGAGCAAAGAGCTTAGGAACACATAAATTAGTGGGCAACCTTGTGAACTGTGGTACCATTAACCAATACAGGAGAAAAAAATGCAGGATTGGATTCAGTCTGAGTGGTTTTTAGAGATGCATTCTAGGTAGAAATGTCCAGAGGGCAACTATACATTGCTCTTTCCTGCTTCTATCTTTGACTTGTTTTTATTTTCAGTTTGTTTTGTTACTCCTTTACTTGTGCCCATCTAATGAGATGTTGGTGGTTCCCTTCCAATCCCTCATCCACCCTTCTTAAAAATGGTCTTTCCAGCCAGGCACAGTGGCTCACGCCTGTAATCCCAGCACCTTGGGAGGCCGAGGTGGGTGGATCACCTGAGGTCAGGAGTTCAAGATCAGCCTGGCCAACATGGCAAAAAAAACCCTGTCTCTACTAAAAATACAAAAATTAGCTGGGTGCAGTAGCATGTGCCTGTAGTCCCAGCTGCTCGGGAGGCTGATGCAGGAGAATCGCTTGAACCTGGGAGGCGGAGGTTGCAGTGAGCCAAGATCGCGCCACTGCACTCCAGCCTGGGTGATAGAGCGAGACTCCGTCTCAAAAGAGAAAAAAAAAAGGTCTTTCCAGACACTTCCCCTACCAGCACCATCTTACTCTCATTTATACAGGTTTTATTATCCTCCTACTTCAATGTCCTGCAGGTATCTCAAACTCAACTTGCTAAAAACAAAAAGGAAGGACATGGACCCCTACCTCATACCATATACAAAAATTAACTCAAAATGGATCAAAGACCAGAATGTAAGATATAACACCATAAAACTCTTAGAAGAAAACACAGGTATAAACTTTGGTGACCCTGGATTAGGCAATGGTTTTTTAAATATGACATTAAAAGCATGAGCAACACACACAAAAAAACAGATAAATTGGATTTCATAAAAATTAAAAACATTTGGCCGGGCGTAGCAGCTCACGCCTGTAATCCCAGCACTTTGGAAGGCCGAGGCAGGTGGATCACCTGAGGTCAGGAGTTCGAGATCAGCCTCAACATGGAGAAATCCTGTCTCTACTAAAAATACAAAATTAGCCGGGCATGGTGGTGCACACCTGTAATCCCAGCTACTCAGGAGGCTGAGGCAGGAGAATTGCTTGAACCTAGGAGGCAGAGGTTGCGGTAAGCCAAGATTGTGCCATTGCACTCTAGCCTGGACAACAAGAGCAAAACTCCGTCTCAAAAAAAAAAAAAAAAAAAATTAAAGACGTTTATGCTTCAAAGAACGCCAACAAGAAAGTGAAAAAGGTGGCCAGGTGCAGTGGCTCACGCCTGTAATTCCAGCACTCTGGGAGGCTGAGGTGGGTGGATCATGAGGTCAGGAGTTTGAGACCAGCCTGGCCAACATGGTGAAACCCCATCTCCACTAAAAAAACAACAACAAAAATTAGCCAGCCGTGGTGGTGCACACCTGTAATCCCAGCTACTCGGGAGGGTGAGGCAGAATTGCTTGAGCCCAGGAGGTGGAGGTTGCAGTGAACAGAGATCGCACCACTGCACTCCAGACTGGGCAACAGAGCAAGACTCCATCTTGGGAAAAAAAAAAAAAAAAGGAAACTCACAGAATGGGAGAAAATACTTGCAAATCATAAATCTGACAGGGACTTATATATATAAATAACTATAATCTTCATTTAGAAAGTAAAAGAGGCCAAAAAAAAAAGAACTGTAATATATAATGATCTCTTTTAACTCAATAACAAAACGATAACCCATCCCCTAGACTGTTCAGTAGAAAAAGAAGGACAACCCAAATAAAAAATGATCAAGGCTGGACACAGTGGATCACACCTGTAATCCCAGCACTTTGGGAGGCCAAGGGAGGCAGATTATTTAATTCCAGGAGTTTGAGACCAGCCAGGCCAACAATGGCGAAACCTTCTCTCTATAAAAAATACAAAAATTAACTGGGTGTGGTGGTGCACACCCGTAGTCCCAGCTACGCAGAAGACTGAGGCAGCAGAATTGCTTGAGCCAGGGAAGTCGAGGCCACAGTGAGCGTGACTGTACTACTGTACTTCAGCCTGGGTGACTGAGCAAGACCCTGTCTCAAAAAAAAAAAGAAAAAATAAAATAAAAAATGGGCCAGGCACGGTGGCTCACACCTGTAATCCCAGCACTTTGGGAGGCCAAGGTGGGTGGATCACCTGAGGTCAGGAGTTCAAGACCAGCCTGGCTAACATGGCAAAACCTCGTTCCTACTAAAAATGCAAAAATTAGCCTGGTGTGGTGGTGAGCACCTGTAATCCCAGCTACTAGGGAGGCTGAGGCAGGAGGATTGCTTAAACCCAGGAGGCAGAGGTTGCAGTAAGCCGAGGTCGTACCACTGCACTCCAGCCTAGGCAACAGAGCAAGACTCCATCTCAAAAAA
>NW_016807981.1:0-2606 GCF_001698545.2 Rhinopithecus bieti | reverse complement strand
AAAAAAAAAAAAAAAAAAAAAAAAAAGAAAGTGCTATGGTATCTTTGTTTCTTAGCAACTTTAACAATATAGGCTAGACTAAATGATTTCTTAGGTTGTATTGTTTATGCCCATTACAAAACCCATATCAAATAATATTAAACTAGCTCTCCCTCTCAAGAATACTTATGAATACCTATACATTACTGTCTTGCCTTATAATTCTATTCCCTTTTTTTTTTGAGATGGAGTTTTCGCTCTTGTTGCCCAGGCTGGAGTGCAATGGTGCGATCTCGGCTAACTGCAACCACAACCTCCTGGATTCAAGCGATTCTCCTGCTTCAGCCTCCCAAGTACAGGCATGCACCACCAAGCCCGGCTAACTTTGTATTTTTAGTAGAGATGGAGTTTTGCCATGTTGGTCAGTCTGGTCTTGAACTCCTGACCTCAGGTGATCCACCTGCCTCAGCCTCCCAAAGTGCTGGGATTACAGGCGTGAGCCACCGCACTCAGCCTCTTGTAATTCTTAAGATACTTAGATGACGCTACCAATTTAGGAAGTGGGGAATCACTAGACATACTCTAAATTAAACTTTCTACTACTTTTGAAATATGATGCCGAAGTTGAAAATGAGATCTGCAGTGTGATGTAGGATTCAGAAGACCTTGCTTGCTGTCCTAGTTCCACTAATGATTTGTAATGTGACTGTGCGCAAGTCACTTAACCTCTCCAACTCTGTTTCTTCATCTGAAAAGTGGGGGTAACAATTATCTTCCTTGCTTAGCATAATATCTTTCTCTGCCCACTTTTTGAGTTTTAAAACCTCTGCTTCTTCATGAGGTAACAGGAGGTAAACAAAGCAAATCTTACACCTCTGTGAAGAAGCTGGGGAAGGTACAATGACAGTATGGGATAAAGAAGCAGGTGGGTTAGGGCTTATCATGGTAATGGCACACCAGTAGAAAAGTGAAATAATTCTGGCTTACTTAAGGAACCCTAGGTACAAAAAGACACTTCATCCTTTCTCTTGTGATTTTAGCAGAAATGGCAATAAGGTAGCCTATCAGTGTTCCTCCTGAACTTGGAAAAACTATCTGATGGCCTACTAACATTTTTAATACAGACACGTCTGACTGATTTTTTTTCTTTTCTTTTTGAGATGGAGTCTTGCCCTGTTGCCCAGGCTAGAGTGTACTGGCATGATCTCAGCTGACTGCAACCTCCACCACCCAGGTTCAAGCGATTATCCTGCCTCAGCCTTTCGAGTAGCTGGGACTACAGGCGCACACTATCACGCCCGGCTAATTTTTGTATTTTTAGGGTTTCGCCATGTTGGCTAGGATGGTCTTGAACTCCTCGGCCTCCCAAAGTGCTGGGATTACAGGTGTCAGCCACTGCACCCAGCCTCTGACTGCAATTTACAAGTACTTCATTAAATTATTTTTTGCTTTTGTTTTTGTTTTTTGAGACGGAATCTCGCTCTGTTGCCAGGCTTGAGTGCAGTGGCACGATCTTGGCTCACTGCAACCTCCACCTCCCGGGTTCAAGCAATTCTCCTGCCTCAGCCTCCCAAGTACCTGGGACTACAGGTGTGCGCCACTACATCCAGCTAATTTTTTAAAAAAATTTTTAGTAGAGACGGAGTTTCACCATGTTAGCCAGGATGGTCTTGATCTCCTGACGTTGTGATTCGCCTACCTCGGCCTCCCAAAGTGCTGGGATTACAGGCGTGAGCCACCACGCCCAACCGCCTAAATTCTCAAATTTATAGTAACGTCATCTCAAACAAATATATCATGGTGACCTTGGAAGAACATGCTTATCTTTCCACCCCATAAATAACAAGTATGATAAATTGGCAGTTAAATTAAAAGGATAGTTAATTTAACAAGCATATTTACCAATTCTTCTAGTTAGTGATGGTGTTTTCTCAGTAGTTCTTACCTGTAACAGAAATAGGAATTGTAAGTTAGAATTATTTTTGGTAGAGGCAATCATTTCCATTTGAAAAGTTAAATTAATCATAAATTTAAAATAAATTGGCTTTATTTCAATTCAATATATGAATATTCACAAAAGGCATAGCCTGATGGAGCTAGAAGGAAGTTATAAGATATCTAATCTAATCCCTTCATTTTACAAACAAGAAGCTGAGGCCCAGGGAGAACGAATGACTTCAGGGTAGAGTCATTGGGGGAACTCTAGTCTCCCATTTTAGTCCAGGGTTCTTTCCACCTATTACTGATGCCTTGGCCACCTCAGTTCATCCTGTCAATTTATTTATTTATTTTTAATTTTTCAGACGGAGTGTCACTCTTGTTGCCCAGGCTGGAGTACAGTGGCACGATCTCAGCTCACTGTAACCTCAGCCTCCCAGGTTCAAGCAATTCTCCTGCCTCAGTCTCCCCAGTAGCTGAGATTACAGGCACGCGCCATTGTGCCTGGCTAATTTTTTGTAGTTTTAGTAGAGATGGGGTTTCATCATGTTGGCCAAGCTGGTCTCGAACTCCTGACCTCAGGTGATTCATCCACCTCAGCCTCCCAAAGTGCTGGGATTACAGGTGGGAGCCACTGCACCCAGCACCCATCCTATCAATTTAGATATATTTTTAACATTTTTTTTTTT
>NW_016807980.1:41698-44395 GCF_001698545.2 Rhinopithecus bieti | reverse complement strand
ATATCCACATTATATATATCCATATTATATATGTATCCCCATTGTATATATATATCCACATTACATGTATATCCACATAATTTATATATATACATATACATATATATACACACACACACATAATTTTAAGGTAAACTTCATCCTCTATTACAATCCTCAGAAGGCCCTCCAGAACATTTAGAATAAAAACTAAAGTTCCCATCAAGAATGAGAAATATCTCATTTGAGAGCCTTTGAATTTTGCTCTTTCTTCTGACTGCAGTATTCCATTTCTAAATGTTCATTTAGTTAATTTTATTCAGTAATCTTTCAGATGTCACTTTCAGAGAGTCCCTCTCTGACCACTTTACCCAGATTATCACCATCCACCACTCTCTACAGCCTTATCCTGTGTGATGGTTAATTTTATGTGTCAACTTGACTGGGCTAGGAAGTGCTCAAATAGTTGGTAAAACATTATTCCTGGATGTATCTGTGAAGGGGTTTCTGGGAGAGATTAGCATTTGAATTGGTAGACTGAGTAAAGAAGATCACCCTTAGCAATATGGATGGGCATCATCCAATCCACTGATGTCCCAAATAGAACAAAATGGGGGAGGAACAGTGAATTCCGTTTGAGCTGGGACATCCATCTTATCTTGCCGTAGGACTTCAGAGCTCCAGGTTCTTGGGCCTTTGGACTCAGACTGGGACTTAGACCACTGGCCTTTCTGGTCTTCCAGCTTGCAGATGGCAGTTCTTGGCCTCCAGAATGACATGATGAGCCAATTCATATAATAAATCTGTCTATGTATCTATCTCCCTCCCTCCCTCCCTATCTATCTTCTATTGGTTCTGTTTCTTTGGAGAACCCTACTACACCCTGTTTGATTTTTTATATTACATTTATCTCTATGAGATGTTTTATGTGTATTTATTTCCCTTCTTCTTTTCTTTTCTTTTTCTCTCAGCAGGGTCTCACTCTGTCACCTAGGCTGGAGTGCAGGGGTGCAATCTCAGGTCACTACAGCCTTGACCTCCCAGGTTCAAGCAATCCTCCCACCTCAGCCTCCCAAGTGGCTGGGACTACAGGCATGCACCACCACGCCTGGCTACTTTCCGTAGAGACAAGGTTTCACCATGTTGCCCAAGCTGGTCTTGAACTCCTGAGTGTAAAAAATCTGCCTGCCTTAGCCTCCCAAAGTGCTGAGATTACAGGCGTGAGCCACCACGCTTGGCCACTCCCTCTCCTTTTCTAAGCTAAATGTTCTATGAAAACCAAGACTTAGTCTGTTTAATTAGCTCCTGAGATCCCAGTACCTAGAAAGTGCAGAGCACAAAGTAGATGCTCAAAAAGTATTTACTGAATGAATTATTAATAACTGAGGAAGAGAAGCTTCTATAAATTATCAGATTTGTTAATATTCTATAGCATTTCTCTCAAATTTTAAAAATCAAAACCCCTTCTATCCTTATTTCCTTTTATAACCAGTGCAAAGCTGTCCCTGATAGAAGTGGTCTCTCCTTCACAAAAAGTTCTAGCTCACTTCTTCCTAATAAATAGAATGTATCACACCATTTCCAATACTATAATACATGTCTTTTAATCATTTCTATTATAATTACATACAAAGCAAAGGCTATGTGTCATTTACTTTTAACATTATATGTGCCAGTCAGTGTGTTAATTATCTCCTTTATCTCATTGTGTCTTAATATGCATCACAGCATTTAAAATATAATAGAAACTCAAATATTTGAGTAAATAGATTAATGAATTTATCCTGTAAATTAACAAAGCAGGTAAGCCAACCTGCAGTTTGAGATGCCTTAGGGGACACTGGTTCATTGGAAGAGCTATGATGTCCTGGACAAACAAAAAAGGAGATTTAAGTCTTCCATGTCACTGAAAGAAAATCAATGAGCTAGATTTTCTCTATTATAAAATTCATTGATTAATATGCATGCTTTATAAAAATAGCAATATATTAGGGTCAGAAATCATGTACATGAATACCTGCTTTTCCACATTTTGGTTATGTAACCTGGCACTTCCTGGTGCATATCTTCTCATCTGTAAAAAGGAAACTATACTATCAAACTCAAATAAACTTTTGTGAGTATTAAAGGATGACTTTATACAATTGCCCAACGCCATGGGCATCACACAGTTGATACCCAACATAAAGGCATACCTTGGAGATATTGCATGTTTGGTTGCAGACCACCACAATAAAACAAATATCACAGTAAAGGAAGTCACATAAGCTTTTTGATTTCCTAGTGCATATAAAAGTTATGTTTACACTATACTGTAGTCTCTTAAGTGTGTAATAGCATTATATTTAAAATGTATGCACTTTATTTAAAAATATTGCAAAAAAATGCTAACAATCATTTGGTCTTTCAGCAAGTTGTAATCTTGCTGGTGGTGAGAGGTCTTGTCTCGATGTTGATTGCTGTTGATCGATCAGGGTTGTGGTTGCTGAAGGTTGGGGGATTGGCTACGGTAGTTTCTTAAAATAGGACAACAATGAAGTTTGCCATATCAATTGACTCTTCCTTTCACAAAAGATTTCTCTGTAGCATGTGATACTATTTGATAGCATTTTACCCACAATATAACTTCTTTCAAAATTTAAGTCAATCTTTTCGAATCCTGCCACTGTTTTGTTAACTACGTTTCTGTAATATTCTAAATCTTTTTTTTTTTTTTTT
>NW_016807980.1:18862-41217 GCF_001698545.2 Rhinopithecus bieti | reverse complement strand
CCCCTCAAAGTCATCCATAAAGGCTGGGATCACCTTCTCTCATACTCCTATTAATAATATTTTGACCTTCTCCCATGAATCATGAATGTTCTTAATGACAGCTATAATGGTAAATTATTTCCAGAAAGTTTTCAATCTTCTTTGCCCAGTTCTATCAGAGGAATCACTTTCCATTGCAGCTATGGCCTTACAAAACACATTAAGAAGCATTTCTTAAATAATAAGACAAATAATAAACAAAATTGCTCCTTGATTCACAGGGTGCAGAATGGATGGTGTGTTAGTAGGCATAAAAACAACATTAACCTACTTGTACATCTCCATCAGAGAGCTCTGGGTGACCTGGTATACTGTCAACAAGCAGTAATATTCTGAAAGAAATCTGTTTTTCTGAGTACTAGATCTCAACAGTGGGCTTAAAATAGTCAGTGAACAGATGTGCTACTACCCAGGGTTTGTTATTCCATTTATAGAGCACTGGGAGGTTATATTTCATATAATTCTTAAGGGGCCTAGGAGTTTTGGAATAGTAAATGAGCACTGGCTTCCACTTAAAGTCATCAGCTACATTAGCTCTTCACAACAGAGGTAGTCTGTCCATTGAAGCTTTGAAATCAAGCATTAACTTCTTCTCTCTAGATATGTCATAGATGACATCTTTTTCCAGTATAAGGCTGTTTTATCTGTATCATAAATCTGTTGTTTACTATAACTGTCTTCATCAGTTATCTTAGTTAAATCTTCGGATAATTTGCTGCAGCTTCTGCATCAGCACTTGCTGCCTCATCTTGCACTTATAAAGACGGCTTCTTCCTTAAATCTTATACATCAACCTCTGCTAGCTTCCAACTTTCCTTCTGCTGCTTTCTTACCTCTCTCTCTTCACAAAATTGATGAGATTTAGGACCTTGCTCTGGATTAGGCTTTGGCTTAAGAGCACATTGTGGCTGGTTTTGATATTCTATTGAGACCACTCAAACTTTCTGCATATCAGCAATAAGGCTGTTTCACTTTCTTATCATTGCTGTATTCACTAGAGTAGCACTTTTAATTTCCTTCAAGTACCTTTCCTTTGAATTCACAACTTGGCTAACTGTTTGGCACAAGAGACCTAGCTTTTGGACTATATCAGCTTTTGACTTGCCTTCCTCACTAAGCTTAATAATGTCTTAACTTTTTATTTAAAGTGAGAGACATGTGACTCTTCTTTTCACTTGAATACTTAGAGGCCATTGTGGGGTTATTAATTGGCCTAATTTCAATATGTGTCTCAGAAAATAGGGAGGCCCTATGGGAGGGAGAGAGATGGGGGAATGGTTAATTAGTGGAGCAGTCAGAACAGATACAACATTTATTGATTAAGTTCGCATCTTATATGGACATGGTTCATGGTGTCGCAAAACAATTACAATAGTAATATAAAAGATCACAGATCACCATAACAAATATAATAATAATAAAAAGGTTTGAAATACTGTGAGAAATGTCAAAATATGACAGACAGGAAGTGAGCACATGCTATTGGAAAAATGGTGCCAAGAGACGTGCTCAGTGCAGGTTTGCCACAGTCAATTTGTGTAAAACACAATGTCTGCAAAGCACAATAAAGTGAAGCAAAATAAAGCAGGGTGTGCCTGTAGATTTATGGAAGAGAAGGAGGAAGAGATGTAATAAAGAATGGTGTAACAAACACAGAAAGGAAAGAAGCCATGGTGGAAAAGAAACATTTTGATCACATTAATCCAGTGTGATACCCTCCAACTTAATCACACTCAATCTTAGCTATTGCTTAACGTGAAGAAATATGTTTGCAAAATCAGAGTCAATAGTAAGCCCTCTTTTGTTTATTAGAAATGGCAAATCCCAGTAAAATATGCTTTCTTGGAGAAATTATGTGAGTTTCTCAACACTGTAATTACCCACATTGGTATCAGTTGTCATACAGGCAAACAGGAGCAGTGTTTAATCTATTTGGATTTTTAACACCAGTGAGACTTCAGAAAACAATCTGACCTCCAATCTGTAGTTTATAGAAAGCAAAGGAGTTTAGGAGAGCCTGATATATAATTGTATTTGTGTAGCCTCTTAAAGTTTTGAAAGCCCATTCATCTTTGCATAATTATTTTTTCTTTTTGATGCTAACGGCATAAAGATTTAAAAAATATTATTTCCATTTTATAGCTGAGAAACCTTCAAATAACTGTGTTATCTAATGTTAAGAGTGAGGTCTAGAGTTAAAGTCTTCTAACTTTTTTTCCCTCATGATGAAGTGACACTTTGATAATCGTGTCTTATTTCCATACTGACATTCAGCAATTTTATGAACAAAGAAATATTCACTTTGAAACCTTGGGTTCCAACCACTGAAACGAGGGTAGGAACACTTGCGCTGGGGCCTCTAATAAAGGAAACATAAATATATGCCTTCATGTTTCTTGAAGTAGTTATAGTCTGATTTTCTATCTTGGCCTGACATAGTATTTACAGTTTTGTCAGTTGTGTAGCAGAAGTGGTGATAAATTCAGCTCTGGAAGGATGTAAAAGCCAGAAACCAAATGGAATTGGATTCCATGGGCAGTGATACCCCTGCCATGCACTCCTAATCTCTGATCATTTAAACAGAGATTGAGGATATTGACCTCTTTTCATTCTATCATTAGAGTAACTACGGAATCTTTAGTGTGTGTAATAAAACTATGCCTTTAAGTAAGAAAATTTACAACATCATTCAACAAATATTTGCATCACGAAGAAGTTGACAACACATGAAGTAATTGAAAGATAATGAAGTAGCCAATTCTGTAGTTTATAATTTAACAAAAGTGAAATCTGTGAGATTCTTAATAATTTACTTTGCTGATTCCTTTTTTTTTTGGTCCAGGAACACAGCACTTAACTTTTGAATAACATTACATCCCACAAAAGAAATAAAGTATCATATCTCAGCCTTCCTAACAATTTGAGGGAAAAGCATTTTGTATTCATAACAATCCTAGTGAAAACAAACACTTTAATTATTAAACATTGCTAACTAGATTCACCATATTCATATTAAAATTGCTTTAAATGAGTATATGTTTGGGTGTTGAAAATAGGTTAGAGTAGGCTGTAGCAAATTTTCTCTGCTAAAATTTCCTTTAGTTGTGTATGTCCATATAATCCTCTACTTTAGGCCAGCCGTCCCCTAAAGCTGATAGTACTCTCCATAATACTGTAATAATCTATTGAACCACAGTGTCACAAGTTGTTGTTGAGTGGCATAAATATATAGGACTTAAAATCACTCCTTAAGGGCAATTGTGATCTAACTGTATACCAAGCACATGTCTATTGTACATCAGAGAGGCACAGTGAAACCTGATTTCTTTCCACCCTAAAATAGATAATTAGCCAGAGAAAATAAGGGGTTCAGTCATTTAATACAATGAAAAGAGCTTTATTTCTATCATTTTCAGGAGCCAGTCCCCATGTATATATGTGGAAGTTGAAGAGTTCCTTATGAGAACACAATACCCCATCAAAGGTGGAAGTGATAGGTTTTATTTATTCATTTTATTTTATTTTATTATTTTTTTTTTTTTTTTGAGATGGAGTCTCGCTCTGTCGCCCAGGCTGGAGTGCAATGGCCGGATCTCAGCTCACTGCAAGCTCCTCCCCCCGGGTTTACAGCCATTCTCCTGCCTCAGCCACCGAGTAGCTGGGACTACAGGCGCCCGCCACCTCGCCCGGCTAGTTTTTTGTATTTTTTAGTAGAGACGGGGTTTCACCGTGTTAGCCAGGATGGTCTCGATCTCCTGACCTTGTGATCCGCCCATCTCGGCCTCCCAAAGTGCTGGGATTACAGGCGTGAGCCACCGCGCCCGGCCTTTTATTATTCAATAAATGCTAGGAGATACCAGCCTAATTCTCATATAATAAACACATTTGATAAATGAAGGTAAGAATGAATATTATTGTAGACATGTAGCAGGGTAGGGTAATGTGGGGAAAAGAAAGAGAGATCAGACTGTTACTGTGTCTATATAGAAAGAAGTAGACATAAGAGACTCCATTTTGTTCTGTACTTAGAAAATTCATCTGCCTTAAGATGCTGTTAATCTGTAACCCTACCCCAACCCAGTGCTTGCAGAGACATGTGCTGTGTTTCTCAAGGTTTAATGGATTTAGGGCTATGCAGGATGTACTTTGTTAAACAAGTGCTTGAAGGCAGTGTGCTTGTTAAAAGTCATCACCATTCTCTAATCTCAAGTACCCAGGGACACAAACACTGCGGAAGGCGGCAGGGACCTCTGCTTAGGAAAGCCAGGTGTTGTCCAAGGTTTCTCTCTGTGATAGTATGAAATATGGCCTCGTGGGAAAGGAAAGACCTGACCGTCCCCAGCCCGACACCCGTAAAGGTTCTCTGTTGAGGAGGATTAGTAAAAGAGGAAGGCCTCTTTGCAGTTGAGATAGAGGAAGGCATCTGTTTCCTGCTCCTCTCTGGGCAATGGAATGTCTCGTTGTAAAACCCGATTGTATGCTCTATTTACTGAGATAGGAGAAAACCGCCTTAGGACAGGAGGTGAGACGTGCTAGTGGCCGCGCTGCTCTTTAATGCACGGAAATGTTTGTGGAGATGTTTGTATACATGCACATCAAGGCACAGCACCTTTCCTTAAACTTATTTATGACACAGAGATCTTTGTTCACATGTTTTCCTGCTGACTCTCTCCCCACTATTACCCTATTGTCCTGCCACATCCCCTTCTCTGAGATGGTAAAATAATGATCAGTAAATACTGAGGGAACTCAGAGACCGGTGCTGGTATGGGTCCTCCATATGCTGAGCGCTGGTTCCCTGGGCCCACTTTTCTTTCTCTATACTTTGTCTCTGTGTCTCTTTCTTTTCTCAAGTCTCTCGTTACAACTGACCAGAAACACCCACAGGTGTGGAGGGGCTGGTCCCCTTCAGGGTAAGGGTAGGAAGGTATCAGCCCAACTATGTAAACACCAGAGAAGAAAAATTTAGAATTGTTTATTGTCTTTTAAATTCATAACTTAGGTTTGGGCCCTTGTAAGCTCTAGCTTGCCAATGAATTAAGTATTTGTTTAAAATAGTCATAATGCATGCTTCTTCTCCAGTTCTTTGCCATGTGAGCTGTTGGCAGTTACATGTGATTTTAATTTTACCTTCTTAATCAGACTTTATTTCTGGTGTCCACAGGGAAGTAACAAACTTCTAAAAGATCACTCAAACCCACTATACATTGCATATTTGATTCCTTCATTTCCTCAAATAAAAACAAATTCAGCTTTGTGAACTATCAAATTTTTCAAAATAAAGTACAGAATGCCAGTACCAGTATTTAGTGGCTCTGTATTCAACAGACTAAAGTTAGATATACTACTCTTTAAATAATTTAAAACAGTATCTACTACTATACTACTATATTAAAATAAAATAAAACAATTTAAAATAAGATACACTTCTGACATCATCCTTATGAAGCCTATAGAAGAGAAAGATCTGCAATAGAAACAAACATAATCTAAGGATCCTGACCTTAAGAAGTTTACAATTTTGGCAGAGAAACAAGACAGACATACTCAAAACTAAATAATAATTCAGGACAACAATATAAAAAATGTCTATATAAGTTTATCCTTTTTATAAGCTACTTTTTGAAGTTTGTCACTTTGTCAGACTAATCTTTGGGATTTATTGATTGCAAAAGCTATTCATATTTTAGGATTGCATTTTCTAACACTTCCAACAGAAATAACATAAAGGAGATTTTAGTGATTAGCTGAAAATAAAAAAAGGACAGAGTAAGAGGAAAGAAAATAAAGGTATTATATTTGCCTTTTGGAATTATAACATAAGAGTCTAAAGTTAAAAAACTAAGGTGAGCATTTATATAATGATTAGACAACTTTCTCAGGGACAGCCTACTTTTAAAAATAATAGCTATCACACATGGATTGCAATCATTAAACTAAGTGCTGTATAAGCCTCATGTTTAATGCATCATCTAATTTATTACTTAAAACTCATTATTGGTACTATTCTTCCTAGGAGTAAAACACTCATGCAAGTTCACACAACTTGAAATAGGTGAAGTCAAACTTCCAGCTGAGATCTATTTGACACAGAATCCAATGTCTCTCTTCCTTCCTAAGAAGGGAATAAAAAACGCTTATTGCATTTGTTCTGTATCTACATACCTTTAATGAAGTAGCAGTATGCTGAAAATATAGATCAAGAACTGCCTAAATTCACAACGCTAATATGACTCATTTCATAGAACCTAAAAGAAGGATTAAATTTAAAAAGGCTTACTGAGTGGCAATGGAAGTAAAGGAAGTTGAAAGTGTTGTGCTTTCTCTAAGAATTCACTCAAGGCTTTTAAGTCTGTACTTACCCAAGAAGAGGAAATTTGCAATTTAGGTGAAAGGGGTGAGCAAATCTAGCATGTCAGGGAAGAGATCTTGGAATTGTACATTTGGGGATCCAGACAGGACGACTTGAAAAAAAAGTGTTTCTAGGATGCTGCTGAAAGATTAAGATACGGGAGAGAAAAAGGAGTGAAGAACAAGTTCAAAGAGTGAGAAACATGGAAAGGTGGAAAGGCTCACTGTTTGATATTTTGGAGGGGGTGCTCTGCTGCCAGAGAAGTGGGAACTTGACCATGAGTAGAGAGAGAAAAATGAAGGTTGCTAAAGTTAATAAGGTCTAGGCAGTGAGTAAGGAGGTTATGGGAAGTGTCATTAGTATGGATGCTGAAGTCACTGAGGATATTTGCCATTCAAATAAAGCTTTGTGATATTAAGTGTAACTAATGACATCACAAAAAGCAGTACATTTGATAAAACAATCACATTTTGACAATATTGTAGTAAGTTTCTTTAAGAAATCAACCAGGTGATTCACTCAAAGTGGTTGCACTTATATTCATAAATAACTTTAAAAATACTTTATAGGTAAAAAGGTCAGGTTAAAGTCCAGTCGCCAAGGTTTTAGGTGGAACTTATGGAACTCGGTGCTGGAGCCGCACATCTCGCCCCTGAAGTCTGTTCCTCATTCAAACCAACCAGCCCCGAAGCATCCCCCTTCCCTCATAACAGTCTGCACTGCCCACTTCCGGTTCGGTCACACACCCGCCATTCACCATCTGCCATTCCTCACCACCGCTGCCGCTGCCTGCGCTACTGCCTTTGCCTGTGTGCTCGCGGTCTGCGCTGCCTGCGATGGCCACTGCCCCGCTGTCGCAGGTGTGCTACAACTACCACACCAACTGCGAGGCCGCCGTCAACAGCCACATCGACCTGGAGCTCCACGCCTCCTATGTGTACCTGTCCATGGCTTTCTACTTTGAACGAGACGACATGGCCCTGGAGCACTTTGGCCGCTACTTCCTGCACCAGTCAGACGAGAAGATGGAGCATGCGCAGGAACTGATGAGGCTGCAGAACCAGCTCAGTGGCCGCATCTGCCTTCATGACATCAGGGAGCCAAAGCACTAAGGCTGGGAGAGCAGGCTCGAGGCCATGGATTGTGCCTTCCACCTGGAGAAGAGCGTCAACTACAGCCTCCTGGCGCTGCACCAGCTGGCCGTAGAGAAGGGCGAGCCCAGCTGTGCGACTTCCTGGAGAGCCACTACCTACACCAACAGGTCAAGACCATCGAAGAGCTGGGTGGCTATGTGAGCAACCTGGGGAAGATGTGGACCCCGGAAGCCAGCCTGGCTGAGAACCTGTTTAACAAGCTCTCCCTGAGTCACAGTGAGAAAGAGACCTGAGCCCAGACAGGCCCCACAGCCACGAGGTGCCTTTTCCGGGTCGGGCCACCAGGCGGGGCGTGCATGTTGCCCTTTCAGAATATTCTCTTCAGTTTTTTCCTTTCAGTTTTACCATTGTTGGCAATAAAGTTATCTGGTTCTCAAAGCAATGAAGGTGTCCAGTTGAGGCGTGCCTACAAAACTCTCTCCTTTTACGAACTAGGGCAAATCCCCATGCAAGTTTTAAAGGGTGTCCAGCAGTCTCTACACCCAGGGTTGCTCCATCTGCATGCAGCTCAGGGTCTCTAAGGATGGAGGTGGAAGGTATTCTGTGAGTCCCTGTAAAACACATCAATCTTTTCTTTCTAAACTATGTGGATATATGGGGTAGGGAGGGTGGGATGGGTGGTCTTAGGCCCTTGTGTCTGTGGGTGCATGTGCATGGTAAAGTGTAAAATATGGTCTAGAATTCATCCTAGTGGTTGTCTCTGGGGAAAAAGTGAAGAGAATGAGATTGGGCAGGGATTAAAATAATGAGGTCTTTAATTTTACATGAAAAGTTTTCCTTTTTAAATATGCAAATGCTAACATTTCTTGATTCTGGGTAGCAAGATGGGGTATTTGGTAGATGACATGGCAGAGCATCTCTTTGGCAAGCTTACTCTGAGTAATAGTGGTAATGGAAACTGAGACTTAAGCCGGCTTCACCATTGCCAGGAGATGCATTTCTGTGGTTGCCAGGGCTGGGCATGCATATTGCCCTTACAAAACCTCTACTTATTTATTTTTATTTTTTTTCTCTTTGATTGAATCATTTCTTCCATTAAAGTGATGTGGCACCAAAGAAAAATAAATTACCTCAATAGAAGAGCTGAAAAATATAAGGTCAAAATTGGGGGTCAAGTTTATAGTATTGAATATAAAGTAGAACTCTGGCTACTTTGAAGAATGTAGGGGTGTGGGGGAGGGTTGAAGGTGGAGACCAGGCAGAGACATTGTAGCTGGTGCAGATGAGAGGCTAGCATGGCTTGAAATGTGATGGTGGCTGAGGAAATGAAGGGAGTTAGACAAGTTCCAGATGGATTTTGGACAAGTCAACAAGAATTGCTCATGGATGGGAATTGAGGGATGTGAGATAGGGAAAATAACCTATGTTCTGGGGTTTGGCCTTGAGCACCTGGGTTAAAGGTGATATTTTAAAATCTGGGGAGCTTGCAGGGGGGTCACCTGGGGTGGAGGGTTGGGGAAGGCATATAATGTATAATCAGAGATTTCTATTAGACACTTAAGTCAAAAAGGTCATGCAGGAAGCTGGAAAAATGAATGCCAGTTTTGGAAACGAGCACATTGGGAGATCATTCTACAAATGGTATTGAAATCATGTGACTGGATAAGCTCATCAGAAAAAGAGTATAACAGAATATGGCATAGACAGCCCCAAGCCTATGTAAGCTAACATTTTGAGGTTGGTTGAGGTGTTTGCACACCGGAGAATTGCAGGTTCCACTTTTACCAATACCTTGTTCAGGACTGTGCCTCCAGTGTCTGCCCCAAGTTTATCTCACAATTAGCCAATTCCTCGCCTCAATGTGGCCTTTAGTCCTTCTTTCAAGATATAATGAAGTGTTAGCCTTTTACCTTATTTTTATGGGTGTGTAGGAAAAAGAAAAAAAACATTTCGTACTGAAAAGAGTTTCCAAAGAAGTGATAGACATGTGTTTGTATGTATTTCTTTTTTCTTCTGTTCCCTTTTCAATACTGTGCCTCTCTCTCAGTTCATTCTTTATGTAACCAAATGAATCTGCACCCATATAAACCCTCAGTGGTTGGGAAAAACATACATTTTGTTTCTTTTGGGCCTTGTGTGCATTACAAAGAAAAAAGTTAAAAAATGTATAGATTTGTATCTTATATTCAAAGATACATGGGTAGTTATTTTGAAAGCTAACAGATGACTTTGGGGTATTTCATACAATATAAACAAGTTTAGCTAAGCAATAATTAATTTCCAAATTTCCTCATGACTGTACTTCAACACTTTCTTGAAAATAAGGATTGTGGTTCTTTCATTCAGTTTCTAGGAAATGCTACCGATCCTTTACTCTTCTGAGTCATATACTCTTGTTTCTTTTTTATTAATATTATTTTAAATGGAAAAATCATAATTGTACTACCTTTACTAAGTACAATGTGATGTTTTGATATATGTATACAGTGTGGAATAACAAAAACTAGATAACATATCCACCATCTAATTTGTTTGACTTTTTTTGTGATACATTTGAAATTTACTTAGTTATTTTGAAATATACAGTATATTATTATTGAATATAGTCACTCTGCTGTGCAATATATCTCAAAATATATTACTCCCGTCTAGCTGAAACAGTGTACACTTTAAGCAGGAACTCCCCACTTCCTCACACTCTCCCACTCCCTAGCCTCTGGTAAGCATCATTCTACTCTATACTTTTATAAATTCAACATTTTTAAGATTCCACAAAAAAGTGAGATCGTGCAGTATCTGTCTTTCTGTGTCTGGCTTATTCCACTTAGCATAGTATCCTCTAAATTCATCCATGTTGCCCCAAATGACAGAATTTTGTTCTTTTTCTAAGGCTGGATAGTATTGTATTTGGTATATATATAGCATTTTCTTTATCCATTCATCTGTTGATAGACACTTAGGTTGATTGTGTATCTTAGCTATTATGAATAATGTTGCAATAAACATGAGAGTGCAAATATCCCCTTCACATATTGATTTCAATTACTTTGGATACATTTCCAGAAGTGGGATTGTTGTTCTATTTTAAGTTTTTTTAAATTAATCTCTATACCGTTCTTCATAATGGCTGTACTAATTTACATTCTTAGCAACAGTGCACAATTGCTCCCTAAACATCCTTGCCAAAACTTATCTTTCATCTTTTTGATAGAAACCATTCTAATAGGTGTGAACTGATATTTCACTTTGGTTTTAATTTGCATTTCCCTAATGATCAATGATGTTGAACATTTTTTAAATGAACCTGTTGGCCATTTATACGTCTTCTTTTGAGAAGCGCCTATTCAGGTTCTTTGTCCATTTTTTAAATGGGTTGCTGGTTTTCTATGACTCAGGTGTTTTAGTTCCTTATATATTTTGGATATTAACCCCTTATCAAATGTATGGCATGCAAATATTTTTTTCTCAATCCTTTGGCTATGTCTTCACTTTGTTAATTATTTCTTCTGTTGTGTGTAGAAGTATTAATTTCTTGCAATCCTTTTAGTTTATTTTTGCTTTTGTTGCTTGAGCTTTCAGGGTCATGTCTAAAAAGTCCTTGCCCAGACCAGTGTCACAGAACTTTTCTCCTATGTTTTTTTAAAGTGATTTTATAGTTTCAGGTCTTCAGATTAAATCTTCAATCCATTTTGAGTTGAATTTTGTGCATGGTATGTGCATGAGAAAAGGGTCTAATTTCATTATTCTGCACATAGATAACTGGTTTTCTCCGTACCATTTATTGAATAGACTGTCCTTTCCCCATTGTATGTTTTTGATACCTTTGTAAAAAATTAATGAACTGTAAATGCATGGATTTCTGGGCTTTCTATCCTGTTCCATTGGCCAATGAGTCTGTTTGTATGCCAGTACCATACTACTGTACTGTTTTGATTACAATTGCTTTATATTTTGAAATCAGATATTGCAATATCTCCAGCTTCATTCTCTTTCTTTTTGCTCAATTGTTTTTGCTACTTGATGTCTTTTGTGTTTTCATACAAATTTTAGGATTTTTTTCTGAGAAATATATCCTTTTCCTTACATTAGAGATTGCAGTGGGCATGTTTTATTTTGTTGTTGTTGTTTTTTGAGACAGGGCCTCACTTTGTCACCCAGGCTGGAGTGCAGTGACATGATCATGGCTCACTGCAACTTTGACTTCCTGGGCTCAGACGATTCTTTCACCACAACCTCCCAAGTAGCTGGGACTACACTTGCACACCACCATGCCCAGTTAATGTTTTGTATTTTTTGTAGAGACGGGGTTTTGCCATGTTGCCCAGGCTGGTCTCGAACTCCTGGACTCAAGCAATCTGCCCACGTTGGCCTCCCAAAGTACTGGGATTACAGGCGTGAGCCACCACTCCTAGCCAACATGGACATCTTAACAATATTCTTCCAATCCATGAACACGGGATATCATTCTACTTCTTTGTATTTTCTTCAATTTATTTCAACAATGTTCTGTAGTTTTCAGTATAGAAGTCTTTCACCTCCTTAATAAAATTTGCACCTGAATATTTGTTGTTGTTGTTGCTGTTGTAAATGGTATTGTTTTCTTAACTTCCCTTTTAGACAGTGCATTATTTGTATATAGAAATGCTATGACTTTTGTATGTAGATTTTGTATTTTACAACTTTACTGAATTTGTTTATCAGTTCTAACAGTTTTTTTGTGTGTGTTATCAGTTCTAACAGTTTTTTTTGTGTGTATGGATTCTTTAGGGTTTTCTATATTTAGATTATGTGTCAGCAGAAAAAATTTCACTTATTCCTTTCCTATTTGGATGCCTTTTATTCCTTTCTCTTGTCTAAATTCTCTGGCTAGTATTTCTAGAACTATGTTGAAAAACAGTGGTGAGAGTGGGCATCCTTATCTTGTCTCCAATAATAGAGGGAAAGCTTTCAAATTTTCACCACCCCTCGCTCTCTACAAATAATACAAAACATTATCTGGGCATGGTGGTGTGCAAGTGTAGTCCCAGCTACTTGGTTGTGGTGGAAGAATCATCTGAGCCCAGGAAGTCAAAGTTGCAGTGAGCCATGATCATGCCACTGCACTCCAGCAGTGATGTTAGCTAAGAGTTTGTAATATATGACTTTTATTGTGCTTAGGTACATTACTTCTATATCTATTCTGTTGAGAGTTTTATCATGAAAGAGTGTTGAATGTTGTCAAATGCTTTTTGTGCATTTACTGAGATGATCATATGGTTTGTATGCTTCATTTTGTTAACTTGGTGCATCACATTTATTGATTTGCATATATCAAAACATTCACAACATGAATGAATCTGGAAGATATCATGCTAAATGAAATAAGCCAGACAGAAGGAAAAATACTACATGATCTCTCTTATATGTGGAATCTAAAAACAAACAAGCAAACAAAAAGATGAATATACAGAGATAGAGAATAAAACAGTGGTTACCAGGGGGCAAGGATGGAGGTAAGAAGTGAGGAGATGTATATCAAGGAGTACAAAGAAGCAGATATGTAGGATGAACAAGTCTAGAGATCCAATGGATACCTTGAGGCCTATACTAAATACTGTATTGTACTAAATATTGTATTGTACTTGGGGTTTTTACTAAAAGAGTAGATTTTAGGTGTTCTTGCCAGAAAGATAAAATTGTTAATTATGTGAGATAATAGATATGCTAATTTGCTTGACAATAGTTACCATTTAATTATCTATATGAATATAAAAATGTCATGTGTTACATCTTAACTATATACAATAACATTTTAAAATTAAAAATTAAAAAATAAAAAGCATGAAGGATATAATATATTATAGCATCCAGGGTGATGTCTCTTGAGTGATAAAGTTCTGTAAAAGAATGCAGATGTGATTTATAAAATCAGGTTGGAGGTCACTTGAGTGAGGAGTAAGGTGTGATTGAAGTGGACACATGGAGGGCTGGCTGGGTGATGGGTGAGGTTCTGTTTTGCTGTTTTCTCCTGTGTAGTGCTTTAAAAGGATTGCACCTCCATAAAAATTATATTAAGTCATATATTGATATATTGGTTTTGCTTTACAATAGAATAAATTTCAAAAAAAAGAGAAGCTATTGTTTTCAGACCAGCCTTTGGCTTGAATGCTCTCACACTCTGCTTAAAAAAAAATAACTCAGTTCTGAAGTCAGGGCAGAGCAAAGTGGTGGAATAGAAGCCTAAACTATTCATCCGTCCTGAAGGAACAGCAAATTTAAGCAACAATTTGCACACAGAAAAGTACAGTCACGAGAACAAAAAATCAGGTGAGTAATCACAGTATGTGGTTTTAACTTCGTATTGCTAAAAGAAGCATTTAAGTAGGTAGGAGACACAGTCTTAAATCACCAACACCACTCCCTCCCCATCCTTCAATAGCAGTCACGTGATACAGATAATCTGTGCACTTAGAAGAGGGAGAGTGGCCGGGCGCGGTGGCTCAAGCCTGTAATCCCAGCACTTTGGGAGGCCGAGACGGGTGGATCACAAGGTCAGGAGATCGAGACCATCCTGGCTAACACCGTGAAACCCCGTCTCTACTAAAAAATACAAAAAACTAGCCGGGCGAGGTGGCGGGCGCCTGCAGTCCCAGGTACTCGGGAGGCTGAGGCAGGAGAATGGCGTAAACCCGAGAGGCGGAGCTTGCAGTGAGCTGAGATCCGGCCACTGCACTCCAGCCTGGGCGATAGAGCGAGACTCCGTCTCAAAAAAAAAAAAAGAAGAGGGAGAGTACAGCAACTGGGGAACTTTACATTGAACTCAGTGTTTCCCTGTCACAATGGAGAGCAAAGTTGGGGCTTGGCCCAGCCAGTGCCCACACATGGTGGGAGCACTTTGACCAGTCCTAGCCAGAGGGGAATCACCCATCCCAGCAGTTGAAATGTGAATTTCTCAGCAAGCCTTGCCACTGCAAGCCACAGTGCTTTGGGGTCCTAGGTAAACTTGAAAGGCAGTCTAGGATACAAGGACTGCATTTCCTAGGCAACTCCTAGTGCTGGGATGGCCTCAAGACCAG
This sequence comes from Rhinopithecus bieti, assembly GCF_001698545.2. NCBI lineage: Eukaryota > Metazoa > Chordata > Mammalia > Primates > Cercopithecidae > Rhinopithecus > Rhinopithecus bieti. The sequence continues at coordinate 26,677 of NW_016807980.1, read as the reverse complement.
TGGAATAGAGTGACATATGACGTAGCAAGACACAAGCTGGGGTGACTAAGGGAGTGCTTACACCACCTCTCCACAAACCCCAGGCAGTACAGCTTTCAGCAATGAAAGTGAACCCTTCCTGCTGCTTATAGAGAGGAGAGAGAAGCGTGAAGAGGACTTTGTCTTGCATCTTGGATACCAGCTCAGCCACAGTAGGATAGGCCAATGAGCGGAGTTGTGAGGCCCCTATTCCAGGCCCTAGATCACAGACAACATTTCTGGACGCACTCTGGGCTGAAAGGGAACCTGCTTCCTTGAAGGGAAGAACCCAGTCTTGGCAAGATTTATTACCCATTAACTGAAAAGCCCTTGGGCACCAACTGACCAGCAGCAATACCCTGCTAGTATTCCATGGGCCTTGGGAAGTGCTGACTTCAGGTGAGACCCAGCATATTGCCAGTGTGGTGGCTATGCTGAAATACTCCTTCTGTTGAGAAAAGCAGAGGGGAAAGTAAAGGGGACCTTGTCTTGTGCCTTAGGTACCAGCTTAGCCACGGTGGGAAGAACAACGAGCAGGCTACTGGGGTCCCTGAGTCCAGGTCTAGGCTCTTGGACAGCATTTCTGGACCTGCCCTGGACAAGAGGGGAGACCACTGCCCTCAAGTGTGAGTCCTAGGCCTGACAATAATCACCATAAGCTCACTGAAGAGCCTTTGAGATTTAAGTGAACATCAGCAATGGCCTAGCAGAATCCCACATGGGCTGGTGGTAGTGGCAGCCGCAGGAAAAGGCTCTTGTGCCTGTGGAAAGGGGAGGAAAGTTCGGGAAGGACATTGTGTTGGGGTTTGAGTGTCATCTTAGCTGCAGTAAAATAGAACATCAGGCAAATTTCTGTTGTTTTTCTTTTTTGACATGGAGTCTCACTCTGTCACCCAGGCTGGAGTGCAGTGGCACGATCTCAGCTGCCTGCAAGCTCTGCCTCCTGGGTTCATGCCATTCTCCTGCCTCAGCCTCCTGAGTAGCTGGGACTACAGGCACTTGCCACCACGCCCAGCTAATTTTTTTGTATTTTTAGTGGAGATGGGGTTTCACCACGTTAACCGGGATGGTCTCCATCTCCTGACCTGGTAATCCACCTGCCTCAGCCTCCCAATCAGGTAAATTTCTAAGGTTTTTGATTCTAATCCCTGGCTCCCAGACAGTAACTCTGGACCTGTCTGGGTCCTTGAAGAATTCATTGTCCTGAAGAAAAGGACACAAATCTGTCTGGCTTCACCATCTGCTGATTGTAGAGCCCTAGGGCCTTGAGTGAACGTGGTGATAGCCAGGTAGTGATTACAGTAGGCCTTGTGTGAGACTCAGTGCTATGCTGGCTACAGGTATGACCCAATGCAGTTCCAGTGGTAGTGGCCACAGTGGGGCTTGCATCACCAGACCCCAAGTTCCAGGCAGAACAGCATAGAGAAAGAGAGAGACTTTGGGAGAAAATAAGGGAAAGAAGAAGAGTCTCTGCCTGGCAATCCAGAGAATTCTTTCTGATCTTATCCAAGACCACCAAGACAATTCCTCTACAAGTTGAAAAAAATGACAGCATTGCTGGGCTTGGAGCCCAAGTCCCTTTGAATACCTGGAAAGCCTTCACAAGTAGTATGGGCACAAACAAGCCCAGACAGTGGAGACGACAGTAAATACCTAAGTCTTCACTGCCCAGACACCAGCAAACATCTACAAGCATCAAGATTATCCAGGAAATCATGACCTCACAAAATGAACTAAATAAGGCAGCAAGGACCAATTCTGGAGAGACAGAAATATATGACTTTTCAGGCAGATAATTCAAAATAGCTATTTTGAGAGAAGTCAAAGAAAACAAAGATAACCAGAGAAAAAATTCAAAATCCTATCAGATAAATTTAACAAATAGATTGCAATGTTTTTTTTAAAAAAATCAAGCAGAAATTCTAGAGTTGAAAAATGTAATTGGCATACAAAAGGATGCATCAGTCTCTTAAAAGCAGAACTAAGAACTAATCAAGCAAAAGAATGAATCATTGAGCTTAAAGACAGGCTATTTGAAAATATACAGTCAAAGGAAACAAAAGAAATAAGAATAAAAAATAATGTAACATGCCTACAAGATCTAGAAAATAGTTTCAAAAGAGCAAATTTAAAAGTTATTGGCCTTAAAGAGGGGGTAGAGGGGGGGGGGTAGAAAGTTGATTCAAAGGGATAATATCAGAGAATATCTCAAACCTAGAGAATATCAACATTCAAGTATAAGAAGGCTATATAACACCAAGCAGAATTAATCCAGAAGAGACTCAAGTCATTTAATAATCAAACTCCCAAAGGTTACAGATTTAAAAGTAGCATAAAAGCAGCAAGAGAAAGTAAACAAATAATACACAATGGTGCTCCAATACATCTGGCAGCAGACTTTTTGGTGGAAGCCTTACAAGCCTTGAGACAGTAGCATGGCATATTTTAAGGGCTGAAGGATAAACACTTTTACTCTAGAATAGCATATCCAGTGAAAATATCTTTTCTGCATAAGGAGAAATAAAGACCTTCCAAGGCAAAAGCTAAGTGATTTCATCAACACCAGACCTGTCCTAAAAGAAATGTTAAAGGGAGGTCTTCAATCAGAAAAGGATGTTACTGAACAATATAAAATAATCTGAATGTACAAAATCACTGGTAATAGTAAGTACACAAAAAACACAGAATATTATAACACTGTAATTGTGATGTGTAAACTACCATTATCTTAAGTAGAAAGACTAAATGATATTATCTCAATTTTTTGAATGTTTTAAGACTTATTTCATGACCTAACACATGGTCTATCCTTGAGAGTGATCCCTGTGCTGAGGAGAAGAATGTGTATTCTGTAGCTCTTGGATGAAATGTTCTATAAATATCTGTTAGATTCATTTTGTCAATGATGCTGATTAAGTCTGATATTTCTTTGTTGACTTTGTATCTGGAAGATCTGTCCAATGCTGAAAGTGGGGTATTGAAGTCTCCAGCTATTATTGCACTGGGACTTTTCTCCCTTTAGCACTAATAAAACTTGTTTTATATATCTGGGTGCTCAGATGTTAGGTGCATAAATATTTAAAATTGATATAGCCTCTTGCTGAACTGACCCCTTTATCGTTATAGGTGACCTTGTTTAACTCTTCTTATAGTTTTTGCCTTGAAATCTATTTTGTCTAATACAAGTATAATAACTCCTGCTCTTCATTGGTTTCCATTGACATGGAATATATTTTTCCATTACTTTATTTTCAGTTTATGTGTAGACTAAGAAGTATACTAGAAGTGTGTTTCTTGCAGGCAACAGATCATTAGGTATTGTTTTTTTCATCCATTCAGCTACTCTATGACTATTTATTGGTGAGTTTAGTCCATTTTCATTCATTGCTATTATTAAGTAGAGACTTATTCTTGCTATTTTGTTATTTATTTTCTAGTTGTTTTGTGGTCTTCTCTTCCTTCATTCCTTCCTTCTTTCCTTTCTGTCTTCCTTTTAGTGAAGGTGATTTTCTGTGACTCTATGATTTAATTTCTTAATTTTTAGTTTTTGTATCCACTGTATGTTTTCTGATTTGAGGTTACTATCTCATAACCCATTATTTTAAACTGATGACAACTTAACACTGATTGCATAAGCAAACAAACACACCAAAGGAAATCTAATTAAAGTTCTACACTTTTCATTCATTCCCCTGCTTCTTAACTTTTTGCTCTTTCTCTTTATGTCTTATTATACTTTCTATGTTTTGGAAAGTTGTTGTTGTTATTATTTTTGATTCGTTCATCATTTAGTCTTTCTACTTAAGATAATGGTAGTTTACACATCACAATTACAGTGTTATAATATTCTGTGTTTTTCTATGTACTTACTATTACCAGTGATTTTGTACATTCAGATTATTTTATATTGTTCAGTAACATCCTTTTCTGATTGAAGAACTCCCTTTAACATTTCTTTTAGGACAGGACTGGTGTTGATGAAATGACTTAGCTTTTGCCCTGGAAGGTCTTTATTTCTCCTTATGCAGAAAAGATATTTTCACCTGATATGCTATTCTAAAGTAAAAGATAATAAAGTGGGATAATACTAGAAATTAATAACAAGAGGAATCTTGGAAACGACATCAGTACATGGAAATTAAGCAGTATACTTCTGAATGACCAGTGGATCAATGAAGAAATTAAGAAGAAAATTGAAAAAATTCTTGAAACGAATGATAATGGAAACACCATATGTCAGGCCTCTGAGCCCAAGCCAAGCCATCGCATCCCCTGTGACTTGCACGTATATGCCCAGATGGCCTGAAGTAACTGAAGAATCACAAAAGAAGTGCAAATGCCCTGCCTTGCCTTAACCGATGACATTCCACCATAAAAGAGGTGAAAATGGCCGGTCCTTGCCTTAAGCGATGATATTATCTTGTGAAATTCCTTTTCCTGGCTCATCCTGGCTGCAAAAGCTCCCCCACTGAGCACGTTGTGACCCCCACTCCTGCCCANGATTGAAGAACTCCCTTTAACATTTCTTTTAGGACAGGACTGGTGTTGATGAAATGACTTAGCTTTTGCCCTGGAAGGTCTTTATTTCTCCTTATGCAGAAAAGATATTTTCACCTGATATGCTATTCTAAAGTAAAAGATAATAAAGTGGGATAATACTAGAAATTAATAACAAGAGGAATCTTGGAAACGACATCAGTACATGGAAATTAAGCAGTATACTTCTGAATGACCAGTGGATCAATGAAGAAATTAAGAAGAAAATTGAAAAAATTCTTGAAACGAATGATAATGGAAACACCATATGTCAGGCCTCTGAGCCCAAGCCAAGCCATCGCATCCCCTGTGACTTGCACGTATACGCCCAGATAGCCTGAAGTAACTGAAGAATCACAAAAGAAGTGCAAATGCCCTGCCTTGCCTTAACCGATGACATTCCACCATAAAAGAGGTGAAAATGGCCGGTCCTTGCCTTAAGCGATGATATTATCTTGTGAAATTCCTTTTCCTGGCTCATCCTGGCTGCAAAAGCTCCCCACTGAGCACGTTGTGACCCCACTCCTGCCCACCAGAGAACAACCCCCCTTTGACTGTAATTTTCCTTTACCTACCCAAATCCTATAAAACGGCCCCACCCTTATCTCCATTCGCTGACTCTCTTTTCGGACTCAGCCCGCCTGCACCCAGGTGAAATAAACAGCCATGTTGCTCACACGAAGCCTGTTTGGTGGTCTCTTCACACGGACGCGCATGACACCATATATCAAAACTTATGGGATACAGCAAAAGCAGTACCTAGAGGGAAGTCTGGAGCTATAAATGCCTACATCGAAAAGAGGAAAAACTTCAAATAAACAACCTAATGATGCATCTTAAAGAGCTAGAAAAGCAATAGCAGGCTGAATGTGATGGCTCACGCCTGTAATCCCAGCACTTTGAGAGGCTGAGACGGGCAGATCATGAGGTCAGGATTTCAAGACCAGCCTGGCCAACATAGTGAAACCCTGTCTCTACTAAAAATATAAAAAATTAGCCGGCCGTGGTGGCAGGCGGCTGTAATCCCAGCTACTCGGGAGGCTGAGGCAGGAGAATTGCTTGAACCTGGGAGGCAGTGGTTGCAGTGAGCACAGATTGTACCACTGCACTCCAGCCTGGGTGACAGAGTGAGACTCCGTTTCAAAAAAAACAAACAGACAAAAAGTAGCAAATTGAGCTTAAAATTAGTAGAAGAAAATAAAAATCAGAGCAGAAATAAATGGTTTTAAAACAAAGAAAATAATACAAAAGACAAATGAAACAAAAAGTTGAATTTCTGAAAAGATAAACAAAGCTAACCTTTAGCTAGACTAATGAAGAAGGGGAGAAGACCCAGATAAATCAATTCAGAGATGAGAAAGGAGACATTACAACTAATGCTACAGAAATTCAAAGGATTATTAGTGGGTACTATGACCAAGTATATGCCAAATAATGGGAAAATCTAGAGGAACTGGATAAACTCCTAGACACATACAACCTATCAAGTTTGAACCATGAATAAATCCAAAATGTGAAAAAAAAAAATAACAAGTAGTGAAATCAAAGCCATCATAAATAGTCTTCCAGTAAAGGAAAACCCGAGACCCAGTGGCTTTGCTGCTGCATTCTATCAACCATTTAAAGAAGAATACCAATCCTACTGAAACTATTCTGAAAAATAGAGAAGGAGGGAATACTTCCAAACTCATTCGATGAGGCCAGAATTACCCTGATTCCAAAACCAGACTAATGCACATCAAAAAAGAAAACTACATGAGAATATCTCTAATGAATATTCACTCAAAAATCCTTAAGAAAATATCAGCAAACTGAATTCAAGAACACATTAAAAAGAACATTCATCAAGGTGGGTTATAAACCAGAGTGATATTTCGTGGATGAGGCAAAGTGGTGATAAAATAAGACTGCAAAGATGCAGAAGGAGAGATGAGTGGTGCATATCAGAAGGCAGAAAGAAACTACAGAGTCTTCTTATGTTTGTTTTATCCAGCAGTCTCCACCCACTCCTGCCCTATCTGCATGCACTTCAGGATCTGCTGGGGTGGAGGGGAATGGTATTCTGTAGGTCCCTGGAAAACACATTAATCTTCCTTTTATAAACTATGTGGATATATGAGGTGGGGTGGGGTGGAGTGAGGTGGGGCGGGTATTCTTGGGCCATGGTGTCTGTGGGTGCATGTGCACAGTAAAGGGTAAAACATGGTCTGGAATTCATCCTAGTGGTTGCCTCTGGGGAAGAAGTGAAGGGAATGGGATTGGGCAGGGATTAAAATAAAGCTGTATTTCAACCCTACAGAAAAACTTGTAGTTTATGGAAATATGCAAATGTTAACAGTTGTTGATTTTAGGTAGCAAGATGGAGGCTCTGGGTGACAGCATGGCAGAGTACTTTGGCAAGCTCACCCTCAGTTACAGTGACAATGGGACCAAGCCTTAGGCTGGATTCCCCATAGATAGGAGGCGATTTCCTGCATATTACCCTTACAAATCCTCCACTCCTGATTTTTTCTTTCAATTCTGCCATTTCTTCCAATAAAATAACACCGCAAAAAATACTTCAGTAGAAGGATTGAAAATTAAAAGATCAGGGTTGAAGGTCAAATTTGTGATATTGAATATAAAGCAGTATATATACTCTTAACTGTTAAGCCAGTGACTCTGGCTGTTGTGAAGAATATAGAGGGCTGTAGGAGAGTTGAAAGTAGAGACCAGGTGGAGACATTGCCCAAGTAAGAGACTAGCGTGGCTTGAACTGTGATGGTGGCTGATTAAATGAAGAGAAGTAGACAAGTTTTCGATGGATTTTGGATAAAGTGACAAGTGATGCTCATGGACAGGAGGTTAGGAATGGAAATATACACACAGGAGACATTTTATAGATGGTATTGAAGTCATGTGATTGGATGAACTCACCAGAAAGAGATTGTAAGGAAGAGTATGACAAATCCAGCCCCAAGTGCAGGGCAGCTAACATTTAGGGGATGGTTGAGGTGTTTGAACACCCAGAGAGTTGCTGGTCCCACCTTGACCATCACCTTATTCTAGGCTATGACCCCTAATGTCTGCCCCAATTTTATCTCAAAATCAGCCTGTTCTTACAAGTTCAATGTGGCCTCTGGTTTCTCCTTTCGAGACATAGAGAATAGTTAGCCTTTTATATTTTCTTCATGGCTATAGGTAGAAAGAAATCATTTCCTAGTGAAAAGAAGATTCCACACAGAAATAATACACTTGTTTCTCTGTTTTTTTTTTTTTTTT